>NC_087211.1:39713904-39718904 GCF_015104395.2 Macrobrachium nipponense
GGTCCCTTGGGAGAGAGAGAGAGAGAGAGAGAGAGAGATTATGTGTTTGGTTTGCCTGACGCTCGAATTACAAGTTTACCAAATACCAAAAATAACGAGATTAATATCCCGTTAACAGATGTGGTGGCTTAGCGGTGGGTTTTGAGGTTACAGATGTGGTAGCAGCGGTAAAAAGCGGTATAAAAGGTTTTTTTTTTATGCCTAGGTACGCTGATGAAGAGATAAGTGACCAGTTAAAAATAGAGGGGTTATGGACTTAGCGATAGTTTTTTTCGAACGAACAAGCCTTTTGTGGGATTGTGGAAAATTATTATCGTTAGATTTCAGTTACTAAGTGAGAAAAAAAGAGAAATATCCATCCGTGAGGGTGTAGGACTGAGGAAAGAAATTGTATTAGAGTCATCAAATTTGCCCGTACTGAGACCCTCCAAAGGCGTGAGTGACTCAGTCTGGCTTGTGTGTGAAAGATATCGAGTGCTTTCTCGCTGCGCGGTTTGCCGAGTGTGTCGTGCCGATGATATTCGCGTGTTCATATGCGCAGAATCCGGGGTTTCCTCTCATTGTGAAGGGGTAAGTGTTACGGTGTTTTTTTTTTTTTTTAATCCTGGGGGCTTTTTTGGGGGGGGGGGAAAAGGGGGTTATTCAGTGTTATGGGACTGGTTTAAGAGGTCAAATTTTTTTTTCTTTCCCCATAGTAGCATAAAGTGAAGTGTTTTCTTTATTGGCGCATGTTTAGAATAGATGCATTCATCTTTGTTTAACATAAGGGTGTATAAAGATGTTTTTCATGCATGCAAACTGTGCTTGGATAGCATATTTGGCTTGGAGACAGCACCCACCCATTCTGCAGGCTCAGCAGATTCTGCTAACGAACGCAGAGGGACATTGCAAGGGGAGTATGGCCTGCCTTGGGGGGTATTGCAAGGGTACTGCTACTACTACTGGTATATACCTTGGGGGGTCCTCAGACACTGTTCAAGGGGGGTGTTCTATTGCTTGACTGGGGGGGAGTGTCAATGCTCAGTGGGGGGAGAAACTTTTTTCTCAGTGGGGGTGAACTACTATTTGTTTTTCTCCTTGTCGGGGTGTTGGAAGACGAGTCTGGCCTTGACAATGAATGCCAGGATATCAGCTGATTGATTAGTTGATGAAGTGAAATGCCCGTAGATTCTTTTTTTAGAAAAGAGATTTTCTTTCTCGTGAATGAAGAGAAAAGAGAATTGAAATGCATGGGATGGGTGTATGTTTTCCTTATTCTTTGGAAGAACACAAATATAATGGGGACACAGATTATTATTATTTTTTTTATTGTGTTGGAGGGATTACTTTAAAAGGCTGATGAATGGTGTTGTCAAGTGGTGTTGATTTTGGGTGTGGCATTGGTGGTGTATCATGGGGTTTGCAATTTGGGCAATACTGGGGTATCCATTTGAATTGCACCTTACTTGAGATCTTTGCAAGAGAATTATTACTATGGAGAATAATTATTATTATTGTTAATAATTATTATACTTGATATGTTACGGGAGGGTTGCTTAAGTATAATTATCATTATGGGAGACTTGTGTTACGAGAGATTTGAGATATTTCATGGGAGATTATTTTATAATTATTACAAATAATTATTCATGGAGAATTATTACAATGAATTATGGGAGAAATCTTGGGGTTGATTATTTGTTGAGTTTTTATAACTTTGGAGAAATGTTTCAGTCATTCAGTTTGCTGAATCTTGATGAGGCTGACTGAATCTTGGTGAAATGTGTTCAATCTGGCTGAATCTTGGTGAATTTTGTGTGCTGAATCCTTGGAGAATGGACAAGCATTAACATTGGTGATGTTTTTTTTTTATACTAATACTGGTGATTTTGATGATGGCAATTTTTGTGATATTGCTGATAGTGATACGTCTGACACTGTTTGGTTTTTTATTATATAATAATACGTGGGTGCTGTAATGCTATCATGGGTGGTGAAATCTTTTTTGAATTTGGGAGGGACTAACAACACATTATTTTTTTTTTTTTGCCTTTTTTTATGAGTTCAGCAGATAATTGCTTGACATACGTGAGTCACGAGAGATAGTTAACAATACCGTTGGTTTTTCTTTTCTCTTTTTTAGGAAGTTAACCATCGCTGACACAAGTTTTTATATCATGGGTGAATTTGAGTTTATTTTTTCTCTCCAGTTGATGTGAATATTTTTTGATGTCTCAGTTCGTGACTTAGAGTCATTGTTCGGGAACGTGTTTGTGTTTTCAGCTATTCGATGCTGCAGAGAAATATATGCGAGAATTGAATGCATAACGTAATGGCACTACATGTTTTCTCTGGTATTTGTGCTCCAGAAATTGTGATTTTCTTGCACAATACCTTTGTTGTATTTGTGACAACTTTGTGAGATAGGAAACTTGGCTAAGTTTCTAGTGGCCTATGTCGTAGTGCATATGGAGAAGTCTTGGAGTTCAGTTATAATGAGTTGTGGCACATTGGTGATTTTTTCTAGAATTTCCTAGACAATTTTTATTTGCCGAGTTTTTGCCCTTTTTCAGCAATTATGCTAAGGAGAGAGTTTTATAGTTTTTGACTATAACATTGAGTTATTCCCTGGAGAATTGAGATATATTATTTTGGAGATATAATTGGAGGTATATTATTTTGGAGTTATAATTTGAGATATAATATATTGGAGGTATATTTTTGGCTATTTGATGTTTGCCAATGGTGATGAGAGCTATGTTTAGTTCAATTATTTTGTAGCCATCTTTGTTGCAAATGGAGACACATTTTTTGGAGTGTGAGAGCTGGATGCTTTGAGTGCAACATTTTTTGGAGATATTATTTTTTGGAGTCCTTGTTTTTATTTCACATGGAGTGATTGGGGAAATAGAGGTAAATATTTTTTATTTGCCGAAATAGAGGTGACTATTCTTTATTCCTGGAGTGGTGATTTTTTTATTAACATGTGGCTATGGGGTTGTTATTAACCAAATGGAGGAAACATTTTTATAACCAGAGTGGTGTTATTATTAATATGGTGTCACATATTTATGTATGGAGGTGGAATTAATCTTTGGCGGGTGACCTTTTATTGTGGTTATGGGAGTTTGTTTTTTCGAGCAAAGAGAAAATTTCTGTGGTTCTTTCTTTTTGGTTTTCGTGACTATTTGGAGGCGAGTGGGCATTACTGCATTGTGGTCCTATGGAGATGTTGTGCATTTTTTATGTTCACAAGTGCATTATTTTTGGAGGCATATAATTGGGCAGTGTCATGTTGAGAGAATACGTCTTTAAGACAAATTTTTGAACACATTAGTCATATCCTGGAGTTAATTTTGTGAAATGTGCTTACTTCGTGTCAGTTAGACCTTTTTCTATAGAATCATGAGTTTCCAAACTTGTGTGTCTGACTAGACATTTTTTATGCTGCAGTCGATGCATACGTGTCCGCAGGTGGATTTTTCTCGCTGACAAGCGCTGTGCTGATCCTTTCCTTTAGTGGTGATTTGTTCAGAGTTTTTGCAATATCTGGAAATGTTGACAATAGCATTTCACAAAAGCGCATGTGTGAGAGTTTGCTTTATGGCCGTGTTGGTCGATAAAGTTGCGATGTTGAGAAATTTCGTAACTATACATGGGGCATTTCTTGGGGGAAAATGCGGGGTGGATGCTATTATACATATACTATGTTTTTTTGTGATTGGGGAAGTTTACTTGTGATTATCTTTTTTTTTATTTTTCTTCCTTTTCCTACGAGAGATGTAATTGGGGATTGAGTTTAAATAGCATTTCTTTTTGGACGGGCGATGTTAATTTATCGGGAGATGTGATTTATCGGGGTTGTTATTTACGTCAAATGAGTTTGACATTGAAGTCTCATTGTAATTAATTATATGAGCAGTAAAGGGGTTTTGCTGTTAAACATTGGAGATTTTTACTGATTTGTGATTGCTGCTAATATCAGAGCTTGAGACATTTTTGGGTCTGGGCGTGTTACATGATTTTTTTTTTCCTTTGGTTCATTGTCTTTTTTTTTTCTTTTTTTTTACTTATTATAACATTCGAGTTTGAAATGTTTGAGTGCAGAAGTCGGTGGAGTTGCTGTGAGGTTTTGGATTGTGTGTGCTGATGTGTGAGTTTGGAGAATTGAGTTGGAGAACTTGATGTTTATTTTTTCTTTGAGAGTTATGATAAATGACTCATGATTTAGTAGTCATATTAAATGGAGTTAATTGGGAGACGTTCAGTTAGTGTTTCTGACTTTTTGAGATCATTGTTTGATAGAAGTAGTATGTCTGGGGTTAACTTTTCTGGATTGACTGATGACTGACTGACATTCTAACACACCATAGAAGTCGTTCCCCGACGCTAGCAAGACGTCCACCAGCTATGCAGAGTGTTGCGGTCGTTTTGTCCATGGTGATTACGAGAGTTCTACAGAGTTCAACAGCACTTTTAGGATCTGCAGAAGCCGTTAGAATTCTTTTACGATGAGGGAGGCATTCCGTCTTCCTACAGTTAGCTACAGTCTGTTCTGGAAGTTGCAGACAAGCAAAGAGGGATATTCAAGAAACCAAAATGAGAGAAAATTCTAGTGTTATTTGGAGATAAAAGCGTGACAGACTTTATTTTATAATGCCAGAGACATGCAGTTATTACTTATATTTTATTTTACGCCGGCCAATGTTTTTATGTATATAAGCTATTTTTTTACCATTTTGCTAGGCGGGAGCTAGCATTTGTGCGAGGCCGATGCTATATAAGGCCTAGGGTTATAATTAGTGATATATTGCCAATATGTTCGTTGTGACCTTTTTGAATGCAGAGAACAGAGCCGAATTAAACAACCTGAGAAAAGCTGATAAATGATTTCTGTGGTGGCGTGATATGAAACTGCATAATTAGAGAGTCAATGTTCGTCAGTTCATAGGCTCTTTTCAAAGTGCCTTTGGGAAACTAGTTGTAGCCATAATATTGAGGCGTTAACGAAGTGTGCGTTC
>NC_087211.1:39721404-39743027 GCF_015104395.2 Macrobrachium nipponense
AATGGTTGTATGTAATCTCTCTCTCTCTTTTTCTTGTATTTTAATGAAAATATACAGTAATTTGTGAATACACAGTGTTCCACATGAAAAAAAGTAAATTAGTGATAATTTTTAGAGATACGGCCCTAAGGAAAATTGCAAATTAGTGAAATTTTCCCTGTGGACATGTTTTCAAGAACGTCGTTCCGGCTTACGACGATTTTCGGGTTACGACGCATCTTAAGAACGGAACCCCGTCGTAACCCGGGGACAGCCTGTATATATATATATATATATATATATATATATATATAATATATATATATATATATATATATATATAATATATATATATATATATATATATATATATATATATATATATATATATATATATATATATATATATATATATAATATATATATATATTCTTTTAGTGTTTAACTATAAGCTTATGCACATGTATATATTCATTTAGAAGAGCCAATTGTTGCAAGTGTGCATGTTTGTGAAGGAGTATCAAGTATACATTTACAGATTTTCATGAAATTACTATTATCAAAAAGATTTAGTACAAAAATCCAGATAGGGCATAAATCTGTCACACCAATGCCCTGTAGTAAGAAATCCTGCCTCTGCTAATAGTTTCTTTTTACTTTGTGGACCTTCAAACAATGTTACAGCATTCACTACTGTATTATTCAATAAGTTCATCCTTAGAGCACTGCATTCAACCATATTTATTTGTAAAATGCATATAGTAAGAAGACATAGTACATTCTTTTACATTTGGAGTCCTACAAGAATATGGGTCAGTCAGCAACAAGGTTAGACAAAGTTTGTTTATATCCTAATACTAAGGATTCTCTGAACTTCCTAGTATTTTGTATAACCCTTTTTAAACTTGACAAGAGTATGATTTCCTTCTACTGGGCATTATTTGGTTAAGCTTTGCCCTGGTAATAAACCAGTTTTCTCCCCTACTTATAAAGTGCTCAAAGACAGGGGTTATTTCTTTTTGACCTATCAAAATTTAGTCATTACTCAGCTACACAGACTGGAATCATGAAAGTTAAGGATTATAAGAATCAGATTTAATGCCTAAGAATAAGAATCTTAATGTTAGAATTGTAAATTTTTCCAAACGGTTCACTATAAATCAGTTTGGATTGTATTTAAAAAAACTAGTTTTACATTATATATTTATTTCTGATAAGCTATATGACATTATGTATAGTTAGTACACAACCACTGAAGTTCACCATATTGCATAAGACAATTTTATAATAATCAACAAAATTTCTTTGGAAAGACCAATAACACCTATTGTGTCCCCGCAATACTGCAAGACAAAGCAGTATCCAGAGTTCTACAGAGGTAGCCTTAGAGTGAATAAGAACTCTATAGGCTAATCATTGTCTTTATACATCACAACTATGACAGCAAATTATGCATATGACAGTCTACTGCTAGACAATTTTTTGTATAACATACTCTACTACTGGCTAAATTTTCAGGAAAAATATCAAGCTGAATTGTGATAGAATGCTGTTGGAACTTCATCAATTGTAAAATAGGTGTGATAGAATGC
Source organism: Macrobrachium nipponense (assembly GCF_015104395.2). Lineage (NCBI taxonomy): Eukaryota > Metazoa > Arthropoda > Malacostraca > Decapoda > Palaemonidae > Macrobrachium > Macrobrachium nipponense. The sequence continues at coordinate 39,722,976 of NC_087211.1, forward strand.
TGTGGGAACTTCATCAAATTGTAAATAGGGTTTACTAGTATTTTGCAATGGATCACTGACAAAAATGGAATATGCTTTGCAAGAACAAACTGCCATGTCAATTTCTAATTAAAATATTTGTTTATTAAAAAAAAATGCTAATTATGGCAATTGGTAGACTACTGAGGATCACTCTGATTTATGGCAGAACAGAGAAGTACCTGCAGAAATGCATTTCATTCAATGCTGCCCAGCAGCAAAACAACCATTGTTAGAAAAAAATGAACAAATCCATGAATTGTATCACTTAAAATTAAAAAAAATGCAACTTTGAACCTAGAGATTTCATTAAATGCATCTTGTCCTATGTACAGTGCACACATCAAATCAGAATTTAAATTTAAATTTTATGAAAATTGGAGAGCTCAAGCTTGTTCCACCTATACAACACACATGCTTTATTCTTTGCAATCACTGATAACTTGCATTGTAAAGAACTGCTTGTTTTTTTGTTGAGATAAATCTTTTGTCACATGACTACCACGCAGTAAAATCACCCTAATCAGAGTTGTTTAAACAAAATTTGGGTCCTTTTCACATTTAGAGCAGGGACACCGATCCTTAACTTTCCATTTACAAGTATTCTTGAGAAAAGGAATTTTGGTTACCATGACACAGCCCTTTCCTGACTTTACAAGGGTATAATAATTACTCAAGTCAGGCAGATAAACTGACAGACCAACTTTCCAATGCGTTACCTACTCAAACAATGAAGCAAATAGTACAGACAAAATTAAACAAAGTAAGAATTGCTCCATTCTGATTCCATTGATTCATATAGTATTTGCAGGGGACTTGAAGTTAACACCTTACTAAAAAAAAAAAATAATAAAAAATATTCTCAAAAGATATAAATATTACACAATACACATTGTCAGAAACAAGATCTTTGCACACAATAAAACACTGGATGGTCCAAATTACTGAGATCTTTTTTTCCATGGTAAACACCATGGGCTATAATATCAGTGGAAAATTGATAAAACAAAAAAAAAAAAATGCCTGAAAATAACTGACTAATAATAACCAAGATATAAAAAATGCTAAAACTATATCTAAATAGGAATCTTGGCAACAACCAGTTTTTATTTACAAAACAGGAAAGTAAGATAAATGCAAGCCAAGAGAGCATAATAAAACCTCAAGAAATAAATAATATACATTTCATACACCACAGTAATGACACAATACAGGAACTTCATGAATTTGTGGATCAAGCAGTACACTGGCAATGTCAGATATTAAGTATCAAGTAAGTATTACATTAAGAGTTCAGCCCTAACAATTCCAGTCTAAACTTGAAAGATATATCAGACATTAATAATCCTATTCAACTTTACTAAATCTGGAGTAAGCTGTCCAAAAAAATCCAATTTCAACTTTAAGGAGTAGGCCTCCTAAGATATCCACTCCTTATGTTACATGAAAAATCTTTGCCTGTAACATCAGATATGCCTTCAAAACCTTATATGACACCCCCTTCCATTTACACATGGCCCCATATGGCATCTTTTTAACTGTTAACATAAAAAGAGGTACTATGTAATTGTCCATGTAATCCTATTTGCTATTTATCAAGTAGTCAATTTTTTCATCAAGAATATTCATTGCAAACGTATCTGTACAAAATAAATGTAAAAAAAAAAAAAAAAAAAAAAACAAATTAAATGCTTACATCCTATACACATTATTTTAAAAATATACAATAATACACTGTTAACTGTTGAGTTTCTCATTCTGGCCTGTATTACAAACTAAGTATCCATTAGATAAAAAATCTAAACAAATCGTTGAGCTTTTAATAATCAACCATGCCACTGCATCCGAAAGACAGACTCTGTATATACTACAACTGAATGTCATTTCTTTGAAAACAACACTTCCTTCACATCATAAATTATTCTCAGTCTACATCACTCATGATGTGTTATCCAAACTGAAATCGATACTGTATACATACAGTAAAGGCTATTTGGCAGTGTAACCTGATAATTGATACATTTATTAATTTCATTATAGTATTTGCAAAGAAAAGTAAATGGCACAAGTATAAATCTTTGTCTTTAATGCCTGTTATATTATAAAATTACAAAAAATAATTCCAATCTAATCTTACAGATTACAAGAAATATACATAATTATGGCAAAACTTTCTGCGGCTAGTATTAATCATATGAATGTTACAAATATTTCTAAAATGGCAATCTTGTATTTCCATGCAGAACATCATTTCCCAAGAAACTCATGACACTAAATCTATCAAAAGCTCAAAATGCTTACAGAAACATTTCACAAGTACCCACAGGTGCCCTATAACAAAATTACTGAAATTGCCAGTAGCATGTTTCTTTATTTAGATGACACCCGAGCAACCTTCTTGTCTTTTATTTTGATCAGTATTGCACAAATAATTAAATTGAGCAAAAGTTACTTTCCATTTTCATCTTAAATCAAATATTTCTAATATGTACTCCCCTACAGAAACTACACAATAAACAGAGGTATGTAATAGAAGCCAAGATGTATACATTTCCTGACATGCAATGCTTACATTTATATAAAGGTGGACAAACTTAACATATGCCTTCAGTTTGACTTCATAGCATAAGTATATCATATTCCAGATTTCTAATTCTACTTTGTGGGTTCCAAAGCAACTGGAAACTGCCACCTAAGTTACCCACATCAGCAGTTATTTGCTAAGTCACTTTTTCACAATATTATGAGTAACCAAAAGATTCTATAGCAGTCGAGAGTATGCAATATTCACAAAATGCAACCCAGAATGTATCTAATGAATTACACTAAAGATTCTTATAAACTACTGTGAGGATAACATCAATGTATAAATTCTACTGCATGCCACCTAGTGTTTTCCTATGATAAAATACCTTGAAAAGGCAGTATGAAAGACAGCTTGAGGTGCTAATATCAAATGGTATCAAAACAAGCCTTTGTGAATTACAAATCTGAAAGACTATTTTGTTTATAAAAAATTAATTCTTAAAGAGAATCTGAAAGACCTTGTTTGCACGGCTAGTAAAACTGCGCATGAAAGACTGTTTTGTGCTAAAATTCTACTGATATTTCTATGGGCAGTATCAATTTAAGGCAACTCCACTAATTCTTGTACAGCATTCAAGACAGTGATTATGGTAACTGTAACTGATGGATGTTACAAACTGATAATTTGCACACCATGTATAATCAAGAGTATGCTATCTGTATAATATGGTACATGGTCAAGATTTTGAAAACATCTGTAGGCAACAAAAAGTACCAAAAATCAGATCTTTATAAAAAGTATAAATGGCACACTTACTTGTAAGATTATCTCAAAAAGACAATAACCAATCATTTGGTAAAACAAAACACTGTACAAACTGTATTCACTACATTATATGGCTTTTCTACGTGGCAAGGATAAAGCTGCAAGTCAAACAACTTTACGTCATCAAAATACAGTACAGCAGCAGTCATGTATATATAAAAATAAATAAAAGCTTATAAGGACTTTTATATTAATTTGCTTCCATCAAACTTTTCTTTTAGTATTTTTGCCCAACAGTTGATCTAATATCAGTATGCAAAAATGCAAAGTACAACTATGATTGATAACTTTTGTGGTAGACGTTCTTGTGAAACATACCACAGAAGCACCTACCTACTGGTTAAATTGCACACATCTGTGATAACAAATCTTACTTTTCTACCAGTGACATCACTGACTGTAAAGTACTGTTACTCATCTATTTCGAGCAAAACACAGCAAGTAAAGGAAAAAAAATAAACACTACTTAATTATACAGAAAGACTAGTTGAGCACTTCGTTGTTACAGAGGAGAACCAATTTTCATACAGTACATATTGGGAAACTGGGCTATCTAAAGAGGTCCATTTACCAGTAAAGTTAAAAGATAAACTTAATTATCTTAAAAATTCATCCCAAAAAATCAGCCATTTCATCAAGACATTTCATAAAAAGACAATTACATTAGGATTACTTGGCTTTGTATTCATCAAGAGTATTTTTTGCCAACCAATTCAATTCACTTGAAAGAAAATTTCCAATTTGGCACTAAACTACCTACAAAATTAGAAACCCTACTTCCCCTTCTGCCTTGAGGCACAAATCATTTCTATCCCTCATAGAGCAATTATTACTCTCAAGTGTTTCAGAATTTCGATTAAATTTCCAATATTTCCTCTCACGAGTATCTCCTTTTTTTACCTTTGGGTACCTCTGCCTCCTTTGGCATGACTTGAATGGCAGCCAACAGCAAAACAAGTGCTTTTTCTGTTCTTGGTAATCATCACTGCCATGGATACTTCATCACTGTGTCTTTCTACCTCTACTTCTACTTGTTCATGAGTGGGCAACTGATGCTTCTGCTTCCCCGTCACTGTGTTTTACTCGCACAAAGTCAATACTTTGGGGTCAAGTAGACTTGCCGCATCAGAGTGAGACAATGCTAGCAACTTGTTTTTTTTCCATGCATGTGTTGCTGAGCTGAAACAGATGAACAATATTTTTTCTTCATTACTTGTTACATGTAAAATGTTGTTACATTTCAACCAAACAAATTGTCAAACCAGCTAAAATGGAGTTGACCCAAGGGTCAAGTTATATAATGATATCCACATGACTTATAGAATTATACCCATTTGAACTTCTCAGGCCCAATGGGAATAAAAATAATCCAGATTTAGGGAGAACATAATGCAAAACTCACATGGACAGTTAGACTCAAAATGATGATCATGTAGCGGTTTACATCTGTCATCATGGACAACAAAATCATCGTGTTTGGACTGTGTGCTCAGGACATGCAACCAATGACTGTATGAACCAAGAACCATTGGTTGTATTGCGCCATGAGAAGTGACCTGAAATTTCACAGAGAATATTGAGGATCTTATTTGTTACTGGATTTTTTTTTTTTATATAATTCTTAAGTTGTGGCACATGAAATAATCACAAATTTGTTTTAAATTCTGCAAACATAAAATATTTAGGACTTATGTTGCTTAAAGTTGAAATTCTATGCATTTTGGTCGGTATATTATGAAAAGACACAAATGAACAAGTTACATAACTAAGAGCATAAAATAAAAGAAAAAAAAACAAAAAAATAATCATCTCTTAAACCTTACAGTTGCCCTACTGGCACTCAAATCCAAAACTACTGTCTACAGGTGTAAAACCATTGATGCCAGAAGCACATGAGTTATCTTTGTTGTATGACAATTTAGTACTAAGCTTACTATTGTTAAAAAATCTGAAAAAAAAAACTGGTAGTTTTAAAACCAAAAATCAATATGAGTATTAGGGCTACAACATCCTTAAAAAATAAAATACCTAAATTCAATGTCACTTTTAAAAAGCAGCTGATCCATTACAAAATTCATATTAACAAGAGCATGAATAAAAGCTGTTCTCACCAGGCACAGTAGAGCCAGCATATCAGAAAAATCAGCTGTGTTCGGGATCTTATAGGACAGCGCACCCGAGTCTGTCTCATCTTTTGGCCCAGTATTTATAAGTGTAGTGCCAGCATCCAATCCCTCTCCACGGCATGCCTGACAATAAGAGTAAACATCCAGTGAATCTTTAGATCCATGAAAGTGCATCTTCCTAGGTCTTTCATGCATCGATGACAACACTTCCAAGGTATAAAACAAAACTTTTTCTTCATAATATGAATAAAAGCATCACTAATACCAGGTAAATTAATTTCTGTCTTGGTGACATAGCAAGAAAAGTAACTAAAAATCATACTAAACTCTTGGAAAAGTATAGTAATGAATCAAATGACTTCCTAGTCAAATCTTCCTCATCCTCAACACTATCCCCATGCTGAGGGGTCAGTAGAAATGATGCTTCAACTATTTCAATTGAAAGCACTTTCGGCACCTCTCCTCTACTTTCTCCTTCACTTTGGCACTCCATCTCGACCTTCTATCTGTAAGAATTCTTACCCAGGCCCTCTTCATTCATCCTTACCATATGCTCATACCACCTAACTCTCAACTCCTTTATCATATCAGTAATCTTGACCACCATGGAATTTCTCCAAATTTCTTAATTTTCCCAAATGTCATCTCCATCCCTAATTTTTTCCCCTCCAGCTTCTGTTACTCATTCTTTATTAATGTCCACTTTTCTCATCACTGGTTTGATTCCACTACAACAGATCTTTACTTTCTTTTGCCACACACTACTCCTGCTCCCTCCCTCCATTTTCTCGTACCTGTTTTTATACTACATTCTCTAATTTTTATAAAAGCTAAGCTTCTCATATCTTATGCAAATAACCTATTCCCAACCTGCTTGCGGGAGCCATACCAACCTATTCAAGAGACTCCCTCCGCTCTCTTACACTTCTTTGCAATTATTCTTCAATGTATGTGCCATATCACCAGATCATCGGTACATAAGAATTACCTCAGAATTCCATTCCTAAACTTCACTCAATACATCCATAATTAATACAAAGAGAAATGGGGAAAGTACTGATTCTTGGTTTCACCCAACTTCAAACATTTCTGTGTTGTCAGACTTACTGCTGCTGCCCTTTGTTCTTTTATGCTATACATAATTTTAAACCAACCAACCAACTTTTGTGGCACTTTACTCTGTCTTAAAGCACCAAAACACATTATCATATGCTTCACTCTATAATGAAACCATACTGCTGTTCACAATCTTTACAAATGGTTGCAATCTATCATCCCATATTCTTTCCAAAACTTTCAACAAATGTTCTGTTAATTTGATTCCTCCTTAAATATAACACTCCATATCTCCCTTCAGTTTAAACACATTTACCACCAGATTCTCACCCCAGTTATCTGACATTACTTCTCTTCCCAGATTGCCTTTAACAGCTTCAAAAGAGACAGCTATAACTCAGCCCAGTCAAGTAAAAGCAGATAACTAGACCCTTTCATGCTCAAACTTACCTGAATGAAAAACAGTTTTGGCTTTCCTGCTAGTGATTTGCACTGATCTGCATTGAAAACAATCAAACAAAAATTCTTGCCTTGAAACTTCCATTACGTCCATATAGTACCTCCTGCTCCCATGAGGACATGAACACAATCACTAAGGAATCAACAATCCTTGTGATCAATTCCAAATGCCACTGTCAGGATAAATAAGATGGAACTGTAAAATTGTATACTTGTATAAAACTTATATACAAAATTGCATAAAACATATACAGTGAACCCCGTTATTCGCAGAAAATTTGGTTATTCGCTGTATTTTTCTATGAGAAATATCCAAAAATTCCTTTTTTTTTTATCATTTTATCATAAAATGCACTTCTTATGATAAAACTTTATAACCAGTATACATATGTAAACATTTTTACTGGGTTTTTCTTGAGTTTTAACTAACAAAATTGGCTGTTTTAAGCATTTTTATAAGGGTTTCAACTATTTGCAGAGGTCTGGTTCACATCCCTGCGAATACGGGGGAAACACTGTATAATTTTGAAAACAATGAGAATATCCATAGCTCTGTAAGTATTTAAACACTTGGCTGATGATTCACATAAACAGGATTAGCAAAGTATCTGCTTTATGAAGTCCTATGCATTCATTAAAAAGATGGCTACCAGAAATTGCATCTTATTTACATAAGATCTAATAGTAATATTAAAAGCAGTAAAAATAGCAGCTTTCATTACTTGAGATCCATCTCTATTAAAAACAAATAAATATACAGCATAATACAAGAATTTTCACCAACACAATTATTTATAATTTTCAGAAATATCTTGAATACTTCAACTCAATTATCCTCAAACATTACCATGTCACTCTTTAATCTCTGTTTAGATTCAATGAGACACAAACTAATACCAAAAAGAGGAATTTTGCTTTAGGAAAATTGCACAGGAACACAGAATTAACCTGCAATGGCAGACAATTCATCATGAAAAAGTCTGTCTGTAATTAACCATTTTTTTTTTTTGTGGACCAAATAATGGCAGTTAATGCTAGTAGATTAGGTATTGCTAAAATTACATCCTTACTTTGTCTCCATTTGAAAATTACAAATACATTCTTAAAAGCTAAAGTTTTCCAAATGAATCTTTTTAACTTCATGCAAGATACTGAATTGAACTTCATACTTTAGTAGATCAGACCAAAATTCCCTAAGTTTATCCATAAAAATGTTATTGTTATGATACAATAAAGTTTGTTCATACTTTACCTTGGGCAGATATGATATATAGCTTGTATTCTCCGAAGTCCGACAGAATTTCAAAACTCCCGGCACACGCAGTTGGGCGGCCAGGTGGTTAGTACCCATTCCCGCCGCTGGGAGGCGGATATCAGGAATCATTCCCATTTTCTATTCAGATTTTTCATACCACTGTCCCCTGAGGGAGGTGGGTGGGTACTTTAATTATATATATCTGCCAGGTAAGTATGAACAAACTTTATTGTATCATAACAATAACATTTTGTTCATGAAACTTACCCCCCCCCCCCCCTGTCAGATATATATAGCTGAATCCCACCTTGGAGGTGGGAAGGGACAGAATAGAAGGATTAGGAAACACCTCAAGTGCAGATGATTGACATCTTGATTCCTTACCTGTTAGCATAGCTGACTTCTTGATTACTGTCACCGAAGTCTGCTTTTTGCTTTACTAGAGTTGCCAACAAGGTAGTGACCTGTGTAGTTGGTGCGCTCTAGATTGATCTGTCAACGGGAGCGTGACCACAATGTGACTAGACCATATTGACCATACTGTGAGGGCAACGAAGCTAAAACCACCACCTGACCTAACCTATCGAAGTTAGTCCCATAACTTCTAGGCTAACGAAAGGGAAAGCGCCTCAAGCGACCAACCCTTCAAAGTTTTAAAAGCACACCTATCCCTTTTCTATAGGATAGGATTTCGTGCTGCTTCCTGCCTCCAATAATATTTTACTACGGAATATGTATGGTCCTAAGCGACTCGCAGATCTCATATGTCGTCTTCACATCCCGTCGGGAGTGTGAAGCGAACACAGAGTTGCTTCGCTCAAACGTGGCCACTCAGGATATTACTGAGTGTCATGCTCTGTTGAAATGCTTCCGAGGCCGCGCCCTCACCTCGTGAGCATTTACTTTAAAAGGTTTCAAATCTTTGTTCAAACATGACGAAGAGTCCTCTTAGAAAGACTCCTTAAAAATAACGCCAAGGGCGTTCTTCGACATGGGCAAGTCTGGTCTTTTTACGGAACACCACAGATTGTCCGAATGACCTCGACTTTCTTTAGTTTTTATCAAGATAAAACTTGAGAGTCCCGACAGGGCACAGGACTCTCTGTGGCTCTTGCCCAATAATTTGTGCCATCCCCTGATCTCCAGGTCTCTGGGCCAAGGGTTAGACGGGTTTTCGTTCTTAGCAAGAACGGAAGGCCTAGAGGACACCGAATTATGTCCTCTAAAGCCAAAACCTCTGATGATGGCTAAAACCTCACTAACCATCTTTGCCGTAGCTAGAGTGGTTAGAAAATTAGCCTTTCTGGTTACGTGTATTAAGTTTACAGAAAGGAGAGGTTCGAAATGCTTTGACATCAGGAACTTCAGACTACATCTAAGTTCCATGCCGGAAGCTTCGATCTAAAAAATTTCAAGATTTCCACAGACCTCAAAGATCGTGAAGGGCTTTGTTGTTTGACAGATCCGAATCTCTGAGCCTAGAGGCCGTCAACATATTTCCGTATTCTACAATAGTTGGGACTGCTAGCTTATCCCATACTTCAGACGGAATGGGGAAGGCGGCGGTAAAGTAATTCACAGAGGTCAGAGGTGGAGGAACAGTCATTCTTCCTGCCCTATGTCCGAGAAACGGCCCACTCCGATTGGTACACTGCAAAATATGCAGCACTGCTTTGCTTTGGCAATGAGACTTGCAATTAATCTTGAAGATCCTCTCGCTTCTTGACAGTCTGAACGCATTCAGACTTCAGAGCGGAGAGATTTAGGTACCTCTCGAAGTGAGGCTGTTAGAGTAGACCGATTCTCTCGGGAAGGGTCCTTGGAAAGTGCTCTCTGAAGGACGTGACCTCTGTGAACTAGCCTCTCGAAGGCCAACATGGGGCGATCAGCGTCTTTCTCACTCCCTCTGACGCCAGCGATTATCTTATTACATTTCCTAAGCTTTTGAATAGGGGAAAAGGGCTAACCAACTATCCCCATTCCATACTATAGGATGGCGTCTATTGCTACCGCTCTCGGATCGAGAATAAGGGCGCAACGTAGAGGAAGCTTCTTCGTCTTCAATATTGCAAAATCTACGAAAGGACGTCCCCAAAGTCTCCAACAACTCTCGACATACTTCTAAGCAAGGATTACTCAAACGTCAGTAGTTGCTGCCGTCGATCGAGAAGATCCGCACGGACGTGCAATCGTGTAACGAACCTCTTAAGGATCGTTACGTTCCGTGCCTATGCCGATAACCATCTCTCTTTTCTTGGGATATGAGAGAGCTGCGGAATTATCTGAGATGATTTGGACCACTCGACCAAAACCTCACTCTTCGAGGAACTGGAGAGCCAACCAAATTGCTTCCAATTCTTTTAGATTATGTGCCGAGGACCTCGTCCGGATGCCTGGCTCCCTCTCAGTATCACCTGAGGTGATCCTTAACCCATTGAGAGACGTTTAGAATTATCTCTAGATCTTTGATGTTATTTCAGTTCTCCTGTAGGAAAAACTGTAGAGGTCTGAATTGCAGTCTATTCAGGGAAACAAGCTTCTCCAGCGAGGAAATGGTCCCCAGCAGACTCATCCATTCCCTCACTAAGCATGCTTCCTTCCCTAATAAGGCTGCGCTTTGCATAAGCAGGAGAGCATTATTATAGTGCTATGCTGCGGTAAGATCGTACAGAATTCTGTTACAGTGCGGTAAGCAGCGCCGAACATGTCTAAGAGATATCTCTGTTGAAAATTTCTTAGCAAAAGGAAGTCGTTTATTCATGATTACCAGAAATCCCCTCAACCCGAGGCGAAAGTCATGATTGTAGGGCAGAGATACGGTTTCGTAAAATCAATCCCGCGGGAGAGAGAGACGTAACCGACTGAGCATTACAACGAGCTACCTAACACTGAGTTGGTGACAGTGTGAGACACTGTGACAGTTACAGGCAGCAGCTTATGTTCACCTTCTCGCAGTCTTATGCCGAGTTGCCAGCTATTCTATTCATCTAAGGAATAGATTTTCCATTATTTGAACAGAAACTCTCAAGTTGGCATATTTAAGCGAAACAGAATTCGCTAAATACAGAAGCTGATTTTGTGTTGTCGTAACATTACGCTTAATTAACCAAATGTTAAATCGGAAACTCCTGGAAAGTTGCCGGGAGTACCGAGATTATTACTGGCGTCATCCACAATGACAGCAACCTCTCGTTTCGCACTATTCTGCCTGAGTTACCAGCTACTCTCTTCTACGAAGGAATAGGTTCGTTACTATTATCGATCATAAGGAAATTCTCAAGCAGGCATATTTAAGCGAAACATAATTCGCTACATGCAGAAGCTGAGTTGGTGTTGTTGTAACAATACCTTCAAGCATTGTCCTTACACCGGAAACTCCTGGAAGTTTGCAGGAAGGACCGATTAAATACACTTAAAATAACAGTCCTTTCGGTTGCCATCTGTAGAGGTAACTACGATATGCATATATGACTGAACTTTACATTAGTAATATGACGCGAAGATAAGATACATAAGTATTGCAGTCACTTGAAACATCTAATTCTACTACCACATTCTTTCCTCGACGCGGAAGAGAGAGAGAGAATGGAAATCGACTGTCTTCATTCTCTTTGCCAAGAGAAGGAATATGATATTGTCATGATACAATAAAGTTTGTTCATACTTACCTGACAGATATATATATAGCTGTCGTCAGAGGAATACAGCCATATATACATCTGGCAGGCAAGTGTCATGAACAAAAATATTATTCAAATGGAAATCCTCAAGTGAGAACCGAAGATCGAAAAGGAAAGTTCAAGCTTCTTATGATATTTGACATAAGACTTCATGGACGTAGTCTATAAGTCCTTTTTCCCCGGATAGGCCTCTGACTAATGAATGAGAGCTCTTTCGAAATTTTGTTACTTATCCGCTTATGCGATAAAATGTTATTAAGAACTTTGTCAATGAGAACTAACCCAATTGCATGACGGAAAGTAATCCAGGAATTCGAGCATATAGCCTTTCCCGATTCCCGCAGAAATCGATGAAGGGGCAGGATTCCTGATTAGAGACTGGGCTTACGACAGGAAGGACCTTAATGTTCAACCTTCGGCAGCGCAATCCCGAAAGCAGACGAGGCGTTTTATGACACCGAAATCTTGCTTACAGTTTTCCTGGAATTCATCAAGTGATGGATTCTATTGAACGCTCCCTTCGTAGAAAGCGAAGTAGACATCTTGACGAGACCAAACTCCTTCCTCTTCTTCGACGACGCCCTCTTGAAGAGCGTTCTTGCAGGAATCCTGCCGAACGTCTTGATGCGTAGGACGCCTATCGTTCTGAAGAACGTCCTGGCAAGTGCTCTACCGAGCGTCATGACGTGTAGGATGCCGAGCGTCTTCAAAGCGTCCTCGCTAGCGTCCTGGCGAGCGCCTCGCTAGCGTCCTGGCGAGCGTCCAGATGGGTTAAGACATCGAGCGTCTTCCAAAAAGCTTATCAATGTTTATGACGTCGAGCGTCTTCTGAAAGGCCACCCGAAAAGCGTCCTGGAGAGCCGCACGCTGCTCCTGAAGTGTGAGAGCACTATAGGAAGCCGTAAGGCTATCGTCTCCAAGACGGCCTTAAAGACTTTCGTTACCTTCTAACAAAGACGGTGGCCGCCTGTGCAACATCTTGCGTCTTAGTAATGCAAATGAACATATCCAGAAACGCGCTCAAAAAAGGAACGCCGAGCGTTCCAAAAGCATCGTCGCGAGATGCTTGCCGAACGTCCTGATTGCTTTCTTTGAGCGTCTTGAAGAGCGGTCCGAATAGAAGAAGCGGACCGAACATCAAGGAAGCGTCATAGTGAATGACGTGCGTCAACACGAGTAACTTGAGAGGCTTCCTGGCGAGGGGAGAGCCGCTCATGAAACGCGAGCGTCCTAGGCATAAGTACGGTGATCGTCATCAGGACGAGTCTTAAGGACGTTCGCCACTCTTGACAAAAACGACTCCGGCCTGTGCGACATCTTGCGTCTTTGTCACGCTCATCGCACTGCAGAACGGGCATTTAAAAAGGACGCCTGTGTGTTCTTGGGTATGAGGAATTCTTTGCCCTTCTCCTGTCGAAAACTAGGATAGTCTGTCCATTGTGCATCTCTGTCCGCTGACAGAGCGTCCCTTAGGGGACGAGTAAGATGTGTCTTGGCGAGCTGTTTGACTATGCAAATCAGCTTGCCAGACGTCAAGCTTATGAGCTTGAACAATATCCCGTTTCGTAGTAAAGCGAACGTCACATAACGTATACATAGCGCCATGAGGGGAGGAGGGAGGGGAGCGTCTTGGAAAGCAAGAAAACAATACTTGCTATAAGAGTAAAGACGTTCCTTCCTCTCGATAGAGCGTTGAATGTCTCGAAAGGCGTCCTCGTGAGGGTCCTGCCTTAAGGACATTTTTAATCTCTTGACCAAGACGACAGCCGCTTGTGCGACATTTTGCGTCTTTGTCACGCTTATCGATATTAAGTCAAGCCGAAGGGACGCCAGATCAGTACTCTGACGCTCCCTCCTGACGAGAGAGAGGACGTGAAGCATCCTCTTCTCTGAAGCTTCTTTTTTAGAGGGCGCGAGTCCTTTCGAGAGCTCCAACCTTGCGGGGAGGACGCCTCGGAGGACGAGAAGCAATCTTTCATGATTCGTGCACGTGCACGATCTTTGGCAGCCTTATCCTGCCGAAGGGACGCCAGATCGGTGGGGGGTTCCCGTAACCCTCCTTCGGTTTTCAACTTGCCCCCTCCCTGGTCCTGGGAGTCCGACAGAGGTTTAGACCTAGAGGCGTTATAGGACCGATCTGACGCCCCCATCCACAACACTAGGGTGCAAAATCAACATCACTACACTCACAACACTGATTGGAGAGCGAGCACTTTTTCAAGCTTACTTGATGTAATCCACCATAATAGAAAGGGCATTACTTCTCACAGAACTTCCTCTAGGCCCGTAAGCCATACCACAGGGTTAGGCAAAATAAAGTCTACTGGAGGTTAGTAGGTTCATTATCCTAACTTCTGTTACTGTGGAGGAAGACCTCCTGATTCTATCACGCTCTAATTTGCGTACATACGAATCATACGTCTTCTTTCGGAATCAGTCAACATTACACTAATTACATTGATCTTTCAACAAAGAAAACATGTAAACGTCATGTATACTAAGCGAGTGTCTACCGAAGGTTTCGGTAGCCTCCCCTTACCCGTTGCAGACAACAAAGTCTGAAACTAGGCTAACTAGATTCAGACATCATATGCAATGAAAAAATTTTAATTAATTTATGATAGCGTATGCCTAGCCACAAATCCAAGTCAATCATTCAAAAAAAATAAGTAGGATACTTAAGCGGCTAATGAAGTTTTCAAAATCCTAGGCGGAGGTAATGGAAACAGGTGTTTTCACTACCGCGACAGAGAAAAATCTGATAGAAAATGGGAATGATTCCCTGATATCGCCTCCCAGCGGCGGGAATGGGTACTAAACCACCTGGCCGCCCCCACTGCGTGTGCCGGGAGTTTTGAAATTCTGTCGGACTTCGGAGAATACAGCTATATATATATGACAGGTAAGTTTCATGAACAAATTACATTTTTTTTATAAAATACAATTTTATGTATACTACCCAGTAATTACTTTGCTAAGAGTTTCTACCTAACAGTAGCTTACATTGTCAAATTTGTGTTAGCAATTCTTTTGTTTGTAAAAGTGACTAGACATGCCCACTTATGTAATAGGAAAGAGGAACAACTACACTAACAGCCCAACTTGTTTATGCTTAAATGTCTATGAGCTAAGAGGAGGGTGGACTCCATCCGTAATTACTGGGCAAATATAAAATTTTGTTGCCATAATTACTGGGTAAGTATATGTAAAATTATTTTACCAAAAAAATGTCATTTTTATGTAAGTAACTTGTCCAGTAATTACTTAGCCGATTCCATATTAAAGGAGGTGGGGAAAATGGACTTGGCTACTAACAACACCCTCAATTATAATGGAATTGAATAAAATAGCTGGCAATGAAACAATGCTTGTTTGCTCCTTACCTGTTGAGGGAGCTGTGCAGTAAGTAACTGCCTCTGACACATCAGAAAAGAACTCTAGGTCGGGGCTAAGTTGCCACTGAGTAGAAACTTTTACCTAAAATAATAAACTGCTATGTACTTACATAAAAATAATAGAAACTTACTGTCCTGTATGACTTCCTTGATGCGCTCCAACAGTCTGGTTGTCATACACTGCCACTTGGTATCCAAGGTTTGTAAAAAGCTGTTTAGCTTGATCACGATCTCTGTCTGTACCATTCCGCTCCTGGAAATCAAATTTTGAAACTTAAAACATTTGAACAAGTACACCATTATTTGTTAAGTCAATAGAATATGCTAAAGCTTTAGATTCCTTGAAGAAATAATGGTTTAAGCACTGAAATATCTAACTTCCACCCATGCAATGTCAAATGGCTCAAGCCATGAATACTATTTGAAATTTTCTGTAGAATATGGCACAGATGCAATAGCCCAACCCTGTTTACTCTCAGAAACTTACAAAATAAAACCACCGAAGAGTTAGAAAGCTTTCAAAACCGTACATACAGGATTACCTCTTTATTCTTTCCTGACATTGGATTAATCCTTGCATACAATATCCAGAAGTATAAAAAGCTATCAAGATTCTTTTTTAAGTTATAGACAGAGGTAGATGTACTACTGTAATAGTAAAACTGTATAGAAAACCTTAAAGAATTTAAAATGGTATCTGGGTCTCACTCCCCAGGATAGGAGAAACTGCTAAGGGGAACTTATCAAAAAACAAAAAAATTAAACAAACTTATTGGAAAATAACTGTAACTACTTAATATTCTTCATTCAATGAAGATGATACTTTTAAGAAAAACTGAAACAGCTTAGCCACATGTTACCAAAAAATGAAGCATATGAATGATTACTTTGAGCACCAAGGTCTACACTCTCCTGCTCCTTGAGATAAACTGAAGCATAATCCAGTTATGTAGTGGACATTCAAAGCAAGTTAACTAAAGAAAGATATTTGTATTCTCATGGATGACTGATGTAACCATGGTTAGTTATATATATTTTTGGTTCAATAGTAAAATATTAGTGGAAAAATAAGCCTTACAATTTGATAGAACAGATATGTGATGTAACGATATGTGGAGAGCATTGTAAAATCAACAGAAGCACATTACCTTTAAACCATCTTGATAAGAGAAATAAGGAAGGAACACTAAATATACAAGAACAGTACAGAACTGATGGCTATACGTACAAAGAACAAGAACAAGCTAGAGAAACAACTACATATACCAAACATGGTTATAACTCCTCTGGACACTAGCACATTTCTTGTTAAAATGCATCTGCTGGCAGTGTCAATCACATACTACCTTGAATGTAGAAATACCATAATTCTACAAGTTCTTACTGGTCAAAACTTCAAACAAGACTTCGAAAAAGAAACTGAATACAAAAATGTAAACACAATGAGAAAACAAGAAATACAAATGTTCTTCTAATAACTAAATGATAAAAACTGGAGTGCCAATGTAAACACTATCCACTACAATACAGTACTACTAAGCACTAAGTTTCAACACCTACTAATCATACACAGGACATAATATAGGCAGTGCTAAAGGGTCTTTGTGTCGCAAATTTCAGCCTTTTATTTAAAATGAACTCCCCCTGATCTCTTACCCACCTGGTTCTAAATATCTGCTCCAATGTTCACCCTTTCATTAAACAAGAGCTTCAGAGATTGAAAACCTCTGCCAAAGCTAGGCAATTTACCACTCAAAATGTTCCTTTCCACAAATGTTACATTTCTGCCTTTCCCAAAACCTAGTTACTTATTGCCTTATGATGATAAGCCTTTGGTAGCACTATACAAATCCTGCTGCTAACAAACAAGAAAAAACTTCCTTGGCAATTTGATAACAATTCTTTGAGCCAACTCAATTGGTCTACAAATGCAACTCACATGTCAGGGTAAATCATACACAAGATGGCAGAGATTTACAATTTTAAACACATAAAATCTTAAAAGTTTAATATAAACATCATCATGAGTCAGTCATGTTACTTAGCACTACTGGGCAGTCATACAAGAAAAAAATGGAACTTAGAACATGCAATGAATTCTCAAAAGACAGTAGAGTGAAAGCAGAAAATATTACTTAAATACAACTGCAGTTATTTTTCAGCTGAGTGGTAATGCAAATAAAACAAGTGATATAAAACTGAAAGAATTGAAGGGTTTGTAGTGCAAAACTGAGTTTCTTATATGGCTTTCATAATTGTGAATGAAGTAAATCATGTTCATAGATATGCTATAACTAGATTATATAAGGAATATTATTTTTATAAATGTGAGAGGTGATGAGAATTAGAAAAGTTAGCTTATCCTATTGCCAGTAATTACTTTTATAGAGATCGCACAAGAATCAAGCTGACCATCGGAGCAAAGACAAACTGGTTACAAGAATGTTAAGAATGTTTACCAACAATTTAGCAAAACTTCACAGCTGACTGAATGTTGGAAGTTAATGTTACAAAAATAGAATACACTTCAGGTATTACCACAAGATCTGTATAAATGATTGTGTTCCCCTTCTATCTGTACGGAACAGTACAATTCGAAACAATGGAGACAGCACTGTACTCAAATCATCCTCCCCATAATTTCATCTTTTTAATTGTATAAGTTCAAGAACCCTTGACAAATTTGTATGCAATGATAAAATGCATCCACAGTAAAAATGCATGAGCCAATTATAAAACAATACAAAAACAATGAAGAATATCACAATGATTCAGTCAGTGATGTATGCTTTCCCATCATACTTTTCTACATTTTATCAGGCTTGAGAACAGCAGGTTACCTATATGTCACATTCTCATATGCTGTTGGAAATGCAATTGCCAGCTATACCACTTGAAAAATCTTCAGAAAAGAATTACATTAAAATACAAAACACTCAATATAAATACGTAACTACAAAATACTTGAGAGTAATCATTTATTTAAATAATATATAGTACAGTATTCACAATCCACATTTATCCACATAAAACCTGTTAGCAATCTATCATCATTATCATTCTTACTACTGTATTCATGGCAAGCATATATTTTAACATACTGCACCAAGGGTCCATGAACTTCCTTAGCGTGTTTCCAAAAAAATTAAATGCCCAAATGAACTATAAAAAGGAAGGAACAGATCAAAGGATGAGAAAGGATCAACATACATCCACAGGAATTTTCAGGGGAGTGTAGTATACAAATTTCATGCTTCTACACTCCAAGCACACACAATTACAGGCTCTCAATGTACTGATATTTCTAAAACCTACCCCTAGACCTGTGTGACTGTCAAAGATACGATGATTAAAGATGAGACAGTGTCCACGAGAAGGATGGTTCATGTTGTAACGTAGAGCATCCCTGTCAACTGGCATTCTTGCATAAGCTGATCCAAGCCCATTGCTTCCCGAGCTTTGAGGGTTAAGAGTTAATACTGTTAGTGAATGCCAACTTTACAAGTTACAGTATTAAAAATTGTATTTAGGAAGTTCGAGATAATTTATGGTCAGATCTACAAAGTAAATAGTGCTCAGCATATACAGAAAAGTAACTTGCACTTGAAACAGTAGGTTTGTAATGTTTACTAGGATATGTAACTAAAATATGTACAGACAAGTTACAAAAATACATGAAAAACTAATATGACTAGAGTATACACCTGAAAGCATGTCTGTATAATACAGTACCAGAGCAAATATGTATATTAAAGCTGTTTAAAAACAATATCATAAAATATTTGCCCTATCTCAGCCTCTACATTTTTTCCAAACCTTTTATATATTTAAAAAAATTAAACAATATAAAGCCATGTAAAGTCCAAAAGGAAGTTGCCTAATACTAATGTACTGTAAAATATAAACGTTTAATGTTACAAATTTACAGAACCAATACTTCACATCTACTTGTAAAAGTAAACTCAAGGTTTCAAGACTATAGTTTTTAATAATGACAAGATTATGAAACTCAAAATATATTTAATATTTAGTACCTGTATGCATCCCCACCAAGTTAGTTCTCAAATGTTTACAGTAATGTATGGAACATGAATAGCAGTCTCGTTACGAAATCATGCAACCTTTTTTGGCTACTACCAGTTACTCTATTAACAATTAAAGGTCAATATTCTAAGTTTGTTAGAACATTGAAACTATAAACTATGACTACAAAAAAATGGGCGAATTCCGTACCGTACCTTACCTTACCTTAGGCATGGATATATAACTTAGAAATTACTGCTAATGCATATTTGATACATACTGCCTTTATGAATATTGAGAACATTTTTTCCAGTTATCAATTACATGGTAACGTTAAGCAATGCTTTCAAGTTCCATTGATGGTTAGACTATTCTATACTTTGTTTTTCTTAATATGATCCTTAAAAGAGGTCATGGTTTGAAAATGTATTATTATTATTATACAAAGAATCATGATACTGGGAAACATTTTGTTAAATTACACCTGTTAACATTGAAATTTTACTAAAGAGATTTTAGTGATGTAGATTGAGTTAGCTTATATAACGATAAAGGTACGGAATTATGGTACGTTATCTTTACCGTACTGTACAGTACAGAAAAATTATTGAGGGTTCGGTACAAAATTACGGTATGGTATTTTAACCAGGTACGAAGTAATGAAAAACATTCTGTACCATACCCTACT
>NC_087211.1:39743527-39781027 GCF_015104395.2 Macrobrachium nipponense
AGTAGGTTATGGTACAGAATGTTTTTCATTACTTCGTACCTGGTTAAAATACCATACCGTAATTTTGTACTGAACCCTCAATAATTTTTCCGTACTGTACAGTACGGTAAAGATAACGTACCATAATTCCGTACCTTTATCGTTATATAAGCTAACTCAATCTACATCACTAAAATCTCTTCTTTAGTAAAATTTCAATGTTAACAGGTGTAATTTAGCAAAATGTTTCCCAGTATCATGATTCTTTGCATAATAATAATAATATTCAAACCTTGACCTCCTCTTGTAAGGATCATATTAAGAAAAACATAGTATAGAATAGTCTAACCATCAATGGAACTTGAAAGCATTGCTTAACGTTACCATGTAATTGATAACCGGAAAAAATGTTCTCAATATTCATAAAGGCAGTATGTATCAAATATGCATTAGCAGTAATTTTTAAGTGATACATCCATGCCTAAGGTAAGGTACGGTACAGAATTCGCCCATTTTTTCCATACTTGAACTGTACCTTACCGTACAGTACCATAATGCCAGCCTTGTGTAGGAACTGTCCCTAGAATATTCTTTTGGGTTATCTGATTTATGTGGCATGAGTTTTAGAGCTTGAATATGTTTACTGTGCATTGAATATAATGTGAGTGTCAAAGAATATTGCAGATAATTTTGTTTGTTTGTCATAGTTTATAGTCTCAATGTTCTAACAAACTTAGAATAGTGACCTTTAATTAGTAATACAGTAACTGGTAGTAGCCAAAAAAGGTTGCATGATTTTGTAACAAGACTGCTACTCATGTTCCATACATTACTGTAAACATTTGAGAATTAACTTGGTGAGGATGCATACAGGTACTAAATATTAAATATATTTTGAGTTTCATAATCTTGTCATTATTAAAAACTATAGTCTTGAAACCTTGAGTTTACTTTTGCAATTAGATGTGAAGTATTGTTTCTGTAAATTTGTAACATTAAACATTTATATTTTACAGTACATTAGTATTAGGCAACTTCCTTTTGAACTTTACATGGCTTTATATTGTTTAATTTTTTTGAATATATAAAAGTTTTAGAAAAAATGTAGAGGCTGAGATAGGGCAAATATTTTATGATATTGTTTTTAAACAGCTTTAATATACATATTTCCTCTGGTACTGTATTATACAGACATGCTTTCATGTGTATACTCTATTCATATTAGTTTTTCATGTATTTATGTAACTTGTCTGTACATATTTTAGTTACATATCCTAGTAAACATTACAAACCTACTGTTTCAAGTGCAAGTTACTTTACTGTATATGCTGAGCACTATGTACTTTGTAGATCTGACCATAAATTATCTCGAACTTCCTAAATTTATACAATTTTTAATACTGTAACTTGTAAAGTTGGCATTCACTAACAGTATTAACTCTTAACCCTCAAAGCTCGGGAAGCAATGGGCTTGGATCAGCTTATGCAAGAATGCCAGTTGACAGGGATGCTCTACGTTACAACATGAACCATCCTTCTCGTGGACACTGTCTCATCTTTAATCATCGTATCTTTGACAGTCACACAGGTCTAGGGGTAGGTTTTAGAAATATCAGTACATTGAGAGCCTGTAATTGTGTGTGCTTGGAGTGTAGAGGCATGAAATTTATATACTACACTCCCCTGAAAATTCCTGTGGATGTATGTTGATCCTTTCTCATTCTTTGATCTGTCCCTTCCTTTTTTATTATTTTCATTTGGGCATTTAATTTTTTGGAAACACGCTAAGGAAGTTCATGGACCCTTGGTGCAGTATGTTAGAATATATGCTTGCCATGAATACAGTAGTAAGAATGATAATGATGAAAGATTGCTGACAGGTTTTATGTTGATAAATGTGGATTGTGAATACTGTACTATATATTATTTAAATAAATGATTACTCTCAAGTATTTTGTAGTTACGTATTTATATTGAGTGTTTTGAATATGCAGACTCTGCTGCCAAATTAGCCTGCACTATCCCTCCAACAATTTCATATGCCCCAGTGTCAGACTGGGTAAAATCAGTTAAAACATTAATTTACCAGGATTGGAAAGAAGAATGGGCCTCGGTGCCAACAACAAATAAACTTAAAAATATAAAAACTGAAGTCTATGCATGGAGGACATCCTCACAGGAGGAAAGAGCAAAAGAGGTGATCCTAGCAAGGCTACGTATAGGACACACAAGATTCTCACATGGTCACTTGATGTCAACACCACATGCTGACCCAGTGAAATGTAACAGATGTCAAACACCCATGACAGTACAGCATTTGCTTGTTGAGTGCCCAAATTGGACCCAGCAAAGATCTATTTATCTGCGGAGTTCGGAAATGAAAAATATTCTTGCGGAAAGCAGGGATTTTTCAATTAATAAAATCATAAATTTTTTAAATAAGACGGGTTTCTCAAATAAAGTCTTTTTTTTCTTTCTCAGGATTGATCCCTGAGAACCAGCCCGAGAAGAGTCTACTTGAGACTCAGAGGTCTGGAAAAACTAACACCTATTAATAATAATTTGTATTTTAATGTAATTCTTTTCTGAAGAATTTTCAAGTGGTATAGCTGGCAATTGCATTTCCAACAGCATATGAGAATGTGACATATAGGTGACCTGCTGTTCACAAGCCTGATAAAATGTAGAAAAGAATGATGGGAAAGCATACATCACTGACTGAATCATTGTGATATTCTTCATTGTTTTTGTATTGTTTTATAATTGGCTCATGCATTTTTACTGTGGATGCATTTTATCATTGGATACAAATTTGTCAAGGGTTCTTGAACTTATACAATTAAAAAGATGAAATTATGGGGAGGATGATTTGAGTACAGTGCTGTCTCCATTGTTTCGAATTGTACTGTTCCGTACACTAAGCTTTGGTCAGATAGAAGGGGAACACAATCATTTATACAGATCTTGTGGTAATACCTGAAGTGTATTCTATTTTTGTAACATTAACTTCCAACATTCAGTCAGCTGTGAAGTTTTGCTAAATTGTTGGTAAACATTCTTAACATTCTTGTAACCAGTTTTTGTCTTTGCTCCGATGGTCAGCCTGATTCTTGTGCGATCTCTATAAAAGTAATTACTGGCAATAGGATAAGCTAACTTTTCTAATTCATCACACCTCTCACATTTATAAACATAATATTCCTTATATAATCTAGTATAGCATATGCTATGAACATGATTTACTTCATTCACAATTATGAAAGCCATATAAGAAACTCAGTTTTGCACTACAAAACCTTCAATTCTTTCAGTTTTATATCACTTGTTTTATTTGCATTACCACTCAGCTGAAAAATAACACTGTAGTTGTATTTAAGTAATATTTTCTGCTTTCACTCTACTGTCTTTTGAGAATTCATTGCATGTCTAAGTTCCATTTTTTTCTTGTATGACTGCCCAGTAGTGCTAAGTAACATGGCTGACTCATGATGATGTTTATATTAAACTTTTAGGATTTTATGTGTTTAAAATTGTAAATCTCTGCCATATTGTGTATGATTTACCCTGACATGTGAGTTGCATTTGTAGACTAGTTGAGTTGGCTCAAAGAATTGTTATCAAATTGCCAAGGAAGTTTTTTCTTGTTTGTTAGCAGCAGGATTTGTATAGTGCTACCAAAGGCTTATCATCATAATTGGCAATAAGTAACTAGGTTTTGGGAAAGGCAGAAATGTAACATTTGTGGAAAGGAACATTTTGAGTGGTGAATTGCCTAGCTTTGGCAGAGGTTTTCAATCTCTGAAGCTCTTGTTTAATGAAAGGGTGAACATTGGAGCAGGTATTTAGAACCAGGTGGGAAGAGATCAGGGGGAGTTCATTTTAAATAAAAGGCTGAAATTTGTGACACAAAGACCCTATAGCACTGCCTATATTATGTCCTGTGTATGATTAGTATGTGTGGAAACTTAGTGCTTAGTAGTACTGTATTGGAGTGGATAGTGTTTACATCGGCACTCCAGTTTTTATTATTTAGTTATTAGAAGAATATTTGTATTTCTTGTTTTCTCATTGTGTTTACATTTTTGTATTCAGTTTCTTTTTCGAAGTCTTGTTTGAAGTTTTGACTAATAAGAACTTGTAGAATTATGGCATTTCTACATTCAAGGTAGTATGTGATTGACACTGCCAGCAGATGCATTTTAACAAGAAATGTGCCAGTGTCCAGAGGAGTTATAACCATGTTTGGTACTATATGCAGTTGTTTCTCTAGCTTGTTCTTGTTCTTTGTATAGCCATCAGTTCTGTACTGTTCTTGTATATTTAGTGTTCCTTCCTTATTTCTCTTATCAAGATGGTTTAAAGGTAATGTGCTTCTTTGATTTACCACTGCTCTCCACATATCGTATCGTCACGTATCTGTTCTATCAAATTGTAAGGCTTATTTTTCCACTAATATTTTACTATTGGACCAAAAATATATATAACTAACCATGGTTACATCAGTCATCCATGAGAATACAAATATCTTTCTTTAGTTAACTTGCTTTGAATGTCCACTACATAACTGGATTATGCTTCAGTTTATCTCAAGGAGCAGGAGAGTGTAGACCTTGGTGTTCAAAGTAATCATTCAAATGCTTCATTTTTTGGTAACATGTGGCTAAGCTGTTTCAGTTTTTCTTAAAAGTATCATCTTCATTGAGTGAAGAATATTAAGTAGTACAGTTCTTTTCCAATAAGTTTGTTTAATTTTTTTGCATAAGTTCCCCTTAGCAGTTTCTCCTATCCTGGGGAGTGAGACCCAGATACCATTTTAAATTCTTTAAGGTTTTCTTTACAGTTTTACTATTACAGTAGTACATCTACCTCTGTCTATAACTTAAAAAAGAATCTTGATAGCTTTTTATACTTCTGGATATTGTATGCAAGGATTAATCCAATGTCAGGAAAGAATAAGAAGGTAATCCTGTATGTATGGTTTTGAAAGCTTTCTAACTCTTCGGTGGTTTTATTTTGTAAGTTTCTGAGAGTAAACAGGGTTGGGCTATTGCATCTGTGCCATATTCTACAGAAAATTTCAAATAGTATTCATAGCTTGAGCCATTTGACATTGCATGGGTGGAAGTTAGATATTTCAGTGCTTAAATCATTATTTCTTCAAGGAATCTAAAGCTTTAGCATAATCTATTGACTTAACAAATAATGGTGTACTTGTTCAACTGTTTTAAGTTTCAAAATTTGATTTCCAGGAGCGGAATGGTACAGACAGAGATCGTGATCAAGCTAAACAGCTTTTTACAAACCTTGGATACCAAGTGGCAGTGTATGACAACCAGACTGTTGAGCGCATCAAGGAAGTCATACAGGACAGTAAGTTCATATTTTTATGAAAGTAACTTAGCCAGTTATTACTTAGGTAAGAGTTTCTACTCAGTGGCAACTTAGCCCCGACCTAGAGTTCTTTTCTGATGTGTCAGAGGCAGTACTTACTGCACAGCTCCCTCAACAGGTAAGGAGCAACAAGCATTGTTTCATTGCCAGCTATTTTATTCAATTCCATTATAATTGAGGGTGTTGTTAGTAGCCAAGTCCATTTTCCCCACCTCCTTTAATATGGAATCGGCTAAGTAATTACTGGACAAGTTACTTACATAAAAATGACATTTTTTTGGTAAAATAATTTTAGATATACTTACCCAGTAATTATGACAACAAAATTTTATATTTGCCCAGTAATTACGGATGGAGTCCACCCTCCTCTTAGCTCATAGACATTTAAGCATAAACAAGTTGGGCTGTTAGTATAGTTGTTCCTCTTTCCTATTACATAAGTGGGCATGTCTAGTCACTTTTACAAACAAAAGAATTGCTAACACAAATTTGACAATGTAAGCTACTGTCAGGTAGAAACTCTTAGCAAAGTAATTACTGGGTAAGTATTCATAAAATTGTATTTTATAAAAAATGTCATTTTATGGATAAACTTAGGGAATTTTGGTCTGATCTACTAAAAGTATGAAGTTCATTCAGTATCTTGCATGAAGTTAAAAATATTCATTGGGAAAACTTTAGCTTTTAAGAATGTATTTGTAATTTTCAAATGGAGACAAATTAAGGATGTAAATTTTAGCAATGCCTAATCTACTAGCATTAACTGCCATTATTTGGTCACAAAAGTAAATGGTTAATTACAGACAGACTTTTTCATGATGAATTGTCTGCCATTGCAGGTTAATTCTTTGTTCCTGTGCAATTTTCCTAAAGCAAACTTCCTCTTTTTGGTATTAGTTTGTGTCTCATTGAATCTAAACAGAGATTAAAGAGTGACATAGTAATGTTTGAGGATAATTGAGTAGAAGTATTCAAGATATTTCTGAAAATTATAAATAATTGTGTTGGTGAAAATTCTTGTATTATGCTGTAAATATTTGTTTTTAATAGAGATGGATCCCAAGTAATGAAAGCTGCAATTTTTACTGCTTTTAATATTACTATTAGATCTTATGTAAATAAGATGCAATTTCTGGTAGCCACCTTTTTAATGAATGCATAGGACTTCATAAAGGAAGATACTTTGCTAATCCTGTTTATGTGAATCATCAGCCAAGTGTTTAAATATTACAGAGCTATAGATATTCTCATTGTTTTCAAAATTATACAGTGTTCCCCCAGTATTTGCAGGGATGTGAACCAGACCCCTGCAAATAGTTGAAACCCTTATAGAAAAGCTTAAAACAGCCTATTTTGTTAGTTAAAACTCAAGAAAAACCCAGTAAAAATGTTTACATATGTATACTGGTTATAAAATTATATCATAAAAAGTGCATTTTATGATGAAATTGATAAAAAAAAAGAGGAATTTTTGAATATTTCTAATAGAAAAATACAGCGAATAACCAAATTTTCTGCGAATAATGGGGTTCACTGTATATGTTTTATGCAATTTTGTATATAGGTTTTATACAAGTATACAATTTACAGTTCCATCTTATTTATCCTGACAGTGGCATTTGGAATTGATCACAAGGATTGTGATTCCTTAGTGATTGTGTTCATGTCTCATGGGGAGCAGGAGGTACTATATGGACGTAACGGAAGTTTCAAGGCAGAATTTTTGTTTGATTGTTTCAATGCAGATCAGTGCAAATCACTAGCAGGAAAGCCAAAACTGTTTTTCATTCAGGTAAGTTTGAGCATGAAAGGGTCTAGTTATCTGCCTTTACTTGACTGGGCTGAGTTATAGCTGTCTTTTGAAGCTGTTAAAGGCAATCTGGGAAGAGAAGTAGTGTCAGATAACTGGGATGAGAATCTGGTGGTAAATGTGTTTAAACTGAAGGGAGATATGGAGTGTTATATTTAAGGAGGAATCAAATTAACAGAACATTTGTTGAAAGTTTTGGAAAGAATATGGGATGATAGATTGCAACCAGTTGTAAAGATTGTGAACAGCAGTATGGTTTCATTATAGAGTGAAGCATATGATAGTGTTTTGGTGCTTAAGACAGAGTAAAGTGCCACAAAAGTTGGTTGGTTGGTTAAAATTATGTATAGCATAAAAGAACAAAGGGCAGCAGCAGTAAGTCTGACAACACAGAAATGTTTGAAGTTGGGTGAAACCAAGAATCGGTACTTTCCCCATTTCTCTTTGTATTAATTATGGATGTATTGAGTGAAGTGTTTAGGAATGGAATTCTGAGGTAATTCTTATGTACAGATGATCTGGTGATATGGCACAGACACTGAAGAATAATTGCAAAGAAGTGTAAGAGAGCGGAAGGAGTCTTGAATAGGTTGGTATGGCTCCCGCAAGCAGGTTGGGAATAGGTTATTTGCATAAGATATGAGAAGCTTAGCTTTTATAAAAATTATAGAATGTAGGATAAAAACAGGTACCAGGAAATGGAGGGAGGGAGCAGGAGTAGTGTGTGGCAAAAGAATTCTATTTAAACTGAAAGTAAAGATCTGTTGTAGTGGAATCAAACCAGTGATGAGAAAAGTGGATATTAATAAAGAATGAGTAACAGAAGCTGGAGGGGAAAAAATTAGGGATGGAGATGACATTTGGGAAAATTAAGAAATTTGGAGAAATTCCATGGTGGTCAAGATTACTGATATGATAAAGGAGTTGAAAGTTAAGTGGTATGAGCATATGGTAAGGATGAATGAAGAGGGCCTGGGTAAGACTTCTTACAGATAGAAGGTCGAGATGGAGTGCCAAAGTGAAGGAGAAAGTAGAGGAGAGTTTAGTGCCGAAAGTGCTTTCAATAGAAATAGTTGAAGCATCATTTCTACTGACCCCTCAGCATGGGGATAGTGTTGAGGATGAGGAAGATTTGACTAGGAAGTCATTTGATTCATTACTATACTTTTCCAAGAGTTTAGTATGATTTTTAGTTATTTTTCTTGCTATGTCACCAAGACAGAAATTAATTTACCTGGTATTAGTGATGCTTTTATTCATATTATTATGAAGAAAAAGTTTTGTTTTATACCTTGGAAGTGTTGTCATCGATGCATGAAAGACCTAGGAAGATGCACTTTCATGTATCTTAAAGATTCACTGGATGTTTACTCATATTGTCAGGCATGCCGTGGAGAGGGATTGGATCCTGGCACTACACTTATAAATACTGGCCCAAAAGATGAGACAGACTCGGGTGCGCTGTCCTATAAGATCCCGAACACAGCTGATTTTCTGATATGCTGGTCTACTGTGCCTGGTGAGAACAGCTTTTATTCATGCTCTTGTTAATATGAATTTTGTAATGGATCAGCTGCTTTTTAAAAGTGACATTGAATTTAGGTATTTTATTTTTTAAGGATGTTTTAGCCCTAATACTCATATTGATTTTTGGTTTTAAAACTGCCAGTTTTTTTTTTTTTCCAGATTTTTTAACAATAGTAAGCTTAGTACTAAATTGTCATACAACAAAGATAACTCATGTGCTTCTGGCATCAATGGTTTTACACCTGTAGACAGTAGTTTTGGATTTGAGTGCCAGTAGGGCAACTGTAAGGTTTAAGAGATGATTAGTTTTTTCTTTTATTTTATGCTCTTAGTTATGTAACTTGTTCATTTGTGTCTTTTCATAATTTACCGACAAAAATGCAGAGAATTTCAATTTTAAGCAACATAAGTCTAAATATTTTATGTTTGCAGAATTTAAAACAAATTTGTGATTATTTCATGTGCCACAACTTGGGAATTATATAAAAAAAAAAATCCAGTAACAAATAAGATCCTCAATATTCTCTGTGAAATTTCAGGTCACTTCTCATGGCGCAATACAACCAATGGTTCTTGGTTCATACAGTCATTGGTGCATGTCCTGAGCACACAGTCCAAACACGATGATTTGTTGTCCATGATGACAGATGTAAACCGCTACATGATCATTCATTTTGAGTCTAACTGTCCATGTGAGTTTTGCATTATGTTCTTCCTAAATCGGGATTATTTTGATTCCCATTGGGCCAGAGAAGTTCAAATGGGTATAATTCTATCCCATTATTGACATTGGTGGCAGCACTATTCTGTTACAAGCATTTTCCCTCTATAATATAAAGTTACATAGTTTTTAGAAGTACTACATTAGTTAATTATGGTTACATTAATCTAGTTAATTATGATTGCATTAATCTTCAAGACAGAATTTATTTGTGATAATTAGTTTATCTAAAATTTTTAAGTCAGGTGGATATCATTATATAACTTAGCCCTTGGGTCAACT
The DNA here is from genome assembly GCF_015104395.2 of Macrobrachium nipponense. Taxonomy (NCBI): domain Eukaryota; kingdom Metazoa; phylum Arthropoda; class Malacostraca; order Decapoda; family Palaemonidae; genus Macrobrachium; species Macrobrachium nipponense. The sequence goes on from NC_087211.1 coordinate 39,753,238, forward strand.
CCATTTTAGCTGGTTTGACATATTTGTTTGGTTGAAATGTAACAACAACATTTTACATGTAACAAGTAATGAAGAAAAATATTGTTCATCTGTTTCAGCTCAGCAACACATGCATGGAAAAAAACAAGTTGCTAGCATTGTCTCAACTCTGATGCGCAAGGTCTACTTGACATCAAAGTATTGACTTTGTGCGAGTAAACACAGTGGTGGGGAAGCAGAAGCATCAGTTGCCACTCATGAACAAGTAGAAGTAGAGGTAGAAAGACACAGTGATGAAGTTATCCATGGCAGTGATGATTACCAAGAACAGAAAAAGCACTTGTTTTGCTGTTGGCTGCCATTCAAGTCATGCCAAAGGAGGCAGAGGTACCCAAAGGTAAAAAAGGTAGATACTCGTGAGAAGAAATATTGGAAATTTAATCGAAATTCTGAAACTCTTGAAAGTAATAATTGCTCTATGAGGGATAGAAATGATTTTGTGCCTCAAGGCAGAAGTGGAAGTAGGGTTTCTAATTTTGTAGGTAGTTTAGTGCCAAATTGGAAATTTTCTTTCAAGTGAATTGAATTGGTTGGCAAAAAATACTCTTGATGAATACAAAGCCAAGTAATCCTAATAATTGTCTTTTATGAAATGTCTTGATGAAATGGCTAATTTTTTGGGATGAAATTTTTAAGATAATTAAGTTTATCTTTTAACTGTACTGGTAAATGGACCTCTTTAGATAGCCCAGTTTCCCAATATGTACTGTATGAAAAATTGGTTCTCCTCTGTAACAACGAAGTGCTCAACTAGTCTTTCTGTATAATTAAGTAAAAGTGTTTATTTTCCTTTACTTGCTGTGTTTGCTCGAAATAGATGAGTAACAGTACTTTACAGTCAGTGATGTCACTGGTAGAAAAGTAAGATTTGTTATCACAGATGTGTGCAATTTAACCAGTAGGTAGGTGCTTCTGTGGTATGTTTCACAAGAACGTCTACCACAAAAGTTATCAATCATAGTTGTACTTTGCATTTTTGCATACTGATATTAGATCAACTGTTGGGCAAAAATACTAAAAGTTTGGGGGAAGCAAATTAATATAAAAGTCCTTATAAGCTTTTATTTATTTTTATATAAGACGTGACTGCTGCTGTACTGCATTTTGATGACGTAAAGTTGTTTGACTTGCAGCTTTATCCTTGCCACATAGAAAAGCCATATAATGTAGTAAATACAGTTTGTACATGTGTCAGTTTTACCAGATGATTGGTTATTGTCTTTTGAGATAATCTTACAGGTAAGTGTGCCATTTATACTTTTTATAAAGATCTGATTTTGGTAACTTTAAAAGCCTACAGATGTTTTCAAAATCTTGACCAGTGTACTATATTAAGGCAAATAGCATACTCTTGATTATACGGGTGTGCAAATTATCAGTTGTAACATCCATCAGTTACAGTTACCATAATCACTGTCTTGAATGCTGTACAAGAATTAGTGGAGGTGCCTTAATTGATAACTGCCCATAGAAATATCAGTAGAATTTTAGCACAAAACAGTCTTTCATGCGCAGTTTTACTAGCCGTGCAAACAAGGTCTTTCAGATTCTCTTTAAGAATTAATTTTTTATAAACAAAATAGTCTTTCAGATTTGTAATCACAAAGGCTTGTTTGATACCATTTGATATTAGCACCTCAAGCTGTCTTTCATACTGCCTTTTCAAGGTATTTTATCATAGGAAAACACTAGGTGGCATGCAGTAGATTTATACATTGATGTTATCCTCACAGTAGTTTATAAGAATCTTTTGTGTAATTCATTAGATACATTCTGGGTTGCATTTTGTGATTATTGCATACTCTCACTGCTATAGAAATCTGTTGGTTTCTCATAATATTGTGAAAAGTGATTTAGCAATAACTGCTGATGTAGGTAACTTAGGTGGGCAGTTTCCAGTTGCTTTGGAACCCACAAAGTAGAATTAGAAATCTGGAATATTGATATACTTATGCTATGAAGCAAACTGAAGGCATATGTCAAGTTTGTCCACCTTTATATAAATGTAAGCATTGCATGTCAGGAAATGTATACATCTTGGCTTCTATTACATACCTCTGTTTATTGTGTAGTTTCTGTAGGGGAGTACGTATTAAAAATATTTGATTCAAGATGAAAATGGAAAGTAACTTTTGCTCAATTTAATTATTTGTGCAATACTGATCAAAATAAAAGACAAGAAAGTTGCTCGGGTGTCATCTAAATAAAGAACATGCTACTGTGGGTACTTGTGAAATGTTTCTGTAAGCATTTTGACCTTTGGATAGATTTAGTGTCATGAGTTTCTTGGGAAATGAATGTTCTGCATGGAAATACAAGATTGCCATTTGAGAAATATTTGTAACATTCATATGATTAATACTAGCCGCAGAAAGTTTTGCCATAATTATGTATATTTTCTTGTAATCTTCAAGATTGGAGTGGTATTATTTTTGTAATTTTATAATTTAACTGGCATTAAAGACAAAGATTTATACTTGTGCCAATTTACTTTTCTTTGCGAATACTTATAATGAAATTAATAAATGTATCAATTATCAGGTTACACTGCCAAATAGACTTTACAGTATGGATTTCAGTTTGGATAACACATCATGAGTGATTTAGACTGAGAATAATTTATGATGTGAAGGAAGTGTTATTTTCAAAGAAATGACATTCAGTTGTAGTATATACTACAGAGTCTGTCTTTCGGATGCAATGTCATGGTTCATTATTAAAAGCTCAACGATTTGTTTAGATTTTTATCTAATGGATACTTAGTTTGTAATTCAGGCCGGAATGAGAAACCTCAACAGTTAACAGTGTATATTGTATATTTTTAAAATAATTTGTATAGGATGTAAGCATTAATTTTTCTTTTTTTGTACATTTATTTTGTGCAGATACATTTGCAATGACTATTCTTGATGAAAAACTTGACTACTTGCCAATATGCATTGAACTTGATAAATAGCAAATAGGATTACATGGACAATTTAGCATAGTACCTCTTTTTATGTTAACAGTTAAAAAGATGCCATATGGGGCCATGTGTAAATGGGAAGGGGGTGTCATATAAGGTTTTGAAGGTATATCTGATGTTATAGGCAAAGATTTTTCATGTAACATAAGGAGTGGATATCTTAAGGAGGCCTACTCCTTAAAGTTGAAATTGGATTTTTGGACAGCTTACTCCAGATTTAGTGAACTTGAATAGGATTATTAATGTCTGATATATCTTCAAGTTTAGACTGCTTCAAGTTTAGACTGGATTGTAAGCTGAACTCTTAATGTAATACTTGCTTGATACTTAATATCTGACATTGCCAGTGGTACTGCTTGATCCACAAAATTCATGAAGTTCCTGTATTGTGTCATTACTGTGGTGTATGAATGTAGTATATATTTATTTTTTGAGGTTTTATTATGCTCTCTTGGCTTGCATTTATCTTACTTTCCTGTTTTGTAAATAAAAACTGTTGTTGCAAGATTCCTATTTAGATATAGTTTTAGCATTTTTCATATCTTGGTTATTATTAGTCAGTTATTTTCAGGCATTTTTTTTTTTTATCAATTTTCCACTGATATTATAGCCCATGGTTTACCATGGAAAAAAAGATCTCAGTAATTTGGACCATCCAGTGTTTTATTGTGTGCAAAGATCTTGTTTCTGACAATGTGTATTGTGTAAAATTTATACCTTTTGAGAATATTTTTATTATTTTTAGTAAGGTGTTAACTTCAAGTCCCTTGCAAATACTATATGAATCAATGGAATCAGAATGGAGCAATTCTTACTCTGTTTAATTTTGTCTGTGTACTATTTGCTTCATTGTTTGAGTAGGTAACGCATTGGAAAGTTGGTCTGTCAGTTTATCTGCCAGACTTGAGTAACTATTATACCCTTGTAAAGTCAGGAAAGGGCTGTGTCATGGTAACCAAATTCCTTTTCTCAAAAATACTTGTAAATGGAAAGTTAAGGATCGGTGTCCCTGCTCTAAATGTGAAAAGGACCCAAATTTTAAACAACTCTGATTGGGGGTGATTTTACTGCATGGCCTGGTAGTGATGTGACAAAAGATTTATCTCAACAAAAAAACAAGCAGTTCTTTACAATGCAAGTTATCAGTGATTGCAAAGAATAAAGCGCGTGTGTTGTATAGGTGGAACAAGCTTGAGCTCTCCAATTTTCATAAAATTTAAACTCAAATTCTGATTTGATGTGTGCACTGTACATAGGACAAGATGCATTTAATGAATCTCTAGGTTCAAAGTTGCATTTTTTTAAATTTTAAGTGATACAATTCATGGATTTGTTCATTTTTTTCTAACAATGGTTGTTTTGCTGCTGGGCAGCATTGAATGAAATGCATTTCTGCAGGTACTTCTCTGTTCTGCCATAATTCAGAGTGATCCTCAGTAGTCTCCAATTGCCATAATTAGAATTTTTAATAAACAAATATTTTAATTAGAAATTGACATGGCAGTTTGTTCTTGAAAAGCATTTTCCATTTTTGTCAGTGATCCATTGCAAAATACTAGTAACCCTATTTACAATTGATGAAGTTCCCAACAGCATTCTATCACAATTCAGTTTGATATTTTTCCTGAAAATTTAGCCAGTAGTAGAGTATGTTATACAAAAATTGTCTAGCAGTAGACTGTCATATGCATAATTTGCTATGTCATAGTTGTGATGTATAAAGACAATGATTAGCCTATAAGAGTTCTTATTCACTCTAAGGCTACCACTGTAGAACCTCTGGATACTGCTTTGTCTTTCAGTATTGCGGGGACACATTAGGTGTTATTGGTCTTTCCAAAGAAATTTTGTGATTATTATAAAATTGTCTTATGCAATATGGTGAACTTCAGTGGTTGTGTACTAACTATACATAATTGTCATATAGCTTATCAGAAATAAATATATAATGTAAAACTAGTTTTTTTAAATACAATCCCAAACTGATTTATAGTGAACCGTTTGGAAAAATTTACAATTCTAACATTAAGATTCTTATTCTTAGGCATTAAATCTGATTCTTATAATCCTTAAACTTTCATGATTCCAGTCTGTGTAGCTGAGTAATGACTTTAAATTTTGATAGATCAAAAAGAAATAACCCCTGTCTTTGAGCACTTTATAAGTAGGGGAGAAAACTGGTTTATTACCAGGGCAAAGCTTAACCAAATAATGCCCAGTAGAAGGAAATCATACTCTTGTCAAGTTTAAAGGGTTATACAAAATACTAGGAAGTTCAGAGAATCCTTAGATATTAGGATATAAACAAACTTTGTCTAACCTTGTTGCTGACTGACCCATATTCTTGTAGGACTCCAAATATAAAAGAATGTATGTCTTCTTACTATATGCATTTTACAAATAAATATGGTGGAATGCAGTGCTCTAAGGGTGAACTTATTGAATAATACAGTAGTGAATGCTGTAACATTGTTTTGAATGTCCACAAAATAAAAAGAAACTATTAGCGAGGCAGGATTTCTTACTACAGGGCATTGGTGTGAACAGATTTATGCCCTATCTGGATTTTTGTACTAAATATTTTGGTAATAGTAATTTCATAAAAATCTGCAAATGTATAACTTAATACTCCTTCAGCAGCGATGCTAGAAAACAAATTACTTAACATATATCCAACACAAGACATGGAATGCAGACACATCAAGGACAATGAATGGCTTATCCAAGTAACCAATAAAAAGCAGTCCACTGCCTTTTTAAGTATAACAGAAATAAATAATATAAAGGTAATAATTACAAGCCACGAAACATTGAATTATGTACAGGGTACAGTCATCCTACCCAATAGCGAGCAGGAGCTTCCTTCAAAACAACTATTGCTAGACTCCCTAAAATTGAGATATAACAATATCCACGATTTAGAAATATACTCTATTTCAAGTAGGAAAGATAAAAGTAAAAATATCAACATTGCCAAAATAAAATTTACAGGCCAAGACTTACCATTTAAAATAAAAATTCTAGGACAAAATAGAGAAGTTCGTCCTTTTGTTCCTAAACCATTACAATGTACACAGTGCTCAAGGTATGGACACACATACAAAAGATGCCGTAATAAAGCTATATGTGCAGTCTGTGCATCAGATGACCATACCACTAATTGGAACTGTAATCAAATCAAAATGTATTAATTGTGGACTAGCCCATCACGCAAAATCTAAGGAGTGTTCATTTTACCAATATAACACAGAACTTCAGTTGTTAATAAATAGGACAGGAATGTCAGTCATGGAAGCCAGACTTGAGCTAAAAGTAAGAGGCGTTAACAATCCATCCAAAACCCCCACCTTTTCAAATGTGACTAAAAATCAAGACATCAAACAGCACAATGACAAACAAGATAGTATAAACAGGGAAACTGGATTTCATACCAATAATACTGAAACACAAAATAAAAGTGATATTACAACAACCAATACCACCACTAACATAGATGATTCAGTTATCCATGGAAAAGAACTTCCAATAGAAGAAGAATTAAATAATGATGATAATCGAACTGGCAAAAAGAAAAGAATTCTAGAAAGAACCCCACCTAAGGGAAAAAAGGTAAATATTGAAAATTACAATCAATCCAGAGAGACTCCAACTACACCAGGAGAACATTTTAAAAAGGATATTAAACTAACCTCATCACAAGTGGAAATACACAATTACCCTCAATCTCAATCAAACAGCCAACATCTGGACAGTAAAGATCACTCTTTACAAGTTCCATCAAATAATACTAATGAAAATCATACCATTAAACCAAACCAAAACCAAAATGATAACTATCACCCCCCAACCATCCACAAGACCGAAATATCCCATTAACAACAACAAAACAAATAACCCCTCAAACCAACAGTCCTTATCACTACAGAAAAGGAACAATAGAATTACAAAACCAGAAATTTCTAAAGCTAGACCAAAAACTTCTGAACCAATAATTAACATTACCAAACATGCTTTCATCTTGTTGTGGTTGTAATGAATGCTTTTGTAAGTACATATAACCAACTAACTACCAAGAACAGAGGACACAGTACGAAATTGTATTGACAATTTTACCAAATTAAGGAGGTGCCCTTTAACACACCAACATGAGAACGAATTATGTTCTGAATCCTTAAAATACAAAAAGGAAATTATAAAATCAAAAATAGACTTATTAATATTCAACTATGAAAAACAAACAACTGCAGAATCTAATAACCAACATCAAATACAACGATTAAAAACCACAAATAAATTCAAATGCATATAAACTACGAGATAAAGTAAAATCAGCAATCAATTTACAGAATTTAACACCAATTCCTCCCAATAATGGAATATAAAATCATTCAATGGAATATAAATGGTCTCTTAACCCGATACGTCTGGTGTGAATTACAAAAGAATCATACGAGACCACAACCCAATGTGCATATGTCTACAACATATAGGAAGTAACCCTACAAATATCCAACACTATAAAATTGCCTGTTATTCACCAACTGACGGTGGAAAATTAGGCACAGCCATATACGTTCATAATAGCATTACATATGAACCTGTTGACATACCACCATCTATGCCATATCAAATAACATCAATTAAACTGTATATGCCTGATAAAAGTAAAATTACTATTTGTAATTTATATAACCAACCAAATTTCAATGCAAATTTCAGTGATTTTTCTGAACTTATTAGCAAAAGTATACAGGAACCACTACTTATAGTAGGAGATTTAATGCACATAATCCATTATGGGATATTAATAACCCCACTGACACATCCGGAATCAACATAGAGAATACTATAATGAAACACAACCTGTATTGTCTCAATGAAAGTGAAGTTCCAACATATTTTTCAAATACACACCTAACCTTTTCTTCAATTGACATTTCATTATGTTCAAATGATGTAGCGGAGAAATTTGAATGGAACGTCCTAGATGATTCATACACAAGTGACCATTTCCCAATCATTCTGAACTACTTAAGTAATGTCAAAATATTGCCACCTACAAGATCTAATATCCAAAAAGCTAACTGGGATAAATGTTTTCCTACACACGAAACATACCACCATTCCCACATAATGAAGATCACAATACTACATGTGAATCCTTCTCAAACTTCATAATAAATGCTGCAGATAAAAGTATCCAAAAACCAAAAACACATTCCACAAAATCCCCTGTCCCATGGGGGTGGAATCCAACATTAACAACATTAAGTAAAATAAAACATATATTGAGTCGCAATCTAAACAGACTCAAAACTCGCCTTAAATCACTCAACAAAATGCCCTATAGTAATAAACATATTAAACAAAATAGTTATAACAAACATAACAATTAACCACATTAAACCACTATATAACAAATATACAGCCAAAATTTAGAAAAACGGTAATAGCTGAAAAAATCGCATTCATGGAAGGAATATGTCTCAAACATATCTTCAAACACATCCACAAGGGATGTCTTGGCAAAAGATTAAGGAAAATCAATGGAAAACATATAAGATCCATCCAAGAAGTGCAATACATTTAAATGGAAAAATATACCATGATACTTATGAAATATCAAACATAATTGGGAAACATTTTGAAAACATAGTGCTTACTCCAGCCTAGATACACATTTTCAAAGTATCAGAAAACAAAAAGAAAAATATAATACTCAATTTTGAAAACTCTTGAAGACCTGGAATATAACTATATTTTTAACATGGATGAACTAGATAATGCCATCAACTCTTGTCATCCCTCTGCACCAGGATATGATAAAATATCATTTGAAATGATAGAAAAATTAGCTCCTATAGCTAAATCATATTTATTAAAATTTTACAATAGTATCTGGCTAAAACGTGTCTTTCCTGATAAATGGAAACATGCCATAATTATTCCAATAAACAAACCAGGAAAGGATGCAAGTAATCCATCCAATTATAGACCGATATCTCTAACAAGTTGCCTATGCAAAATCTTAGAAAAAATGGTTAATGCACGATTAACGTATGTAATAACCAAAGAATCCATTTTAACACCAACACAATCTGGTTCAATAGCTGGCAGATCAACCCTAGATCCCTTAACACATTTAGAAGATCATATCAAAAAAGGCTTTGAACAAAAGAAATTAACAGTAGCTATATTTTTTGATATAGAAAAAAGCATACGATACAACATGGAAACATAACATCATGCAAAAACTCCACTCCAAGGGACTAAGAGGCCCACTTACCAATATTTATTAAGAACTTCTTAACAAACAGAACTTTTCAAGTAAGAGTAGAAAATTCCTACTCAGTAACCTATAAACTGGAAGAAGGAATCCCTCAAGGTAGTGTCTTGAGCTGTACATTGTTTGCTTTAGCAATCAATGACATTACTATAAATTTACCAAGTGGTGTAAAAAACAGTTTATATGTTGATGACTTTTGTCATTTACTATACGAGTAGTAATCTGAGACACGCTCAGAGAGTTCTCAGTACTGCCATTTCAAATATATGTAGTTGGGCAAATTCAGTTGGATTTAAATTTTCAACTGATAAAACAAAAGCAATCGTCTTCTACAAAGACAAAAGGTGGATGAAGAACCAAACAATCAAACTGCATCTTTATAGCACTGAAATACAATTTTGTACAAAAATCAAGTATCTAGGAGTAATATTTGATCAACATTTAAATTGGAAAGAGCACATCAAATACATTAAAGCCAAGGGCATCAAAGCCCTTGCCATATTAAAAAAGTTATCACACACTAATTGGGGAGCAAAGCGAGACATTTTATGTTAATGATATATAAGGCAACAGTCTTATCCATAATAGATTACTGCTGTCCAATATATTCATCCGCCTCAGAATCTGCATTAAATCTCTCGATGCAGTGCACCATGAAGGCGTGCGATTGTGCACAGGAGCTTTCCGATCGTCCCCAACAAACTCACTTTTGGTGGAGGCAGGTATTTTGCCCTTAAAACATCACCGTAATTTAATAACAATACAAAGAGGTCTTTCAATGCAAGCGGGATCGTCTCCTGCAACTTACTGCTTCCAAAACTGTAATCAAGTAACAGCAGTTAATAGTACAAGCTCTTTCCCAAAAAGAGCTAGATACATAATGAACATACATAATATGAATCCAATTTTTCACCCACCAATGGAATTGCCACCACCATGGATTTTAAATAGAGTAAAGATATGTACCTCCCTGTCTTACCTACTCAAAAAACAAATGACAAGTACGGAAATGTACCGCCAACATGCTTTGGAGCACATTAGAAGAAAAAGGCGACAAATTTATGATATATACAGACGGCTCCAAAAAATAATGTTGGAGTAGGAGCATCTGCATATTCGAAAAATATGTTAAGTAAAAAAAGCCTACCTTCAATATCATCAGTATTTACTGCTGAAGTCACAGCCATACAGATGGCTCTAGATATGATATCTGAGGCAAAAGCAAGTGTCTCTGTAATTTTCAGTGACTCACGTAGCGCTATAGATGCAATAGGACAGTATAAATCAGGAAACCAAATAGTACAGGAAATTCAAATAAAAATTCATCAACTCCTCCAATCAGGAATATCAATTTGGAAATATGTTGGATCCCAAGCACACGTGGGAATAAAAGGAAATGAATATGCAGACTCTGCTGCCAAATTAGCCTGCACTATCCCTCCAACAATTTCATATGCCCAGTGTCAGACTGGGTAAAATCAGTTAAAACACATTAATTTACCAGGATTGGAAAGAAGAATGGGCCTCGGTGCCAACAACAAACAAACTTAAAAATATAAAAACTGAAGTCTATGCATGGAGGACATCCTCACAGGAGGAAAGAGCAAAAGAGGTGATCCTAGCAAGGCTACGTATGGACACACAAGATTCTCACATGGTACTTAATGTCAACACCACATGCTGACCCAGTGAAATGTAACAGATGTTCAAATACCCATGACAGTACAGCATTTGCTTGTTGAGTGCCCAAATTGGACCCAGCAAAAGATCTATTTATCTGCGGAGTTCAGAAATGAAAAATATTCTTGCGGAAAGCAGGGATTTTTCAATTAATAAAATCATAAATTTTTTAAATAAGACGGGTTTCTCAAATAAAGTCTAAATTTATTTATTTATTTATTTTATTTATTTATTTGATTTATTTATTTATTTTTTTTTTTTTTTTTTTTTTTTTTTTTTTTTTTTTTTTTCCCCCTTTCTCAGGATGATCCCTGAGAAACCAGCCCGAGAAAGAGTCTACTTGAGGACTAGAGGTCTGGAAAAACTAACACCTATTAATAATAATAACTCCTTCACAAACATGCACGCTTGCAACAATTGGCTCTTGTAAATTAATATATACATGTGCATGAGCTAATTACTTTTTAGACATTTTAATGTTGAGGGTAACTGAGTTAAGTTAGTCTGTGAGTCTTGATTGATTCACTATCTTTCCGTTGTTAAATAATTAGTTATTTTTATATAACTTCGTCTCTCATTTTGATTACCTGACAGAATGGAGAGAGAGAGAGAGAGAGAAAAGTCGCGAGCCGTTGGTCCCTTGGAGAGAGAGATACTATGTGTTGGTTTGCCTGACGCTCGAGTTACACGTTTACCAAATAAATAACGAGATTAATATCCCGTTAACAGATGTGGCTTAGCGGTGGTTTTTGAGGGTTACAGATGTGGTGGCAGCGGGTAAAAAGCGGTATAAAAGTTTTTTTTTATGCCTAGGTACGCTGATGAAGAGATAGGTGACCAGTTAAAAATGGAGGGGTTATGGCTTAGCGATAGTTTTCGAACGACAAAGCCTTTGTGGGATTGTGGAAAGTTATTAAATCGTTAGATTTCAGTTACTAAGTGAGAAAAAAAGAGAAATATCCATCCGTGAGGATGTAGGACTGAGGGAAGAAATTGTATTAGAGTCATCAAATTTGCCCGTACCGAGACCCTCCAAGGCGTGAGTGACTCAGGCTGGCTTGTGTGTGAAAGATATCGAGTGCTTTCTCGCTGCGCGGTTTGCTGAGTGCGTCGTGCCGATGAGATTCGCATGTTCATAATTGCACAGAATCCGGGGTTTCCTCTCATTGTGAAGGGGTAAGTGTTACCGTGTTTTTTTTTAAATCCTGGGGGCTTTTTTGAGATTATTCAGTGTTATGGGACTGGTTTAAGAGGTCAAATTTTTTTTTCTTTCCCCATAGTAGCAGAAAGTGAAGTGTTTTCTTTATTGGCGCATGTTTAGAATAGACACATTCGTCTTTGTTTAACATAAGGGTGTATAAAGATGTTTTTCATGCATGCAAACTGTGCTTGGATAGCATATTTGGCTTGGAGACAAAGCGCCCACCCATTCTGCGGGCTCAGCAGATTTCTGCTAACGAACGCAGAAGGACATTGCAAGGGGAGTATGGCCTGCCTCGGGGGGTATTGCAAGGGTACTGTTACTACTACTGGTATATACCTTGGGGGGTCCTCAGACATGTTCAAGGGGGGTGTTCTACTGCTTGACGGGGGGAGTGTTCAATGCTCAGTGGGGGGAGAAAGAAACTTTTTTCTCAGTGGGGGTGAACTACTATTTGTTTTTCTCGTTGTCGGGGTGTTGGAAGACGAGTCTGGCCTTGACAATGAATGCCAGGATATCAGCTGATTGATTAGTTGATGAAGTGAAATGCCCGTAGATTCTTTTTTTAGAAAAGAGATTTTCTTTCTCGTGAATGAAGAGAAAAGAGAATTGAAATGCATGGGATGGGTGTATGTTTTCCTTATTCTTTGGAAGACACAAATATAATGGGGACACAGATTATTATTATTTTTTTTATTGTGTTGGAGGGATTACTTTAAAAGGCTGATGAATGGTGTTGTCAAGTGGTGTTGATTTTGGGTGTGGCATTGGTGGTGTATCATGGGGTTTGGCAATACTGGGGTATCCTATTTGAATTGCACCCTTACTTGAGATCTTTGCAAGAGAATTATTACTATGGAGAATAATTATTATTATTGTTAATAATTATTATACTTGATATGTTACGGGAGGGTTGCTTAAGTATAATTATCATTATGGGAGACTTGTGTTACGAGAGATTTGAGATATTTCATGGGAGATTATTTTATAATTATTACAAATAATTATTCATGGAGAATTATTACAATGAATTATGGGAGAAATCTTGGGGTTGATTATTTGTTGAGTTTTTATAACTTTGGAGAATGTTTCAGTCATTCATGAATGACAAGTTTTGCTGAATCTTGATGAGGCTGACTGAATCTTGGTGAATTGTGTTGAATCTGGCTGAATCTTGGTGAATTTTGTGCTGAATCCTTGGAGAATGGACAAGCATTAACATTGGTGATGTTTTTTTTTTATACTAATACTGGTGATTTTGATGATGGCAATTTTTGTGATATTGCTGATAGTGATACGTCTGACACTGTTTTTTTTTTTATTATATACTAATACGTGGGTGCTGTAATGCTATCATGGGTGGTGAAATCTTTTTTGAATTTGGGAGGGACTAACAACACATTATTATTTATTATTATTTTTTTTTGCCTTTTTTATGAGTTCAGCAGATAATTGCTTGACATACGTGAGTTCCTTTTTTAGGAAGTTAACCATTGCTGACACAAGTTTTTATACCATGGGTGAATTTGAGTTTATTTTTTCTCTCCAGTTGATGTGAATATTTTTTGATGTCTCAGTTCTGACTTAGAGTCATTGTTCGGGAACGTGTTTGTGTTTTCAGCTATTCGATGCTGCAGAGAAATATCTGCGAGAATTGAATGCATACGAAATGGCACTACATTTTTTCTCTGGATATTTGTGTTCCAGAAATTGTGAGTTTTCTTGCACAATACCTTTGTTGTATTTGTGACAACTTTGTGAGAGATAGGAAACTTGGCTAAGTTTCTAGCGGCCTATGTCGTAGTGCATAGAAGTCTTGGCTTAGACACTGTGAATTTGGAGTTCAGTTATAATGAGTTGTGGCACATTGGTGATTTTTTCTAGAATTTCCTAGACAATTTTTTTTATTTGCCGAGTTTTTGCCCTTTTTCAGCAATTATGCTAAGGAGAGAGTTTTATAGTTTTTGACTATAACATTGAGTTATTCCCTGGAGAATTGAGATATATTATTTGGAGATATAATTGGAGGTATATTATTTTGGAGTTATAATTTGAGATATAATATATTGGAGGTATATTTTTGGCTATTTGATATTTGCCAATGGTGATGAGAGCTATGTTTAGTTCAATTATTTTGAAGCCATCTTTGTTGCAAATGGAGACACATTTTTGGAGATATATGGGGCAATATTTGTGAGTGCGTGAGCTGGATGCTTTGAGTGCACATTTTTTTGGAGATATATTTTTTGGAGCCTTGTTTTATTCCACATGGAGTGATTGGGGAAATAGAGGTAAATATTTTTTATTTGCCGAAATAGAGGTGACTATTCTTTATTCCTGGAGTGGTGATTTTTTTTATTAACATGTGGCTATGGGGGTTGGTTATTAACCAAATGGAGGAAATATATTTATAACCGGAGTGGTGTTATTATTAATATGGTGTCACATATTTATGTATGGAGGTGGAATTAATCTTTGGCGGGTGACCCTTTTATTGTGGTTATGGGAGTTTTGTTTTTTCGAGCAAAGAGAAGATTTCTGGGGTTCTTTCTTTTTGGTTTCGTGACTATTTGGAGGCGAGTGGCATTACTGCATTGTGGTCCTATGGAGATGTGTGCATTTTTTATGTTCACAAGTGTATTATTTTTGGAGGCATATAATTGGGCAGTGTCATATGAAGATAATGTAAGTACAACAATGCATCTATTTTTTAAATTGTATCTAGTCTAAGCTGTTAGTATGAACCGCGATTTTCATGAAATTATTACTAGGTTACAAAGAAGCAGAACTTCCGACCCGAGCCACTATAGCCTACGTTCAACTCCTGACAGATGCTCGAGACTAAATACTCAGACGAATAATTTTCCACGACGATCGCATAGCGAAAGTCCAACCAGAATACCGAGCTCGACAGTAGCAAATAGACCCACGACTAGTGTGATTGTTAATAACTGTAATAACATTCCTAACCCATTGCAAGTACTGTCGGCCAAAAAACTGATGGCAGAGTTTCATAATTTTTCATTCACCTGCCTGATGCACAATTCATGCCTTATTTATCTATTTTTTCTTTTCAAAGATGGAAGAAATCATGTGTAATGACATTAAAAACAGTCACTTATATCTTTAGAACATTATGTTATGTTATTGCGTAAAACTATTTTCCACATAGCAAAATTGACGTGAACGAAACGAAGTGATAAAAAACGTCATATCACAACCATAGATATACATTACCAAATAGATAGGAGACACCTATCACTAGTAGGATCGCATAAACATAGTCTTTAAATTATTATTTCAATATTAAGTTGAAGGTAGTTTAACTATTCCATTTATTAATTTTACAGAAAACACTGGAATCTCACAAAATGCTATAAGATTTAAAAACAAAAAGAAAAAAAACTATATCCTAACTGTTACCGAGGCGACATCACTCTATTGCTTTTGATGTTATGTGCACGGGAATCTAATGTCAATGTGTCATGTATCGGTCTAAGAGACATCCCTCGATGAGCGAGAGACAATTATTGCATTGCATTCGGTGCAAGTTCCTGTTAGAGAGATATCAAGAAAGCTTAATAAACCAGAGAGAATCATACATAGATGAATCAAATTGTTTAAAGAACGGCAAAATTTAGAACATGGGCCTAGAGGTGGAACACCTCGAAGTACCACAAGAGAGTAAGACAATACAGTAGTGTAAATGTTGCTGAGCAACATTCATTTGTGAACTTTGAATTCTAGTGCCCCGTCACGACATTGCTGAACCAGGAATCATAACTAGCTCTACGCTTATGACTGGTGTCTGATGAATACTTTAGATGGAGAGGAAGAGATTTTTAAATCTGCACTTGAAATCTTTGATAGTTGTCTAAGCAAACTTATCTTTGATGGATGAGAGATTCAGTTAGGCTTACTCTTTTTGTTTTGTTTTTTTATCGGTGGTCAGTCAATACCACGGATAGGGAGGGGAACAGTTTCAATGATGCATGCATTTTTTTTTTTTTTCAAAACCTAAAGAATACATTTTATTGGGAGATACTTTATTAAACATCGGCCTAATCCCTCCATCACTCCTATACGCCACCTCCGCTCTCTTCTACATCTCAGGCGACTTGATCCGACTTCTCGTTACGAACTCCATCGCGTGAAAGCATCACTAATGATAACGGTTATTTTAAAATTCCCCGCACCGGCAACGGACGCCTTAAAATGCATGTTTATAAAATATTTTCTGTTCAAAGAAACTTTATCTTTCATTCCACAAAATATGTGCATACACTCGTGTTACATCCTGTAGCCGTCAAAGAGCAACCCTTGATTAAAGCAGTAGGTTTTAAAAGAGAACGTCGCCTTTCATATTTCTTATCCTTTCAGCTACTTATAATATGCTTATGGTAGTAGGTCTAGGTATACATGTGAAACTAATTTGAATTAATTTCTATTTAGAAGAAATGAATAACTACAGAAAGATCAACCTAAGAAAGCTTTAATGAAAGTAAGCCTTTCTTAATGTATTCGTCAGTTTTGAATCCCACACCTTTCCAACGTGTCCAAATGAAACAGGATGATATGCAAGTAATTCGATAAAAAATAAGACTGGATTATATTCATTTGATTTTTTTATGATTGCTTTTTGACTTGGAATAGCTAGGTCTGAGTTAATTATGTTAAGCAATTATGAAAAGGATAAGAAGTTTAGGCCCACTAAATGTGTCATGCAAATGATTTTATTGATCAAAGGACAAAATTAGTTTAATTAAACATCGTTTTCAAATAATTAACGCCTTGATGTATTATTTATCGGTTGTAGGAGACGAAAACTGAGTACAGGAAGATGAAGACACTGAGTGATACTTTCGTGCTCAAGATGAGTGCCCTAGAAGAGGTTATAATGAAACTCAGTGATGAGTTAAAGGAAGTGAAAAGAGGCTTAGACACTGAACAGAGAGTAAGAAGTGAGGATATTAACCCAGTGATTAGAGAGAAGGTGAAGGAATTATGGGAGAAAGAAAAACGTAAAAATAATCTTGTTATTTACAACATTAAGGAATGCTTAGAAGGAAATAATGAAACTAGGCATAGAAATGACACAGAAACCTGTAGCAAGCTGTTCAAAGAGGAACTAGGGCTAAGGGACATTGAAATAGTAGAAGTAAGTAGATTAGGAAGTAATGATAGGATGCAGGCACCCAATAATAGGGCTACTACAGGAACCAGGTATAGACAGAGAACCTAGGCCAAGACCTATTTTAGTCAAGATGAAAAGTGAAAGGGAAAAATGGGCAGTAATAGGAAAAGCCAAGATTCTCAAGGGGAAGCAAGAGGTAGGATACAACAGAATATTCATAGCACCAGACCTAACCTACAGAGAAAGAGAACAGGATAAGATACTGAGACAGGAACTCAAAGACAAGAAAGAAAGGGGGGAACAGGGATGGTACATTAGAAAGGGTAAAACTGATCAGAAATGAAAATTTCAGAGTCTGGAGGGGGGCAATAGGAGAAATGCAATAAACGGAGATGAAAACAATACATTAACCAAGGAGCCAAAATCAAAACAAGTGGAAATACAGTATAAAATATATATAATATGTATAACAATGTTTAAACTAGACAAGAGTTAGCAGAAATAGAAAGTGTTATAGACAATGATAATAAGATATTTTGTTTAACCGAAACTCATCAGAAACTAGACAAGTTAGCATTAAGTAAAGGTATAAATAAAATAGAAAATATGAGGGAGATGAAAGACAAGAAGGAGGAGGGTTAATGATGATGCATAGAAACAGCGATAACACAGAGTTAAACAAGGTGGAGACCATTAGCAAAGACTTATTGTATGCTAAATGCAAAATACACAATAATACTATCCATATTTTGTTGTTATACTTATCAGCAGGAAACACAGAGGAGGATAAAAACAGAGATAAAGCAATAAAAATAGAATGCGAAAACATTATTAAAAACATAAACGACCAAGAATCACTATTAATTTTAGGAGATTTTAATGGCCATATAGGTTTCCTAGGCCACCAGAATACAGACAGAAAACTAAGGGAAATAATAATCTTAGAATGGATGAATGAGCATAGGCTAATACTACTTAACGCAGAAGACAGATGTACTGGAGTATACACATGGGAGAGAATGCAAATGAAAAGTGTAATAGATTTTGCTTTAGTCAATGAGAAGTTATATAAAAATTTTGAGGAGATGGTAATAGATGAAGACAAAAATGAATTTGATATCTCAGACCATAACCTAATTACCATTAACTTAACATTCAAAGGACAGAACAAGAATCTCAACAAGGGTAAATGGGAGGAAGTAAAATACTTCAAAACAGATGAAGACAACCTAAATGACTTTATTAAAAAACTAGAAGAGATCCTAATAGATAAAGACACTGACAGAATCACAGAAATGGACTTATCAATAAAAGAAGTAGCAGAAGATAAGCTAGTGAGAACATATAGGAGAAAGGATGCTAGTAGAGGAGAAAGTAGAAGAGCAACCCTGTTCATGTGAAGAAATAAGAAAAGTATCAAGGAAAGGAAGGAGCTGACTAGGAAGAAAAGGAACGAGAGAGATAATGTCGTAAAGGAAAGTTTAGAGAAGAAATATATGCAAAAGAAAAAAGAAGTGCAGCTACTAATAAGAGAAGAGATAACAATTTATGAAAAGAAAATAACAGAAGAAATAAGAAGAAACAAAAACACAAAGAGCTCTGGGAAAATATTGGTAAGTTAAGAAATAAGCAAAGAGGAAAAAAAGAAAACTATACACTTATATAAATGAACAGGGAAGCAAGCTAAATGAGGCTGAAACGAAGGATGAATTAGTGAATTACTGGAAGAACCTTTATTTCCCCAGCAAACACGAAAATAAAATAAAGGAAATCTGGAACGAAGAGAAAAGGATGGAATATGAAAATGAATTGGCAGAAGTAGATGATATCATTAGAATTGGAGACTATAGATTCCCAAAAGTACTAAGAGAACACATGGACCTAATGATGGAATGCAAAAGGAAGATAATCCCAATGCAGGAACCTCTGATAAACCAAGGAAAAAGTCATAGCAGTCTAAGTAAGCTCAAAGCTAAAAAAAGCTGCAGGCCCAGATGGAATCAAACCAGAGTTTTACAAAGCATTAATGAAGAGGAAAACCTGTATAGAAGTATTAGTTAGATGTTACAACAAAGAGCTAGAAATCAAAGAAAAGCCAGAATCTTGGAAGACATCGAGAACAAAAATGATAGAAAAGAAAAGGAAACCAAGGGCTAAGGATTTAAGGCCTATAGCTTTATTAAATATATCATACAAAGTATTCATGATGCTGATAAAAGACGAAATTGAAGCACACCTCAGACTGAATGAACAAGATCACGAATGCAAAGCAGGATTCACAGGAGGGAGTAGGATAGAAGATAACATCCTTACACTACAATATTGTGTAGAAGAGAGCTACAGGAATAGAAAACCATTATAGTAATAGCTATCGATTACAGTAAAGCATTTGACTCAGTAAAACGAGAAGTTATGATCGAAGTCATGGAAACAGTTCAAAAATACATACCAAAATCATAGAAGCAGTAGTTAATTATATATGAAGGGGATAGCACAATAATAGACCTAGGGGAGGGAGTTGAACAGGAAATGGGAATTACTAGTGGGATTAGGTAAGGTTGCACAGGCTCTACTTCACTTTTCAAACTGATGACGTATTTAATAATTAAAAAAATGGAGGAGGAAGGAACAGGATTTGAAAATGAGCTAGTAAAGATAGGGACACTTTTCTTCGTCGACGATGGCTTAGTTTTAGCAAGTAATATAGAAGATGCAAGAATAAATATAAAAGATTTTAATAGACATAGGAAGTAAATGTGGGCTAGAAATAAATAAAGAGAAAAGCAGCATCATTATTTTCAATATGAAGGATAAACCAGAAGAGATTGAGGATATTAAAGTGAGGGAGAACATAACATATTTAGGAATAAAGATAAATGATACTAGAAATCTGTTTAAGCTACAGAAAAAGGAAATGTTGAATAAAGCACAGAAGTTAGCCAACCTAACCTATTCCGTGATAGAAAAAAGCTGCAACAAAGTTCTAATAGGTAAAACATTCTGGAAAAATATAGCTCTACCATCAGTCTTATATGGAACCAACGTGGTTAATCTAACAGAAACAGAAATAGAAAAATTACAAAGAATAGAGAGTGGGGTATATAGGAAAATATTAGGAGCATGTAGAAGTACAGTAGTAGCCACATTAAGGGGGGAGATAGGAGCATCTTCAATGAAAAGTAGAATTATGAGTGGGAAGATAAACTATGTAAATAATACTTTAAATGGACGGAAAGAGATACTGAAGGAAATAATCACAGATATGCAAGAAAAAGAAAGAAAATGGTGGAAAACAGTGGAAAAGTACATGCAAGAAGTTAAAATAAATGTAAGAAAATTGAAAGGAATGTCCAGAACAGATATAAAGGACAAAGCCAGAATATGGGACACAGAGAGGTGGAAAGAAGATTTGGATAATAAAGTATCAGTGAATATATATAAAATGTGGAAAAGAGAAATAAAAGATGAAGAAATTTATGATAATTCTAGTGGTTCAATACTTCTCTTCAAAGCCAGAACAAACTCTCTTAATTTAAATATAGCAAAAAGGCACCAGAATGAGAACATCTGTTGTCCTTTTTGCCATAATACAGAAGAAGACATATTTCATTTCCTTTTATATTGTGGTACTTATAGAGAAGAACGTGTTAAAGCAATAGGGCTACAGCAACCCTATGAAGAGAAGGAAAGTGACATAGTTGGAAAATTTGTATTTACAGGTAACAACGAAATAAGAAAAGAAACCATATACTTGATGTGGAAAAAAGAGAGAAAAAAAGGAAAGAGCTCAACAAATAAACAAAACTAGAAAAAAAAAAACCTCAAGAATTAGAGGCGCTGTTGCAAAGGCATTGCCTCGACCCATAACTACTACTACTACTACAACACCCCAGTGCAGTACGATACGTTGAGTCAAGACTCAAGCGGCAGCAAAGCCAACTTCAAAATCTTCGGTATGCTTTGACTGTCACGAAGCTAGAGTTGAGAATAAAATTAGAAATCGTGGACCCATCGGTAAATATTTTCCTTACGTTGCAAAATAATTATCTTTAATACGTTGAATAATTCTACTCAATTCTAATGTAATTTATCTCAAATATAGCACCTCTGAAAGGAAATAATATTTATTGTTAAGTAAATAATCTGGCACCTGCATATGGCAATATTTCCATAACGAACAATGAATTAAGAAACTACGCCAATTCTTCGTTGACCGTCTGTACAAACTAGGTACTCCAGAATGGCACAGGCTGCTGTAATAACACAGGCTACACGCTTTTGCGGTAATGTAGAAAGGGGTCATCCTGACAAAATTAAGTTAGAAGCATATACAGTATCTCAGTGGATAACAGAGACTGAAAGTCGAATTTCAGCTAGTGGAATTACCGATGAACGCAAGAAAATAGATGAAGCGTTACTTTATGTTAGTTCAGAACGGGGAGATGCACATCGCACTCTCACGTCCGCTAAGTTTCAGGAGATTCCGACCTTCGCTGAATTTAAGAAGGTGTGCCTAGAACTTTGGGAGCCGGTTAACGAGCAAGATAAATGGTATAACCTCGGAAGGTTCCTACATCAGAAGTACGATGGGGATAGTATTGCAAACTTACATACAGACATAGAAAATTCGATCCGTAACTTAACCACAGATTTGAAACGAGCCGGCGTAGTTAATGGCGATGGTGATGCTTTTAGTCGCGATACAAAGGATTTAGTCAGTATGAAAGAGATTTTGAATTACATAGTTCATGGTATAGTATATGACGCTATCGGGAAAGAAGAAAAACGAGTCTTTAAGAAACAGGATCCTGATCCTAAGCAGGATAGTCTACAGCTTTAAGATTTATGAAAAAGGAAATGTGCAAAAGGGGACTGAATCTGGCAAAAGAATTTACAGGTTTTGTAAATAATGGAAACCCTAGTAGAAATAGGAATAATTTCCAGGGAAAGACAGATAGTGTTCCAGACAGAGCTAGAAATTTCAAACATAAACAACAAGGAAAACCAGATCCTAGGAATAATCCAAGGAATAGTAATGGGAAATTTTTCCAAGCAAACAAGAATAGTAAATATAGGCCTCAACAGCATAGAGGAAATCCAAACAATAATAATCCAAATTCGTTCAGCCCAAACCACAGTCAGAGCTCCGGAGATAATAAAACACAAAAAATAATAAGCAGGGAACAAATTGTGCCAATTGTGGTTATTCCAACCACACAACTCAGAATTGTAGGCGACCAAGGTATTGTTCTCATTGTAACAGGACAGGTCACCTAACACAAAATTGTTGGTTCAAAAATACCAATACTAACCATAATGCCCAAAGTAGTAAACCCCAAAATAATAATCAGACTCAGTGACAATTACAGAAGGGGGTAATACACAAGAAAGCTTCCTTACCAGTAGAAAATGAGAATGAAATAGTTACGGTAGGTCAGGAAGATAATTTCAAGTTTCGTTTTGAAGTAAATAAGGAGATAGTATTTTCAGTAAAGGATAAAGAAATATGCCAAGAAGATTTACCCCTCATCCAAACCAGAATTAATAATAAACTATGCTCAATCCTTTTAGATACAGGCAGTACAGTAAATATAATAGATAAACAAACATTAACAAAACATTTAGGCTTTGCAGATATAGACATACAAGGTCCTGGTAGAATTATAAGGGGAATAGCCGGAAAACAAATAAAGGTGCTAGGCAATGTCACACTGGACATAGAGATTTTAGACAAAACTTTTAAGGAAGTATTTGTAGTATTAGAGGAAAGGTTTTTACCCTACGCAAGCGCTGTTTTCATATAAAGCTATGCGGAGATGTAGAATAATGTTAGATTGTGGAGAAAATAAAATAAATTTGCCTCGCAAAAATAGAGAAAATGTTTGTTTTCAGCTAGAAGAAGGAAAGTCTTGCATAAATCTGATCAATTTATCTGAGACGACATCTTCTAGAGAAGCGAACATCCAAGAAACTAAGATAGATAATAATGCTAGCACAGATAATAGTGGAATAAGTGGTAGAAATAATAATTTACAAGGAATGTCCTTAGCCAGGAACGATTCTATGATAGATTGTGCACAAATAAATAATATTAACAATGCAAGCCTTGATACTCAGACTTCTGAGCAGAGTTTTGACTCTGAACAAATTAACGCAGCTGAACAATTTAATGCCCCTGAACAATTCATTGCTGCGGAACATATTAATGCATGTGAACAAATTTATGAAGATGAATCAGAAATCGATTGTACATATCTTATAATGGATGAAAATAAAGAAGAAAAATATATCAATGAAGTCCTGTTATTAGGAACAATAAATAAGGGCGAATTAAACTCAACAATACTACTGGATGAAAGTTCGGATGAAACAGATGTCTGTTATTTCTCAGAGATACGCGATGAAGAAATATGTTTAATCAGTACTGCAGATGACCATACTGTCACATTTGTGCTTAATAGAGAAGTAGTTTTGTACCCGCAATGTCTAACCAAAGTTTGTCTTAGGGCTAGAGCAGACGAAGACTTGCATGAAAAAGACGTAATGCTAACTAATGAAAACTTACCTGACTTTGTTAGGATGGACAATTCCCTAGTTCACGTGAAAGGTAATAACTGTGAGACATACGTCCAGAATTTTTCAGACAAAAGAGTAATACTAAGACCTGGTATAGAATTTTGTACAGGAATTGTAGTGAATAATCCTTTACTAACACTAAGTGAAAAAGCATTCTTCTCTAGCACAGAACCAAGTTCAATTCTAAATAAAGAAGTAAATAATACAGACTTTCCTCAGAATAGAGTTAAACTATTACAAATATTGGAAAGGTATAGAGATGTCATTGCCTTAGAAGGAGATAAGTTAGGCAGAACAGATACTTTGCAACATAAGATTTTAATACAAGATGGAACTAAACCATTTTATATCCCTAACTATAAGTTGCCAATAAGTCAACGACCGATCGTAGATCAGTTAATTGAAGAAATGAAGCAAGATGGGGTAATAGTACCTTCTAAATCACCATATAATTCACCTCTCTTGTTAGTTCCAAAGAAAGATGGCAGTTGGAGAATGGTAATAGATTATCGGAAATTGAATTCACACACCATTCCAGATAGGATGCCAATGCCAGTTATAAATGATATGTTAGCTCAATTAGGTGGAGCAAAGATATTTACGTCATTAGACTTGCTTAGTGGATATTGGCAAGTACCTTTAGACGAAGAATCCAAGCCCTTAACAGCTTTTAGTCCTCATAAGGAACATTTACAGTTTGAAGTCATGCCCTTTGGTCTTACATCAGCCCCACTAACCTTTACTCGATTAACGCTCCAAATCTTAGGAGACATAGAGGATGTTTCAGTATATCTAGATGATGTAGTCATTTCTAGCAAGGACTTGGATAGTCACTTTAAGACATTAGAAACAGTGTTAGAAAGACTAAAGAGCGCAGGATTAAAGATAAAGATTAAGAAATGTCAATTCATGATGAAATCATTAGAATATTTAGGACATGTCATCAGTGAAAATGGACTGCGTATGCAGGAAGGTAAAATAAAGGCAATTGTAAAATATCCAGCCCCAGGTAACTTGAAAGCTTTAAGAAGGTTTCTGGGGATGATCGGCTACTACCGGCCGTTCGTTAAAGGATTTGCCACTATAGCCAAACCATTAACAGATTTAACTAAGAAGGATGCAGTTTATGAATGGAAGCCAGAACATGAAAGCTTCAAATTTAAAAACACTCAAGGAAATGATGACAAGAAATCCAATTTTAGTGTATCCAGATTTCTCAAAAGAATTTTACTTAGCCTGCGATGCTTCTAGTACAGGTGTAGGTGCAGTTTTAATGCAACAAGGAAAAACCAGAATGAGAGCAGTATATTATGCAAGTAGAGTTTTGAACGCAGCAGAAAGAAATTATAGCACTACCGAACGAGAGTGCTTAGCTCTATATTGGGGATTACGTAAGTTTAGACATATATTGCTAGGACATAAAGTCAATGTGCTTACAGATCACAAACCTATTTGTGATCTATTCAAGAAAAGAGCCTTCACAAATAATATGAAAGTTTAACAGATGGTTCATAAGTGTATTAGAATTTGCCCCAGAGTTTAGATATATCCCAGGAAGATATAACACTATAGCAGATGCTTTGTCGAGATCGCAAGAAGCAAACGAGAAACAAATCACAACTAATACTTTCTGCTTTAGTTGTCAGATCATAGATCTAGATTTAGAAAGAGTTCAGATCGAACAACAAAAAGATGCTAACATTAGAAAAATAGTGGGTAAATTAATGCAAAATGAGGATGATCAGTCTGAATTTCAGTTAATTAATGGAATTCTATATAAAACATCAGATGAACCGAATGCTTGTTCACGTTTGTATGTACCTAACACATTAACCAAAGAAGTATTAGAACTAACATACTCTTACAAGTTGTCAGGACATCCTGGAATAAAGAAAACATGTAGAACAGTCACTAGAAACTATTTTTTTGGCCGAATTGCAATGAAGATGCTAAAAGATTTGTTGAAACTTGTCATATCTGTAACGTACACAAGGGTAACGTAAATGTAAAAGCCCCTCTTGAGAAATATCCATCAGAATTAACTCCGTTTCAAGTAGTTTCAATGGATTTTGTAGGTCCATTTCCAAACACAACTAGAGGTAATCGTCAGATATTAGTTTTCATAGATTACTTGACTAGATATGTTGAGATCATTCCAGTCAGAAACAGAGAAGCAACTACTGTAGCAGAAGCTCTGAAATCTATAATAATTACTAGACATTCATGCCCTCAAACATTATCATCTGATAATGCAGGAGAATTTACTAGTGACATTTTGAAGAAATTGTGTGAATTTTATGAAATTAATAAGTGTCAGGTTACAGCTTATAAACCAAGCTCTAGTGGAGCAGTTGAGAGAACAAATCGTAAAATAAAGGATGTACTGAAAACTTTGGTGACTCCACAGACTGAAGATTGGGACTTAATGCTTGAAGACGTACAGTTCACTATTAATAACACTGCAAATTAATCTATAGGGGAATGCCAAATACCTTATTAGACGAAGCAACTCCACCAAGACATACTTATAATTACGAAGACTACGTTGCATGGAAAACAAGACGGACTTTCGAGACAGTAAAAGGCACAAGAGCTCGATTGAAGTAGTTACATCAAAAGTCTAGTAAGTATTACAATCAGAAATCAGCAGTCCCAGTTTTAAAAATAGGTCAACAAGTATATGTGCTTAATCACAAAGTTGAAGGACCTAATGTGTTAAAGTAAGTCCTAAATTTCAAGGTCCATATAGAGTAATAGAAAGATTAAAGTTAAATAAATTTAAGCTAATGCATGAATCAACTTTAAATGAAACTGTTGCACATTGGAACCATATTAAAATAGTACATTCTGACATTTGATCAGAAGAACATTTAAAGAATTTTAAAGACTTAAAGGAGTCAAGTAGTAAGGAAAACAGTAACGTAAATGATTCCCATACTTCATCAGCATTAATGACTCCGAGATACAATTTAAGGAAAACATAGGACTAAGTGCAACAGGTCAATAACATTGTTGTAAAAGGTTTACTGCTTAGAATATATTTGCAGGAAATGGATTTCACTATGGCTCATGGTGATCGATATCTGCATCTCCCTCTTGCAAATCAAGAAGGGAGCAATTTTAAAGGAACATGGTCAAGTGAAGATGATACACGACATAGCGGTTGTAACTATCAATATCACAGATGTCGACAAGCAGCAACAGGAACTTACTGCCTTAATTAGTAAAATTGAAAGTGTCATGTCTACTAACCAGAACAATTCTATTTTGCTAAAGCTTAGGGAAGATATCAGTCAAGTGTTACCCAAGAGAATTCAAAAGCGTTCCTTATTGCCATTCATCGGCACAGCCTTGAACACTTTGTTTGGTGTAGCTACTGATGGTGATGTAGATAAAGATAGGGCTAGAATAGAAAAATTAGAAATGTGGGCCGCAGAACGGGTTACAATCATGACTAAAGTCATTGATGCAACTAACAAGAACCAGAATTTAATTGTTAAACTAAAGGACTTTGTTAACAGTATGACTCAGAATATTACTACAGAGATAAATGACTTCAAAAAGTCGCAATATGTGACTCAATTGTTATTTGAAACAGAAACCTTTTTGTTAAATCATAAGGAACTTTTGAATGCAGAGATGTTAGCCGCTAAAAACATTTTATCACCATACCTCATCAGTCCTAGTGAGTTGCACCTTGTAATTGAAAAATGTATGTTAGACCATCACTTCAAACCGCTTGTGCGAGATGTTCTTACTATTGTATAATAAGTGTAAAAAGGGTTTCTGATCACATTGTGTTGGTGATACCATTCAACAATAATGAAGTTAATAACTTGATATTCATTTACCCTTTTCCAATGCTAGTAAACAACAAGTCAATTGTTTTGAACCAAGGCATAGTACATT
>NC_087211.1:39788527-39801027 GCF_015104395.2 Macrobrachium nipponense
ATGAAAGACATTGAACTTACGGGTTTTTACGCCACGCCAGAGGTTGCCAGAGCAGTATATGGAAGTATTCAGCCCATTATGCATGGCATAACCCCTATTTTGCATATATGAATGGCACTGAACTTACGGGTTTTTACACCGCGCCAGAGGTTGGCACAGTAGTATATGCAAGTATTGAGCCCATTATGCATTGCATAACCCATATTTTGCATATATGAAAGGCATTGAACTTACGGGTTATTACACAGCGCCAGAGGTTGCCACAGTAGTATATGCAAGTATTGAGCCCATTATGCATTGCATAATTATGCATTGCATAACCCATATTTTGCATATATGAAAGGCATTGAACTTACGGGTTTTTACGCCACGCCGGAGGTTGCCACAGTAGTATATGCAAGTATTGAGCCCATTATGCATTGCATAACCCATATTTTGCATATATGAAAGGCATTGAACTTATGGGTTATTACACCGCGCCAGAGGTTGCCACAGTAGTATATGCAAGTATTGAGCCCATTATGCATTGCATAATTATGCATTGCATAACCCATATTTTGCATATATGGAAGGCATTGAACTTACGGGTTTTTACGCCGCGCCAGAAGTTGCCACAGTAGTATATGCAAGTATTCAGCACATTATGCATTGCATAACCCATATTTTGCATATATGAAAGGCATTGAACTTACGGGTTTTTACGCTGCGCAAGAGGTTGCCACAGTAGTATATGCAAGTATTGAGCCCATTATGCATTGCATAATTATGCATTGCATAACCCATATTTTGCATATATGGAAGGCATTGAACTTACGGGTTTATACGCCGCACCAGAGGTTGCCACAGTAGTATATGCAAGTACTGAGCCCATTATGCATTGCATAATTATGCATTGCATAACCCATATTTTGCATATATGGAAGGCATTGAACTTACGGGTTTTTACGCCGCGCCAGAGGTTGCCACAGTAGTATATGAGAGTATTGAGCCCATTATGCATTGCATAATTATGCATTGCATAACCCATATTTTGCATATATGGAAGGCATTGAACTTACAGGTTTTTACGCTGCGCCAGTGGTTGCCACAGTAGTATATGCAAGTATTGAGCCCATTATGCATTACATAACCCATATTTCGCATATATGAAAGTCATTGAACTTACCGGTTTTTACACCGCGCCAGAGGTTGCCACAGTAGTATATGCAAGTATTGAGCCCATTATGCATTGCATAACCCATATTTTGCATATATGAAAGGCATTGAACTTACTGGTTTTTACGCCGCGCCAGAGGTTGCCACAGTAGTATATGCAAGTATTGAGCCCATTATGCATTGCATAACCCTATATTTTGCATACATGAAGGCATTGAACTTACGGTTTTTACGCGCGCCAGAGGTTGCCAACAGTAGTATATGCAAGTATTGAGCCCAATTTGCATTGCAAAACCCATATTTTGCATATATGAAAGGCATTGAACTTACGGGTTTTTGACGCCGTGCCAGAGGTTGCACAGTAGTATATGCAAGTATTGAGCCCATTATGCATTGCTACCCATACCCATATTGTGCATATATGAAAGGCACTGGAACTTACGGGTTTTTACGCCGCGCCAGAGGTTGCCAAGGTAGTATATGCCAAGTATTGAGCCCATTATGCATTGCATAAACCCATATTTTTGCATATATGAAAGGCACTGAACTTACGGGTTTTTACGCAGCGCCAGAGGTTGCCAGAGTAGTATATGCAAGTATTGAGCCCATTATGCATTGCATAACCCATATTTTGCATATATGAAAGGCATTGAACTTACGGGTTTTTACGCCCGCCGCCACCGAGGTTGCTGCAGTAGTATATTGCAAGTATTGAGGCCAATTATGCATTGCATAACCCATATTTTGCATATAAGGAAGGCATTGAACTTACGGTTTTTAACGCCACCCGGAAGTTGCCACTATAGATGTTTTTACGCAAGTATTCAGCCCATTATGCATTGCATAACCAATATTTTGCCTATATGAAAGGCATGACTTACGGGATTCACACCACGCCAGAGGTTTGCCACAGTAGTATATGCAAGTATTGAGCCCATTATGGCATTGCATAACCCATAATTTTGCATATATGAAAGGCATTGAACTTATGGGTTTTTTTTACGCCGCGCCAGAGGGTTCCCACCAGTAGTATATGCCCAAGTAATTTGGCCCAGTATGCAGTGCATAAACCCATATTTTGCATTATAATAAAGGCATGAATTACGGGTTTTTTCCCACGCCATTAGGTTTGCCACAGTAGTATATGCAAGTATTGACTTTATTGCATTGCATAACCCATTATTTTGCATATATGAAAAGCATGAAACCTACGGGTTTTACGCCACGCCAGAGGTTGCCACAGTAGTATATATGCAAGTATTGAGGCCCATTCTGCATTACATAACCCATATTTTGCATATATGAAGGGCATTGAACTACGGGTTTTTACACGACAGCCAGAGTTGCCCAGTTAGTCGTATGCAAGTATTGAGCCCACCATTATGCATTGCATAACCCATATTTTTTGCATATATGAAAGGCATTGAACTTACGGGTTTTTATTCACGCGCCAGAGGTGCCACAGTAGTATATTTTTGCCAAGTATTGAGAAGCCCATTATGCATTGCATAACCCTATTTGAAATATATGAAAGGCATTGAACTTACGGGTATACGCCGCCACCAGAGGTTGCCACAGTAGTATATGCAAGTATTGAGCCCATTATGCATTGCATAACATATTTTGCATATATGAAAGGCATTGAACTTACGGGTTTTTTACGCCGCGCCAGAGGTTCCCACAATAGTATATGCAAGTTACCCTTGAGCCCATATGCATTGCATAATTATGCGTGCATACAATATTTTGCATAGTGTATTAAGCATTGACTACGGGTTTTTTATTTTATGCCGCCAGAGGTTGCCACAGTAGTATATGCAAGTATTGAGCCCATATGCATTGCATAATTATGCATTGCATAAACCCCATATTTTGCATATATGAAAGGCACTGAACTTACGGGTTTTTATTACGCCGCGCCAGAGGTTGCCACAGTAGTATATGCAAGTATTGAGCCCATTATGCATCGCATAACCCATAATTTTGCATATCTGAAAGGCATTGAACTTACGCGTTATTACACCACGCCAGAGGTTGACCCACAGTATATATGCAAGTATTGAGCCCATTATGCATTGCATACCCTATATTTTTGCATATATGGAGACATTGAACATGCGGGTTTTTACGCCGCACCAGAGGTTGCCATAGTATATAATCAAGTATTGAGCCCATTATGCAGTGCATAACCCATATTTAGCATATATGAAAGGCATTGAACTTACGGGTTTTTTTTTACGCCGCGCCAGAGGTTGCCACAGTAGTATATGCAAGTATTGAGACCCATTATGCATTGCTATAACCCATATTTTGCATATATGGGAAGACATTGAACTTACGGGGTTTTACGCTGCGCCAGAGGTTGCCACAGTATATATTGCAAGTATTGAGCCCATTATGCATTGCATAACCCATATTTTGCATATATGGAATACATTGAACTTACGGGTTTTTACGCTGCGCCAGAGGTTCCAGAGTAGTATATACAAGTATTGAGCTCATTATGCATTGCATAACCCCATATTTTGCATATATGGCAAGACATTAAACTTGCGGGTTTTTACGCGCGCCAGAGGTTGCCACCGTAGTATGCAAGTATTGAGCCCATATGCATTGCATAATTATGCATTGCATAACCCATATTTTGCATATATGAAGGCATTGAAACTTACAGGATTTCACACGCCAGAGGTTGCCACAGTAGTATATGCAAGTATTGAGCCCATTATGCATTGCATAACCCCATATTTTGCATATATGGAAAGGCATTGAACTTATGGGTTTTTTAACTTTTTGCCACGCCCAGAAGTTCCCACAGTAGTATATGCAAGTATTGAGCCCATTATCATTGCATAACCCCATATTTGCATATAAGAGAGGCATTGAACTTACTTGGGTTTTTACGCCACGCCAGAGGTTTGCCACAGTAGTATATGCAAGTATTGAGCCCCATTATGCATTGCATAAAACCCATATTGCATATATGAAAGCATTGAACTTACTGGTTTTTACGCCACGCCAGAGGTTGCCACAGTATATAGCAAGTATTGAGCCCATTATGCATACATAACCCATATTTTGCATATATGAAAGGCATTGAACTTACGGGTTTTTACGCCGCGCCAGAAGTTGCCCACAGTAGTATATTGGCAAGTATTGAGCCCATTATCATTGCATAACCCATATTTTTGCAATATATGAAAGGCATTGAACTTACGGTTTTTATTTTACACCACGCCAGAGGTTGCCACAGTAGTATAGCAAGTATTGAGCCCATTATGCATCGCATAACCCATAATTTTGCATTATATGAAAGGCAATTGAACTTAACCGGGTTTTTACGCCGCGCCAGAAGTTGCCACAGTAGTATATGCAAGTATGAGCCCATTAGCATTGCATAACCATATTTTGCATATATGAAAGGCATTGAACTTACTGGTTTTTACGCACGCCAGAGGTTGCCACAGTAGTATATGCAAGTATGAGCCCATTATGATTACATAACCCATATTTTGCATATATGAAGGCATTGAACTTACGGGTTTTTTACGCCGCGCCAGAAGTTGCCACAGTAGTATATGCAAGTATTGAGCCCATTATGCCATTGCATAACCCATATTTTGCATATATGAAAGGCATTGAACTTACGGGTTTTTACGCCGGCGCCAGAGGTTGCCACAGTAGTATATGCAAGTATTGAGCCCATTATGCATCGCATAAACCCATTTTTATTTTGCATATATGAAAGGCATTGAACTTACGGGTTTTTACGCCGCGCAGAGGTTGCCACAGTAGTATCTTGCAAGTATTGAGCTCATTATGCATTGCCATAAACCCATATTTTGCATATATGAAAGGCATTGAAGTTACGGGTATTACGCCGCGCCAGAGGTTGCCACAGTAGTATTGCAAGTATTGAGCCCATTAGGCATGCATAACCATATTTTTGCATATATGAAAGGCATTGAACTTACGGGTTTTTACGCTGCGCCAGAGGTTGCCACAGTAGTATATGCAAGTATTGAGCCCATTATGCATTGCATAACCCATATTTTGCATATATGAAAGGCATTGAACTTACGGGTTATTACGCCGCGCCAGAGGTTGCCACAGTAGTATATGGAAGTATTGAGCCCATTATGCCTGCATGCACTAACCATATTTTGCATATATGAAGGCATTGACTTACGGGTTACAGAACTGCGCCAGAGGTTCCACAGTAGTATATGCAAGTATTGAGCCCATTATGCATGCATAACCCATGATTTTAGCATATATGATGCAAGTATTTGAGGCCCATTATGCATTGCATAACCCATATTGTGGTATTGAAAGGCACTGAACTTACGGGTTTTTACGCCATGCCAGAGGTTGCCACAGTAGTATATGGAAGTATTGAGCCCATTATGCATTGCATAACCCATATTTTGCATATATGAAAGGCACTGAACTTACGGGTTTACGCTGCCGCGCCAGCATGTTGCCACAGTAGTATGCGCAAGTATTTGAGCCCATTATGCATTGCATAACCCATATTTTGCATATATGAAAGGCATTGAACTTACGGGTTTTTACGCCGCACCAGAGGTTGTCCCGGTAGTATATGCAAGTATTGAGCCCATTATGCATTGCATAACCCATATTTTGCATATATGAAAGGCATTGAACTTACGGGTTTTTACGCCACGCCAGAGGTTCCCACAGTAGTATATGCAAGTATTGAGCCCATTATGCATTGCATAACCCATATTTTGCATATATGAAAGGCAGTGAACTTACAGGTTTTTACGACGAGCCAGAGGTTCCCACAGTAGTATATGCAAGTATTGAGCCCATTATGCATTGCATAACCCATATTTTGCATATATGAAAGGCATTGAACTTACAGGTTTTTACGCCGCGCCAGAGGTTCCCACAGTAGTATATGCAAGTATTGAGCCCATTATGCATTGCATAACCCCTATTTTGCATATATGAAAGGCATTGAACTTACGGGTTTTTACGCCGCGCCAGAGGCTGCCACAATAGTATATGCAAGTATTGAGCCCATTATGCATTGCATAACCCATATTTTGCATATATGAAAGGCATTGAACTTACGGGTTTTTACGCCGCGCCAGAGGTTGCCACAGTAGTATATGCAAGTATTGAGCTCATTATGCATTGCATAACCCATATTTTGCATATATGAAAGGCATTGAACTCACGGGTTTATACGCCGCGCCAGAGGTTGCCACAGTAGTATATGCAAGTATTGAGCCCATTATGCATTGCATAACCCATATTTTGCATATATGAAAGGCATTGAACTTACGGGTTTTTACGCCGCGCCAGAGGTTGCCACAGTAGTATACGCAAGTATTCAGCACATTATGCATTGCATAACCCATATTTTGCATATATGAAAGGCATTGAACTTACGGGTTTTTACGCCACGCCAGAGGTTGCCACAGTAGTATATGCAAGTATTGAGCCCATTATGCATTGCATAATTATGCATTGCATAACCCATATTTTGCATATATGGAAGTCATTGAACTTACGGGTTTTTACGCAGCGCCAGAGGTTGCCACAGTATTATATGCAAGTATTGAGCCCATTATGCATTGCATAACCCATATTTTGCATATATGAAAGGCATTGAACTTACGGGTTTTTACGCCGCGCCAGAGGTTGCCACAGTAGTATATGCAAGTATTGAGCCCATTATGCATTGCATAACCCATATTTTGCATATATGAAAGGCATTGAACTTACGGGTTTTTACGCCGCGCCAGAGGTTGCCACAGTAATATATGTAAGTATTCAGCACATTATGCATTGCATAACCCATATTTTGCATATATGAAAGGCATTGAACTTACGGGTTTTTACGCCATGCCAGAGGTTGCCACAGTAGTATATGCAAGTATTGAGCCCATTATGCATTGCATAATCCATATTTTGCATATATGGAAGGCATTGAACTTACGGGTTTTTACGCCGCGCCAGAGGTTGCCACAGTAGTATATGCAAGTATTGAGCCCATTATGCATTGCATAACCCATATATTGCATATATGAAAGGCATTGAACGTACGGGTTTTTACGCCGCGCCAGAGGTTGCCACAGTAGTATACGCAAGTATTGAGCCCATTATGCATTGCATAACTCATATTTTGCATATATGAAAGGCATTGAACTTACGGGTTTTTACGCCGCGCCAGAGGTTGCCACAGTAGTATATGCAAGTATTGAGCCCATTATGCATTGCATAACCCATATTTTGCATATATGAAAGGCATTGAACTTACAGGTTTTTGCACCGCGCCAGAGGTTGCCAGAGTAGTATATGCAAGTATTGAGCCCATTATGCATTGCAT
Source organism: Macrobrachium nipponense (assembly GCF_015104395.2). Classification (NCBI taxonomy): domain Eukaryota; kingdom Metazoa; phylum Arthropoda; class Malacostraca; order Decapoda; family Palaemonidae; genus Macrobrachium; species Macrobrachium nipponense. The sequence goes on from NC_087211.1 coordinate 39,796,044, forward strand.
AACCCATATTTTGCATATATGAAAGGCATTGAACTTACGGGTTATTAGACCGCGCCAGAGGTTGCCACAGTAGTATATGCAAGTATTGAGCTCATTATGCATTGCATAACCCATATTTTGCATATATGAAAGGCATTGAACTTACGGGTTCTTACGCCGCGCCAGAGGTTGCCACAGTAGTATATGCAAGTATTGAGCCCATTATGCATTGCATAACCCATATTTTGCATATATGAAAGGCATTGAACGTACGGGTTTTTACGCCGCGCCAGAGGTTGCCACAGTAGTATATGCAAGTATTGAGCCCATTATGCATTGCATAACCCATATTTTGTATATATGAAAGGCATTGAACTTACGGGTTTTTTGCCGCGCCAGAGGTTGCCACAGTAGTATATGCAAGTATTGAGCCCATTATGCATTGCATAGTCCATATTTTGCATATATGAAAGGAATTGAACTTACGGGTTTTTACGCCGCGCCAGAGGTTGCCACAGTAGTATATGCAAGTATTGAGCCCATTATGCATTGCATAACCATATTTTGCATATATGAAAGGCATTGAACTTACGGGTTATTACACCGCGCCAGAGGTTGCCACAGTAGTATATGCAAGTATTGAGCCCATTATGCATTGCATAACCCATATTTTGCATATATGAAAGGCATTGAACTTACGGGTTATTAGACCGCGCCAGAGGTTGCCACAGTAGTATATGCAAGTATTGAGCTCATTATGCATTGCATAACCCATATTTTGCATATATGAAAGGCATTGAACTTACGGGTTTTCGCCGCGCCAGAGGTTGCCACAGGTAGTATATGCAAGTCATTGAGAAAGCATTATGCATTGCATAATATATTTTGCATATGCATATGTTGCATTGAACATTACAGGATTATTGAGATTAACGCCGCCGAGCCATTAGTTGCCACAGTAGTATATGCAAGTATTGAGCCCATTATGCATTGCATAGCCCATATTTTGCATATGTGAAAGGCATTGAAACTTATTGGGTTTTTCGCCGCGCCAGACCAGCGGTTGCACACCCAGATAGTATATGCAAGTTATTGAGCCCATTTATGCATTGCATAGCCATATTTGCATATGTGAAAGGCATTGAACTTACGGGTTTTTACGCCGCGCCAGAGGTTGCCACAGTAGTATATGCAAGTATTGAGCCCCTCATAATACCATGCACAGCCCATATTTTGCATATGTGAAAGGCATTGAACTTAACGGGTTTTTACGCCGCGCCAGAGGTTAGCCGACAGTAGTATATTACAAGTATTGAGCCCATTATGCATTGCATAGCCCATATTTTGCATATATGAAAGGCATTGAACTTACGGGTTTTTACGCCGCGCCAGAGGTTGCCACAGTAGTATATGCAAGTATTGAGCCCATTATGCATTGCATAGCCCATATTTTGCATATATGAAAGGCATTGAACTTACGGGTTTTTACGCCGCGCCAGAGGTTGCCACGTAGTATATGCAGTATTGAGAAAGGCACTTATGCATTGCCATAGCCCATATTTTGGCTCAGATGATGAAAGGCATTGAACTTACGGGTTTTTACGCCGCGCCAGAGGTTGCCACAGTAGTATATACAAGTATTGAGCCCATTATGCATTGCATAACCCATATTTTGCATATATGAAAGGCATTGAACTTACGGGCTTTTACGCCGCGCCAGAGGTTGCCACGGTAGTATATGCAAGTATTGAGCCCATTATGCATTGCATAGCCCATATTTTGCATATATGAAAGGCCTGAACTTACGGGTTACCCGCCGCCAAGAGGTTCCACAGTAGTAATACAAGTATTGAGCCCATTATGCCTTGCATAACCCATATTTTGCATATAATGAGGCTTGAACTTAACCGGGTTTTTACGCCGGCCCCGAGTTGCCACGGTAGTATATGCAAGTATTGAGCCCATTCATGCATTGTTGCATAACCCCATATTAGTTTTTGTTTGCTATATGTGAGGAATATGACTTAACCCGGCATCTTGAACTTACGGGTTTTTACGCCGCGCCAGAGGTTGCCACGGTAGTATATGCAAGTATTGAGCCCATTATGCATTGCATAGCCCATATTTTGCATATATGAAAGGCATTGAACTTACGGGTTTTTACGCCGCGCCAGAGGTTGCCACAGTAGTATATACAATATTGACCATGCATTGCATAACCCATATTTTGCATATAGAAAGGCATTGAACTTAGGGTTTTTACGCCGCGCCAGAGGTTGACTATATAGCAAGTATTGAGCCCATCATGCATGCATAACTATTTTGGGCATATAGAAAGGAATTGAACTTTGCCGATGCCTTTTTACGCCGCGCCAGAGGTTGCCACAGTAGTATAGCAGTATTGAGCCCATTATGCATTGCTAGCCATATTTTGCATATTGAAAGGCATTGAACTTATACCCACGCCAGTGCCACAGTTTTAGTATATGCACATTATATGCAAGTCAATTGCAACTTATTTTGCATATAAAGGGCATTTGATTACGGGTTTTTTGCCTTTTTACGCCGCGCCAGAGGTTGCCAGAGTAGTATATGCAAGTATTGAGCCCATTATGCATTGCATAGCCCATAGTTTTGCACATATGACAGGCATTGAACTTACGGGCTTTTTGTTTACGCCGCGCCATTGCAGGAGGTTGGCCACATTAGTATATGCAATTATTGAGCCCATTCATGCATTGTCAATTGCCCATAGACATATTTTGCATATGTGAAAGGCATTGAACTTACGGGTTTTTACGCCGCGCCAGAGGTTGCCACAGTAGTATATGCAAGTATTGAGCCCATTATGCATTGCATAGCCCATATTTTGCATATGTGAAAGGCATTGAACTTACGGGTTTTTACGCCGCGCCAGAGGTTGCCACAGTAGTATATGCAAGTATTGAGCCCATTATGCATTGCATAACCCATATTTGCATATATGGCATTGAACTTACGGGTTTTTACGGCCGCGCCAGAGGTTGCCACAGTAGTATATGCAAGTATTGAGCCCATTATGCATTGCATAACCCATATTTTGCATATGAAAGGCATTGAACTTATGGTTTTTACGCCGCGCCATAGGTTTGCCACAGTAGTATATGCAAGTATTGAGCCCATTATGCATTGCATAACCCATATTTTGCATATATAAAAGGCATTGAACTTGCACCCTCTGGTGGCCTTCTGATGGCCTTCTAGTTCTCTGAACAGCTTTTGGCTTTCGAACTGAGAGCTTCATCCTCCTGCCTCTGAACAGCTGTTGGCTCTCAAGCTGAGAGCTCTTCCTCCAGCCTCCAAACTGCTTTTGGCTCTGAAGCTGAGAGCTTGTCCTCCTACCTCCAAATAGCTTTTTGCTCTCATACCGAGAGCTTGTCCTCCTACCTCCAGAAAATTCTTCCTTTGACTCTCACTCGGCGAGTTTGTTCGTTCCTTGAGACAGTGCCTTCGCTGACGAGTTGGGGGAACTCAGCAGCCAGTGCCTTTCTCCTCAGTGAACGATGAATATCCTGAAGATTTTTATTCATCTCCGTGAAGAACATCTTCCACAATGTGCTTGAGGCCCTCCCATTGTTTCTCGTAATCCTCGTTTTTCTCCCGCTGGGCATTGCCAGTATTCCCTTACGTTGTTTCTCTTCTGTCCTCCACGGGTCCCTTCTCACAGGGGGTCTTCCTCACTCCCCGTGTCTTTTCCTTCCTATTGTTTCCTCCTGTGCACTTGTCTCTTCTTCCGCCTTTCTTCAATCTATAGCATCTCGATGTTCCAGCGCAATGTGTTCTAGCTGGAAATTCCTCTGAGCAGTCCCATGTAGAAACATCATCAACATGTATTTGTCATGTTCCCTCAAAGCCTCCTCCTGTGTTCTTAGCTGCTCCCTGAGACGTTTTTCTTCTCTCATTTTATTCTGCTCCTGTAGCTGAATCTCTTCTTTCAGCATATCGCAGTCCTTGAGAAGTTGTTGCACTTCCAGCTGGGCTTACTCTCCTCTTCTCAAACAGATGAGGTCTTCTTGTTTAGTATCCAGCAAGCGTTCCAGGCTCTGTTCTTGACGCAGAGCGCTTTCCAAGTTATCCTGGAGTTCCTCCAGGCGTTCACGCTGCTTCTCTGTTTCCTTTTCCCTTTGCCTCAGTCTCTCCTGATGTTGCCTTCTTATTTCAGTCCTCTTCTTCCTTCCTTTCTTTAGCTAACAGATGATTTTATTCTCTGTTTCTTCTAAATCTTCTTTGATTTTCCTCTTTCCCTTTCTTCTGCTTACCTTTAGGCAACGTCTGCAGCCTCCATTGCATAATGGAGAGCTAGGTCTAGTTTATCCTCGAATTCTGTTGTTCACACCTTGACTGTTCATCTTTGTGAGGAACTCTTCGATTTGAAGATTCCTCTTCTGGAGCTCTTCTTCTAAGGTCGTTAGAGAAGCCTCCATCTCCTCTCTTTTTCTTTGCTCCTTCCAACAACTTTTCAGTGTCTTTCCAGTGATGAAGAGCATTTTGCAGAATGGTTTCTTTCTGTTCTAAAGATTCTTCCAGTAACATTATTTCTAGCTCCTTTCCCTCTAACTCTTCTTTACTCTTTGCATTTTCTCTTCCTAGTTCGGCCACCCAGTTCTTCATCGCTTGAAGCTCATCTCCTAATATCTGCTGAATGTTAACATTCTCCGCTTCAGTGATCCTCAGCTTTTCTCTGAGAGTCGAGTTATCATCCTCAACTTCCTTCACTCGTCTCTTTATTATTTCATGCTGGTCTTGACCTTCCTCTAATTCTTTAGTTTTAAATGCGAGGGATTCTTTCAGAAGGTGGACTTCCTTCCTCTTTCTCAAGCTAAAACGTTCCTCAAATTCCTTCAGTCAATCATACAGAACTCTTCGTTCTCCAAGTCAAGTAACTCATTAGTATTTTCACTTTCCTTTAATTTCAGGATGAGTTCTGTTTCCTTCTGTGAGGTGGCCTCCAGCTCTCTCTCTTTTT
>NC_087211.1:39808527-39915442 GCF_015104395.2 Macrobrachium nipponense
AAAAACAGAAAGTTGAAATTCTGTAAAAAGAAAGAAAAAAAAACTACGTAAAGTAAAAAATAAAGTAAAAAAAAAGTTAAAAATCAAAAAAAGAAAAAAAAAAACGGCAGAAATTAAAGCCGCTTTTCATAAAGTGCAATCATTTGTAGAAGACACCCCCGAAAAGGCTCACACAGGAACATTGTGAAAAGTAGGCAGAAGCAATCTTCCTTGGATAGTTACGTATGTATATTTTTTAAAGTGTACGTACGTACATATGTATCTGCCGTTTGTCCTCCTCCTCCTCTGCCGCCACTTTCGGAGATAGCCTCACTCGAAAGGTAAGCTTCCACATTTTACATACAGTATATTTCTTGTTACCATGTACACTAATATATACTTTATTTACAGCTTATATTTTGCATTTTTTTTTATTAATTTAGGTATTGAATGGTCCAAATTGTTGTAGTATTTCATTGTTTATAGGTCAATTTAGCTTTATTATGAAATTTACTGGGGTGTTTTTGGAGGGCTTGGAATGGATTAGCCATTTTACATGTAACATGTGGTCCAAGATACAAAAACCTCATGATACGAAGGGCGCCTCGGAACGGATTAATTTCGTATCTCGAGGTACTACTGTTCAGAAAATATCATCCACATACCTAAACCATATAAATTTTTGGGGCAAAATTCTTGGTAAGAGTTTTGTCTCAAAAAATGCCATGTAAATATTGCTAAGGACAGGATATAAGGGATTACCCATAGCAATGCCAAACTTTTGTACAAAAAATTCCCCATTACAACAAAATTTACTATCTTTGATACATAACCTTATGAAGCTAATGAGGTTTGCTACAGTTAAGGGAATAATGTTCTAATTCATCCTCCAAAAATTCAAGTAAATCATCTACAGGCACTCTTGTAAATAAAGAGAAAACATCAAAACTAACCATATTAAAATCAAAATTCAAATTTAAACTATTCAATTTGTTTATAAAATCAACATTTTTTTTTTTTTTACATTCATGTTAGAAATGTTTCCTACCAAAGGTCAAGTGTGCACTCTCGACCACAATGCGGTAAAAAGACCTGCTTCCTTAAAACACCATGATCTGGACACAGCTGGATTAAGCGGTCACAATGCCCCGAGTAATACGACGAGAAATCCTTGTAACTTAAGTTACAGGCCAGTGGTAGAGTGTCCTTAGGAAGGGACTCGGAGGAGCAGGAGGTTCCAGGGTTGCAGGCAGCCATGGGGTCCAGATGATCAGTGGACATGGATTAAGGTATAAAGGGAGGTATTGGCAGAAGGAAATTATGGTAGTGGATCGTAAGGAACAGGGTAGGTAGGATGGGATGGGTGTTAAGGGCAATAAAAAATAAACTGCCGGGAACAAAGCTAATGGCAAATGTGTAATAAATTTGCAATACCCATTAATATACACATACATATATACATATACATACATAACGAACACGATTAATGGTATATACTACTTAGTAATAAATGTTGAAACAACAATTAATTGTAATTAACACGTAAGAATATCAAGTAAACATTGTAAATAAACAGACATAAACATCTATACATATACATATTTAACGAACAGGTTATCATACTAACCTCTTAAAATTAACAAAATGATATTGTTATGATACAATAAAGTTTCATACATACTTACCTGGCAGATATATACTTAGCTATAGACTCCGTCGTACCCGACAGAAATTCAAATTTCGCACCACTCGCTACAGGTAGGTCAGGTGATCTACCGCCCTGCCCTGGGTGGCAGGACTAGGAACCATTCCTTTCTATCAGATTTTCTCTCTTCCACCTGTCTCCTGCGGGGAGGCTGGGTGGGCCATTAATCGTATATATCTGCCAGGTAAGTATGTATGAAACTTTATTGTATCATAACAATATCATTTTCATACAATCAACTTACCTGTCAGATATATACTTAGCTGATTGGCACCCTTTGGTGGAGGGTAAGAGACAGCTAATTACTGAAATAGACAGGTAAACAACATATGCTGTAGGTATTAATAAACCTTGGTTCCTACCTGATAGGTGGTAGACTTCATGGCTGTAGCCCAGGAGTCTGCATCACCTCAAGAGCCTTAGCAAGATATTTGATCTATGGCCAAGAGTTCTTGTGGGTCTGCCGATGGGGTCTTATCCCCTTACTCGGCAGAGCCTAAATGGTATTTGTCAATGGGTGCTGATCCACTTATATGACAACACACCTTATGAAGGAGCACACAACCGATCCCGATCACCTGATCCTAACCACCATGTTAGTACTAACGATTGTTAAGAGTTATCCCCCAACTCTTCACAAACAACCAGAACTCGAATAACACAGTACACACGCATACATAAAATTCAAAAAAAAAAATAAATACTCTTCTAAGAAGTTATCACAAGAGTTCCTCACTGAACAAAAATGAACGGCCGCCTGTGCGACATCCAGCACCTTTGCCAGCAGAAAGTCAAGAACATATCTAATAGAAGGTACGCAAGAAAATTAAGGATCAGTGCTAGCTCCCATACCCAGGATCGTATCCGCAGACACAAACGGACCCAGAGAAAAACATTTCTCGTAAGTCACACGAACGTCTTTTAAATAGTGCGATGCAAACACAGAGTTGCACCTCCAATAGGTCGCTTCAAAGATATTCTTTAGCGACATATTCCTTTGAAAAGAGATAGACGTCGCTACTGCTCTAACTTCATGAGCTCTTACTCTCAAAAGTTTATAAGCGTCATCAGGGCAGATCTTGTGTGCATCTGTGATGACACTTCTCACAAAGAAGGCCAAAGCATTCTTAGACATAAGTCTTGTTGGATCTTTAACAGAGCACCAAAGACCTTGTCTAGAACCTCCCATTTGTTTCTTTTTATCTAGGTAGAATTTAAGAGCTCTCACAGGGCAAAGAGACCTTTCTGCCTCTCTACCTACAAGATTCGACAAGCCTTTAACTTCGAAGTTTCTGGGCCAGGGTTTCGAAGGATTTTCGTTCTTTGCCATAAACAGTGCTTTAAACGAGCAGATGGCTGAGTCTCCTTTGAATCCTACCCTAGCATCTTGGGCGTGTAGCTCACTAACTCTTTTGGCTGTCGCCAGCGACAAAAGAAACAAGCACTTTCTTGTTACGTCTCGAAAAGAGGCAAGATGAGGAGGTTCGAACCTTTTGGAAGTCAGAAACTTCAGGACTACATCAAGGTTCCAGCTAGGAGGACCTGGTTCCTTAGACTTTGAAGTCTCAAAGGACCTAATTAGATTGTGTAGATCCTTATTTTCTGCAAGATCTAGGCCTCTATTTCTGAATACGGCCGAAAGCATACTCCTGTATCCTTTTATGGTTGATACAGAAAGGTGTGATTCCTCTCTAAGGAACAGCAGGAAATCAGCGATTTCGGTCACAGAGGTAGTGGAGGAGGACAGCTTCTTCGACCTACACCATCTTCTAAATACCTCCCACTTGGATTGATAGACTCGCATAGTGGAAGATCTGCGGGCTCTAGCGGTCGCGCTTGCAGCCTTGCGAGAAAAGCCTCTCGCTCTGACAAGTCTTTCAATAGTCGAAAGGCAGTCAGAGTGAGAGTGGGGAGGTTTTGATGATACCTCTCGAAGTGTGGTTGCCTGAGAAGATCCATCCTTCTTGGAAGGGATCTGGGGAAGTCCACTGTCAACTCCACCACCTCTGTGAACCAATCGTGTGCCGGCCAAAAGGGGGCTATCAGGGTCATTTTCGTCCCCTTTGAGGCCACAAACTTCTTTAGCACTTGCCCCAGAATCTTGAATGGGGGAAATGCATATACGTCTACATTGGACCAATCTAGAAGGAAGGCGTCGACTACTAGGGCTCTGGGGTCTTCTACCACTGAGCAAAAGACTTCCAGTCTCTTGGAGAGGAACGTGGCAAACAGGTCTACATGAGGAGTCCCCCAAAGAGACCAGAGACTCTGACACACTTCTGAGTGGAGGGTCCATTCTGTGTGAAGGACCTGGCTCCTCCTGCTCAGCCTGTCTGCTCTCACGTTCCTTACTCCCTGAACAAACCTTGTCAGGAGGGAGATGTTCCTTTGGGAAGCCCAAACTAGCAGATCTCTTGCGAGCTCGTACAGGAAAAACGAGTGCGTCCCTCCTTGCTTCCGAATGTAGGCTAGAGCGGTGGTGTTGTCCGAGTTTACTTGGACTACACCGTTTGTAACTAAAGGCTCGAAGCCCTTTAGAGCTAGGTGAACGGTAAAAGCTCCTAGCAGTTTATGTGCCAGGACACCTGGGCTGCACTCCAGGTGCCTGACACCTCTCTCGTTCCCAAGGTTGCTCCCCAACCCGTCTCCGACGTGTCGCAAAACAACACAAGGTTTGGGTTCCGAATCTCCAGGGAAATTCCCTTGTTCTCTTTTAACGGGGGCAACCACCATTCCAAGTGTTGTATCATCTCCACTGGAATGGGAAAAACGTCCGAGAGAAGTCCTGTCTTCCAGTTCCAAGATCTCTTGAGGAAGAACTGAAGAGGACGAAGATGAAGTCTTCCTAGAGGAAAGAACTGTTCAAGCGAGGAAAGGGTCCCTAGAAGGCTCAACCATTCCCTAGCCGAAGTGCGCTCTTTCCCTAAGAAGAGAGAGACTTTCTCTAAGCCTCTCACGAGTCTCTCTTGAGAAGGAAATACTCGAAAACCCCGAGAATCCATCTGAATCCCCAGATAGACCATGTTCTGGCTGGGGATCAGCTGCGACTTCTCGAGGTTTACGAGTAATCCCAACGACTTTATCAGGTTTAGGGCCAAAGCAAGGTCCTCCAAACACCGTTTCTCTGATCTGGCTCTGATGAGCCAGTCGTGTAGATAAAGAGAGATATTGACGCCCTTCAGGTGAAGCCATCTCGCCACATTCTTCATTAGGCTTGTGAATACCTGAGGAGCTGTGGACAGGGCGAAACACAAGGCCCTGAACTGATAGATCCTTCCCCCCATCATGAAACGGAGGTACTTCTTCAACGAAGGATGAATCGGGACGTGAAAATATGCATCCTGGAGATCTAGGGATACCATCCAATCCCCTTGGCGAAGAGCCGCAAGGACCGACGCGGAAGTCTCCATAGAGAACTTCTCCTTCTGAACAAATTTGTTCAGAGCGCTGACGTCTAGAACTGGTCTCCATCCCCCCGAGGCCTTTGCAACCAGAAAAAGGTGATTGTAAAACCCCGGGGAGTTTTGATCCAGCACTAGCTCTATTGCTCTCTTGTCCCACATCTGATCCACCATTAGCCGAAGAGTATCTCTCAGAACAGGGTCCTTGTAATTGGCGGACAGCTCCCGCCGAGTGTAAGTCAGAGGAGGACTGTCCTGGAAGAGGATGAAATATCCCTTCTTTATCACAGACATCGACCAAGCATCGGCATCTATGTGTGCCCAGGCCTCTGCAAATCCTTGGAGCCTGGCACCTACTGGTGTTTGGAGGCTCGTCATATTATTTCCCCCTTTTAAAGGGATGGAAGGAAGATCTACCTCTTTTCTCAGGTGCTTTCCTTTTTGAGGGAGCTCTGGAGGAAGGGCCTCCTCGAAAGGGCTGAAGAGAAGTACTCGTCCCTTTCTTCTTCTCTCCCACTACAGCAGGCCTCTTGTTCCGGGAAGACTGAAGGAGAAGGTCCTGGGTCGCCTTCTCAGTTAGTGAACGGGAAATGTCCTTCACCAACTGAGAAGGGAACAAAAAGTCAGACATGGGAGCAAACATAAAAGCTGCTCTTTGTGAGTGAGATACCGATTTAGTTAGAAAAGCGCTGAAAACAGCCCTCTTCTTTAAGAGTCCCACTCCAAAGAGAGAGGAGACTTCTCCTGAGCCATCCTGCACAGCCTTGTCTATGCATGACAAGATGCAGAGGAGAACTTCAGGGTCGAGACCCTCCGAGTCATGGGCCTTTTTGGCCATCACCCCAAGGGACCAATCCAGGAAATTGAATACTTCCAATACCTGGAAGAGTCCCTTGAGGAGACGATCAAGCTCTGAAAGGCCCCAAGTCACACGAGCCGAGTTCAGGCCCTGCCTTCTAGACGCATCCACCAGGCTAGAAAAATCCCCTTCCGCAGAAGCAGGGAGAGAAAGTCCCATATTCTCTCCTGTCCGGTACCAGATACCCCTTCTGCCTGTAAGCCTAGCAGGGGGCATACAGAAGACAGTTCTGACCAGATCCTTCTTCGTCTTCATCCAGGTATTGAGAGACTGGAGAGCTCTCTTCATAGAGATGGTCGGTCTCATCTTGAGAAAAGAAGAAGACTTCGGCGCCTTAGAACTTGAAAAGAGCGAGCGCGGAGAAGGAGGAGCGGCAGGAGTTAATGAATCTCCATATTCCTGTAGAAGAAGGGCTGTCAAGACTTTGTAGTTCGAAAGTCCTTCTCTACCGTGAGCCTCGTCTTCTGAGCCTTCGTCTATAAAAGGATCAGAAGGAGAATCAGCCTTGAAGTCTGGAGGATCTTTCCAAACATCTCTCTCTGAAGGAGACAAACTCCTAACCGGAGAGGGACTCCTAGTTCGATCCTGTAACAAAGCTGGCGTCTCGCGCCTGGCTAGCTCTTCGCGCCTGGCTGGCGCCTCAATCCTGGCTGGCGCCTCGCGCCTAGCTGACTCCTCGCGCCTGGAAAGCGCCTCGCGCCTGCTGGCGCCTCGCACCTGGTTGGCGCCTCGCGCCTGGCTGACACCTCGCTCCTGACTGACGCCTCGCGCCTGGCCGGATCCTCGCGCCTGGCTGACGCTTCGCTGCAAGTTGGATCCTCACGCTTGGCTGGCGCTTCACGCTTGGCTGGTGCTTCACGCCTGGCTGACGTCTCGCACCTGAAAGATGTCTCACGTTCGTTATGCATCTCGCGCCTGGCTGACGCCTCGCGCTTGGCAGGAGAATGAAGACGAGACTTTTTGACAGGAAGTCCGACGTCCTTCTTGCGAGGAGGATCTTTCGAAAGCACTCCAACCAAGGAAGCAAGCTGTTCTTGTACAGCCAAAAGGATCCTCTTGGAAGCCTCTCCTGCGTCCTCTTCAATAGGAGGAGAGGGAGACCTCGAAGGAGTTTGACCAACTCTGTCGGAACAGGGGGACGTCAAAACACACTTCGCCTTCTTGATCGAGGAGGGAGCTTCATCAGAAAAGCGCTCGGGACTTGAGTCGAACGAAGGCTCTTTCCAGTGCCTTTTCAGGGGCCTGGAAAGGTCCGAATCCTTCCACCCTCATTTAGGTGAAGGAGAACCAGACGACGAGAAGCAATCTCGGAGGACGCTTTTTCGAAAGCGGTCCTTAGCAGTCTGTTGCGCTACAGAGCCTGCTGAAGGGACGCCTGACCGGTGGGGATTCTCCACAACCTCCGTAAGGCTTTCGACTTTCCTTCTCCTCTGGGCTAGGGAGCTTGGAAGAGGTCTAGGCCTGGGAGCGTCGCACTCACTTCACTTAACAAGTCACTTTCAGTATCCTTACCTTCCAAGGCAGCCATTATGGATTTCATCCTTTGAAGAGTAGCCTTCAGATCAGCGATCTCAGAAGCCGAATCTGAAGGAAAAACCTGTGAGGGCCCTGATACAGAGGGAGAATCAAATACATGATGTACAGAAGAGTTAGAATCAGGAAAAGGCTCAATAGGCCTTATACTACCCACACCCTTAGATGCAGCCCTTCTTACTCTATCCCTCTCTAACTTCTTCAAGTAAGAAGTTAGAGTCTTCCATTCCTCAGCACTCAACCTTTCACACTCATGACAGGTGTTAGCTAAAGAACAATCAAACCCTCTACACTTACGGCATACAGTGTGAGGATCAACCGAAGCCTTCGGTATCCTCACCTTGCAGCCTACATTCACACAAACTCTCACACCAACATTCGAATCGAATCAGACATTCTGCAGAAAAATCCAAAGCAAGTCCAAATCCAGTCCATGGTAGCGAATGCCAAAACAACGATCCAGGTACGTCACCAAAATATCAGTCGAAAGAAGATCAATTGCCTTGAAAAAACAAATTCTAGTCAGGAGGTAGTAACAACAATGTTGATACCACCAGCGACAGAGAAAATCTGATAGAAAACGGGAATGGTTCCTAGTCCTGCCACCCAGGTAGATCACCTGACCTACCTGTAGCGAGTGGCGCGAAATTTGAATTTCTGTCGGGTACGACGGAGTCTATAGCTAAGTATATATCTGACAGGTAAGTTGATTGTATGAAAATTAAGGTTATCACAATAACGTAACCCACCTCACGTACCTAATGTACAAGAACACATTAACTGACTGTGGGGCTCTGACCCCCATACCCCTTCAAAGAAAATTTTTTAAAAGAGGACTGACATACAGGTTAGCATACTAACCTAACCAATGTAACCTAACATAACCTAGTACAAAGTATTACCTAGACCTGACCTGGGGAGGGGGCACTCCGTCCCCGTAACCCCCCTTAAGAAAAACAAACTTTTAAAGGAAGACTGATATACTATAGGTTAGGATACTAATTTAAGAAGACTAACATATAGGTTAGCATACTAACCTAATGCCAGTGGTGAATCGGCCCCCTTAACAAGTGCATAAAATTAAGGTGATCATAATTACCTAAACCACCTAACTCGCAAATTTAAATATTTGTAAATAGGAATAATACAATATAATATGAATATTATATAAATCATATGAAACAAAAATAATGGAAAACTAAAGTAATGGTTGGGTAACGCGTTGTAAACTCATGAAATGTAAATAGGACAAATGATGTATAAATCACGTAAGAAATAGTAGCTCCAGACAACGTCCAACTTGACATTGGCAAGAGAAAAGTATCGAAGTGTCCTAAAACCGTCTTCTAGTCCCACCCTTTAGGAATTCTCCAGGGGCCTGTCCTCAATTGTTAAGCAATAACCTAAGCTATATCTGGAGAGATTATGAAGTGAGCACACATCATTGCACACATTAATCAAATACTATGAGAAACAGAATAGAAATAAATGCTTGAAATAATATAACACGGTTATAAAAGAAACATGGAAAATAGTACATATAACTTGGTGCATGAATCCACCCAAAACCCATGATAATGTAGGTTTAATATTTTGGCATGATTGGCTAAATACATGTACCCCCCAAAAAAAACACCCTCCTTTGCTACCATCTTCTAGTTAAGTTTAAAAAAGTAAGAGAATGCAAAAAGTATTTGTAGTAATGATATACTTGTTTGGAAAATCCATACAGCCAGAAACAGATGACTTGCTATGAACAACCAATCCGATAAAAACAGCCTTTCTGCTTGCATTTCAACCATCATACAATAGTAAAAAATTACCATAGTTATGTTACAAATGACGTTAATGAGAATAGGACTGATATATTTTTACATTACAAGTAGTAGTCGACTTACTACCGCAATTGGTCACGAACAACCAGTCATAAATCGATTTGGACGTATGTCGGCCCATGTTAATTTACCGTAAGAATATTATACTAGCGTAGCCTACACTAGGGTAATCAGTACCATCTTTACATACAGAATAGCCTAGCCTACACTACACAGCATACTTTATAAATATATGCCATGTTAATTATTAATTTCAGCTAATTCTCTACGTTCAATGCACATTGGATCATGATGATTCAGTACAAAGAGAAATTGAATAACATTTAACAAGTTAGCCTCGCCTATACGATGATGATATCATGATACATATATCGTATATAAACGAATACAGTAGCCTAGCCTTCAGTATACTGTATACTACATAAACGATATAATTTAGTAATTTATTAATAAAAGCCTTGGAGTTTCAATGCATTCTGATTAAGACATAAGGCACATATGTATAAAAAAAAAAAAAAAAAAAAAAAACATGAAACGGGAATCAGAATCAGAGCGACATCACCATACCTAATTGAGCGATGTCAGGCTGCTGACGGCTAGTATATTTATGAAATAAATACACAATGAATATGTATTTTTTCTGATTCTTTTAAAAAGTTATACATTACAGTATCTAATAATATTGTGTGTATTCTCACATTGTATCATAAAATACTAACAAAGCAGTCAGTGTTTTGGTTTGGAAATCAGCTGATGGCAAATACAAGTTTATGTCTCCGTATTTAACTCAATTCAGAGCGAATTGCCTTTCTTATAGTTAGCGTAAAATATCTAGATACAGGCAGTCCCCGGGTTATGACGGGGGTTCCGTTCTTGAGACGCGTTGTAACCCGAAAATCGTCGTAAGCCGGAACATCATCAAAAATCCTAAGAAAACCATACTTTTAATGCTTTGGGTGCATTGAAAACTATGTAAACTGCATTCTAATTGCATTTTTCATCAAAAAACCCTCAAATATTGATTATTTTGCATTTTTGGTGTCATATTTCTTCTGCCAGATGAGCATTGTAGGCGTCGTAACCCTGGAAATAATTTCTGATGAATATAATTGAAAACGCCTTAACCTCGGAACATCGTAAGCCGAACCCGTCGTAACCCGGGGACTGCCTGTACTCTACTTATATAAGACAAGGTAATTTGTCATTATACGACGTGTTTTTAAGTCGAAATATGAATTTCATGCGTCTCATGAACTAAAGTATTTATTTCGTTAACAGATTGCTTTGTGGGCATGTTTATTGTGTAAAAATATTACATGATTCCATTCGCTATTTTCACTTCAATTCATTGTAGTACGAACTTTACCGTTACGTGACTTATCTTTAATCAGCGTGAAAACATCAGTAAAATGTGTTCTTTCAAGACCTGAAGTTTTGATTAAAATCATTTTCTCTCAATTTTATCTAAGGTTGTGTTTGATGGCATAAGTTTATTGGAGTTATAGCCTTACTCGCTATGGATAAAAGATCAGCAAGGGCATATACTGCTAAATTTAATCTGTAAGTTTTAGCTGAAGTTGAAGATAGAATGTTGATACGCTAACGACTATTATCATGCATCGGCAATGTGGAGGAAATTTTCGCAAACTTCGGTATAGTACCATCAAACTCGACCGTAAACAAAATTTGAGAGAAACGTGTTTTAATCAAAACTATTGGGCATGAAAAGAACACATATTACTGTTTTCACTCCAATAAAAGATAAATACGTAAAGCTCGTAGTATTCTGATGAGTTAAAGTGAAAATATCAAACAGAATGCTGATTTTTGTTTATGCAATAAACATGCCCTCAGCGCCATCTATAAACAAAAAAAAAACTAAATTTTGTTCACGAGATACGTTTTCTAGTGATATTTTCACTTGAAAACACTGTATATCGTAAAATAACCTAGTCTCATATAAATAGAGTATCTTGAGATTCATTTGCGTAACTACAGGCAAGAAAGTCGCTCTGATTTCAGTTCAACACAACAAAACAAACTTAATTCGCAATAGCCCTCAGCTGATTTCCAAAACAAAACATTGATTGCTATGTTTGTATTTTATAATACAAACAAATACAAAACTTTTTAAAATAACAATGGAAAAGATGCATAACTATTATGCTTGTATTTTATCATATGATACTAATATATGATTATTATATACTCGTACACTAATTAGTGATTATTTATCGTTGGAAAAACCCACGAATCCGGAGAACGTGAATATGGGGGCCCATTGTATATACCCACACACACAGATGTGTGCGTGTATGTGTGTGTGTGTGTGTGTGTGTGTGTATATATATATATATATATATATATATATATATAGAATGACAAAAAATTACTAATCTTACCTAATAGAGCAAAAGCTAAGAGTAAACACCATTCAAGATGAAATACTTTACCAAATTCCCTGGAAAATATTCGATCGATGTAATAAGGACTGCATACAGATACCGATGTTGGTCGGGAGCCGGCAGAAACCAAATTGGGATGTTTTGCTAAATTGTACCTGGCTATCCCAAAGGTGGGAGGGTCCCATTCACCTACACTTGTGATGGCAGCGCCACGGCTGAGGTAGGAAGCTTTCAGCTATGTAAATACTCGGTAAGTTACACCCTGCCAGGTTTCTAAACATAACAGATTAACCCTCTTACGCCAAAGCCCTAAAAATCAAAACCTCTCCCGTATGCCGGGGCGGGTTTGGAGTGAGCGCGGAAGCGGAAAAAATAATTTTTTCAAAAAATCACAGCGTGCTTAAGTTCAAGATTAAGAGTTCATTTTTGGCTCCTTTTTTTGGCATTGCCTCAAGTTTAGTATGCAACCATCAGAAAGGAAAAGAAATATCATTATCATATGTAAATAATGCGATATATGGTAGCAAAAAAAAAAATTCATACATAATTGTATTCAAATCGCGCTGTGCGAAAAACGGTTAAAGCTAACGAGTTACTTTTTTTTTTTATTTTACACTAAATTGCGATCATTTTGATATATAATACATTGTAAAACGATAAAAGCAACACTGGAAAAATATTATCACAAAATGATGCACGAATTTGTAACGCGCAGATGTAAAAAAATGTTTTTTTCAAAAATTCACTGTAAATCTAAATATTGTTCTAGAGACTTCCAATTTGTTTCAAAAAGAAGAAAAATTATTGATTATTATGATACTGTAAGATTTTTAGATTAGAATTGCAGATTTCAACCATTTCGGACGAGTTAAAGTTGACTGAATATCAAAATTTTTATATACTATATATATTTTTTCATATGCAAATATTTTGGAAATGAGAAAAGCTACAACCTTCAATTATTTTTTTTTTTTTATTCTTCATGAATTTGCGCACATTTTCATATTAGAAACTCTATAAAACGGCTAATATGAAAAGGAGCAAATATTAGGATAATGCGACGTACGCATTTCGGAGATTTTCGGCCGCTAATCTGCACGAGGAGGGAAAGAAAGTTTTTTTTTTAAATTCACCATAAATCTAAATATTGAGCTAGACACTTCGAATTTGTTTCAAAATGAAGATAAATGACTGTATATTACTAGATTGTAAGAGTTTTAGCTTACAATTGTGTTTTTCGACTGTTTCAGTAGAGTCAAATTTGACCAAACAGGGTTTTTTTTTTATTTATCGTGATTTATATGCAAATATTTCGAAAAAGAGAAAAGCTACAACCTTCAATCATTTTTTGTTGTATTCTACATGAAATTGCACACATTTTCATATATAAAACTTTATGTAACAGCTAATTTTAAATGGTGCAAACATTTCGACAATCGCACGAAAAAAATTCTGATTTTTTCGGAAGTTACCGCGCGGACGTAAGGAAAATTTTTTTTTTTTTCATAAATTCACCATAAATCGAAATATTGTGCTAGAGACTTCCAATTCATTGCAAAATGAAGGTAAATGATTGAATATTACTAGAATATAAGAGTTTTAGCTTACAAATGCATTTTTCGACCATTTCGGTAGAGTCAAAGTTGACCTAAGGTTGAAATTTTTGCACTTATCGTTATTTATATGAAAATATTTCAAAACTGATAAAAGCTACAACCATGGGTTGTTTTTAATTGTATTGTGCATGAAATTGCGCACATTTCCAAATATAAAACTTTATGTAACGGCTAATTTTAAATGGTGCAAACATTAGGACAATCGCACGAAAAAATTTATCAGATGAGTTACCGCGCAGACGTAAGGAAAAAGTTTTTTCATAAATTCACCATAAATCAAAATATTGTGATAGAGACGTCCAATTTGTTGCAAAATGAAGGCAAATGATTGAATATTACTAAAATATAAGAGTTTTTGCTTACAATTGCGTTTTTCTACCATTTCGGTAGAGTCAAAGTTGACCGAAGGTTGAAATTTTGGCATTTATCGTTATTTATATGAAAATATTTCAAAAATGATAAAAGCTACAATCATGAGTATTTTTTGTTGTATTTTCCATGAAATTGCGCACATTTTCATATATAATACTCCATATAACGGATAATTTAAAATGGTGCAAAAATTATGTCAAAGTGACGAAATAATTTTTGAGATGTCACTGATACTTTTTAGTGCGATAAGAAAGAAATTCGCGCTTTGCGCCTGCGTAACGATTGTAAACAAAACAACGCCTTGATCCGTGAACTCCCAGCATCCCCCAAGGCACGTGATTCAAAAGTTTTCGGCTGGTAGGCCTATAAGTACTTTTCCGCGAATTTAAAAAAAAAAACTTTTTTGAGTCGACGTATAATACGTCCAATCGGCATACGGGAGACATTTTGACTCGACGTTTAATACGTCCAGTCGCGTAAGAGGGTTAATCTAAATGTTAAAGATCACTATTTTATATGAAATACAGGCTCTTTACCAAGTAGACAAGTTCAGATGAGTATGAGAAAGGAGCAATGGAAGGCATATGTCAGTTACCCTGAAAACAAAGAAACCAACTACCCAGGTTTGACAGGGAAGTATTTGCCATGGTTTTTCTAGCATACGTAACAAATTATTCCATCAATTATGAAATCTATGAACTGTGATTTGTATTTTTCTAAATGTATCAGGCAACAAAGTATGATAACTTGCAGTCTTTTTAACCAACGTGCCAGTGTTACATACAAATGTGTAATGCCTTCTAACATGTGATGTACAAATAACACAACACCACATACATTGATGCTTTATTCACATTAAATAATTAAAAGATGCACTTCATAAAAAAACTACAATTACAAATATATCCAAAAACATACAAAAGTTTTGATATGGCACTAAATATAACTAATATTTCAGCAATAAAAAAACATCAGAAAAATATTCCAATTTACAAATTGTCATTGGGAACAAAGTTAAATAAAGTTATTGCATTATTTTACAAAGCTGTCTGTAGTATAGTTTATGAGTTTACGGGAATAATTCTTAGAAAAAATACTCCCTTAAACCAATGCATTGTATTCATCAATACAAGTAATGTCTTTATTAAAAAAGGAAAATATGGGCTAGAGCATGTACAACAAATAAAAACTAGAACACACATATGGTCAGTGATATAATGATAATGAAACATTATTGATAGTAAAATCTAGGAATGCTGCAAAACATCAGTAATGGAATGAACATGTGATTGAGAAAGGTTTGAACTTGCAAATAATGCATTAAATTAATATTATTTACCTGTACTGTACTCTAATGGGCGAAGGTCTGATGCCAGAGCGGGGAGGCAGTTTTGGAGGAGTTTCGGTGTTCTTTCCAATGGCTTTAAACTGGCTGAAAGGCCGAATGGGGGTTACTGGTGCAACAGGTGGCTTAAAACTTTTCTCAATACATGTTGGTGCTGGTGGAATTGTGGCTTCACCTTTAAAAGCCTTTGGTACTTCATGGGCATGTTCCTGTTGAACATTGATCCATGTGCTTTCCTTCAAGGGTGAAACTACTGCAACTTTGGCTAAATTAATGGGGGATCTATCAAACTGGAATGACCTCTGTCTTGCCTTTATCAACTCTCTTGGTGTTAAAGTACTTCGATTATTCATACTTTTTGAATAACTCAACCTAACATTGCGCCTTTCAGAAGCTGTACTATGAGGTGGAATGTTTTGCTGGGGTGTAGTAGAACGAAGTCGTGAATTACTTTGATGCATTGGAGATACAGTGTGCAAGTTATTAAAAAGCTGCACATTGGCAGTAACTTTTTTCTGCTTCATCAACGCAGCCAGTGAAGGCCTTCCATGATTTCCCTCAATTGCAAAAGCTCCTTGTTGTTCCTCCTTGTCTCCATAACTGAACTCTGCTGCTGGCACCCACTGTTCTTCCTCTACATCTTTGCCTGCCAAAATCACTGCTGGTAGAGCCATGACAGAAGACTGATTACCATGGTCATTTATGGGAGATTCTTGATTCTCAGTTCCACTCAAGTCCATATGATCCTTTGAGGAACTAATGCTGCTGTCTACGTCTGCAGAGTCAAAACCACTAAAGCTCTCAGAGGATGGAATTTTCAAAATAGGAAAAGACGACACCAATGATGAAAGGAGACTAGATCTCCTGCGGGTTAAGGGTCCAGGTAAAAGTTCAACAATGCTATCCATAAAATTTTCATCCAAACTTTGGTTAGATATACTCTGGCTTAGGAATGGTGTATCTCCCAGACTTCCTTTTAAGTCCAATTCTATGCTGTTTTTACTACTCTCATGACTACATGGCTGCTGGTGGGGACTTTTAGCAGAGGAAACCATATCAACCCTCTTACTGACAATGACTGTGCGATTTGAACAGTTTGCCAAGGCCTCCTCCTTCTGCAGAGGTGAAAATGAGCGCACTACAAAAGGAAGACCAGATTTGACAGAATTTGGTTTCCCCCTTCGTAGAGAGCCATTTACAGGAGTTTGCATGAGGGGTTCCTTCATTTTTGGGGTCTGGTGTGCTTGTGCTTTGGGAGTGTCTTCTATATTAATCATACTTTTAGCAGCATTCTGCACTAGTTCCCTTGAGCGGCGTCTTATAGTACCAATTTTACGTTCACTCGGGGATCTCATAACCCTGTGTTCGCCACTCCTACGATTACGTATCTTCAACTCCTTATCTAATCGCTTTGAGAGATTCTGGGATGGACTGCTGCCCAGATCTTTACTCTCCACTTTCATGCGTTCATAAGCACTCTGAATCATTTCTGAGTAACTCATGTTTTCTGAAGTCAGAGAACTATTTGGAAAGTAAGTTTCCTTCATCTGCTGTACATTTGTTTTGTCCATTTCAGCTTCCATTGTTTTGACAACTGCTTTTATGTCATCATAATGCTGTTCTAGTTCTTCCAGTGAGCTACTTACTTTTGGTTTGGGCATCATGCCATCACGTAAATTGCACTCTGCCCCGTCAGGTATGCCTCGAGGCCCTAATGTTGAGACATCAGCACCATCTGGTTCATTTCCAGTAGATCTCCAGTCCAAACTGCTCCGCCTCACAATCCGTTCTGGCTCTTCAAAATTACCAGCTCTTTTAACACCACCAAGAGGAACATCACAGCTCCTACGCTTCACAGCTCTAGTCTTTTTCAGTGGCATCAATTCAACAGAGAGATCAGAGTATGCTCGAGGATAACCTTTATCCTCTTTTGGTTGCCCTAAAGGTTCGACTCTATCAAAGCTTTGACGGTTCATACAACTGTGGACTGTGTGAACATTAAAACCCGGGGATTTGGAGAGTGTTCGGATCTTTGATGAAAATGACTCCTTAAAGCTCGATTTAGGGGTTGTTCTACATGGCGACTGGGAGAGTACATCCCATGTGTCTTCGATCTCTCGAATGGTAACGGGCTTAACAACTTTATTCCTCTGCCTCTCCTGGAAAATAAACAACCAATAAAAATGCAAGGCCAAAATACTCGACCATGTCACTGTCAAATGATAACTATCATGCATCCTGCTTTGTAATCTTGGATATTCTTTACATTAAACTTTCTCCTGACTAAAATCATCTTTAGAAAAATAAGTCAGATTAAATAGTTGAATTTTCAAATGTATCCCAAACCTCATTTTCCTAAACTCATAAAATAGAATAAATAAAAATGTAAAGTACTGTACTCCTGCCAATCAGTTACTGATCTCTCTTACTTATCAATGCATTTTCTTCAAAGTTAAACAAAAGTAAAGAGTCGCCTTCCTATAAATCTGGCAGCAGCCTTTTGAGTTCATTTTCATTAGAAAATGTGTGCTCACATCAGCTAAAAGAAACTTCAATAATTATATGAACTGTAGCGACATGCTTATTGTGTTGGAGTGGCTATGAAAAGTGTTTACAATCAGTAGCTGAAATATCACCTGAAAAACAAATCAAATCCCTAAATCAAACAATGCCTCTGTTTCAAAGTAGAACTGTCTGTAATAGACTTGGAAGTCAATATTTCTAGAAGTACTGTACTGTTACTACCCCACTTAAGAATGAGTTATGTTCTGGACAGCTACTCATATCTTGAATTGTTCACAAATTGGTTTATTTAATATGTAAGGCAAAATTTTTGTTCATGTTGACATTTCCGAGTTAACTCAAGAGTCATAGATTATAATATTTTCAATGCATTTTTAAATCATGCAGCACCATAAAGAATTACTTTGGATGCTAGAAAGCTAAAAGAAGAAAATAAAATTCAGATTCATGCAACAATAAAAATTTTGCTATTTTTTCCATGCTTTGAAAGCTATGAACTTGGAGAGAATTTTGCAGGGGCAGCGTCTGACATTGGAAATTCACAAAGTATACAATGCACACCTCCATCTATTGGGGAGAGGAAATTTAAGCAATGGGGATTCATCAAAGAATGAATTAAATCAGGAAGACAGCAATAAGTAGGAATATTTTACACATGTGAACGGATATTCCCTTGATTTTGAAAATATACATGGTGGTTAATCACAAGAATATTCAGGATAATCAGGGAAAGGGTAAAAGGAACAGGTTCTTCTTCTTTCTCACATTTTTCTGTTCTTTGCAAAATTTCTTACTAGCAGAATAGGCGTGCAGAAAAAAATTTGAACTTGTGATCCTGTCTGTTTGTATTTCTCAATGCTCGTAAGTAGGGTGGTGACTCTACACCCAACTGAAATATCTAATCTTCACTGACTACCAGTGCCATAAATGTCCCTTAAAACTATTGTCCTATAAACTCTCATTACATAAATCATGACGCTGGTACAAACAATGAAATATGTTGTCTGTGTGGGGATAAAGGGAGATGAAGATGCCATTAAAGCAGCTGGAGTGGCAAATACTATAACCTTACAAATAACATCCATTCCCATTATTGACTTTAAAATTTCTAAAAGCCATTTTAATAAATGACAAACTTCATGGAATCTGAAATTGATCAAAACCATCATTGGATTGTAGTATGCTGTCTTCAAACCAAAACAAGTGACTTGTCAAAGAAACTACCCAGTCTTTGAATTGATCACACTTATTGACACTGATATTAATAAATAACCCATATGACCTATCCTCCTATTGCAGAGAATGCAGACCAACACTAACAATTAAATACATTTTATGTGTATACCAAAACTTAACTAAGAGCAAATGTTGGAATGTAATGGAATACAGAATTTAAGCCAAAGGCCAAGCACTGGAACCTGTGATGTCATTCAGCACTGAAAGGGAAACCGAGAGCTGAAAGATTTTAAAATTGTAACAGGAGGAAAACCTCGCAGGTGCACTATGCAACAATTATTAGAAGAGGGTGGATAGCAAGATGAAAGAGACTATGAATGGCAGTACAGTAAAAGGAATGAAAGGGGTTGCAGGTACGGGCCAATGGAACGCAGCACAGAACCTTAAGTAAACCCTACAATACTCTGCCTGAGGTGCAATGACGGCACAGCACCCCCTACAAGGAACACCAAATGTTGAGCTTTGGAGAGACATAAATACAGGAAATTTCCTGTTAATCATATTCAACTTGACAGATAAGCAAATTAAAAAAAAAAAAAAAACTGCAATTATACCAGGAAATTTAATTTTCGGTACAAAAGATTTGCAGATTTCTCTCTGGACCATATATATCCATTATTCGCGGAAAATTCACCTAATCACAGTATTTTTCTACGATAAATGTCCAAAAAGGGATTTTGACGAAGGAAAAATCTATTTCTGGGCAACGACCTGTGTCGCCCTGTGAAATGGTTCCTTTGATACTATTTCTGAAGAATAAATATTGCTATTCATCCTAGAGAAAAAAAGAAACAATATAATGCCAAGATAAATGGCTCGCTCACTTCTTATAGAAGTGTCGTATAGTAAGGAGCGAGTGGAATCACTACCAGAGGTCCCTTGCCATTTAGCTTCTTCCTTCGACAAAACCCCGAACTACGGAGGAGCCGTGCTACAGCTCCCCGGTCTACTACTACCGTGAGCGCCTCCGACGCCTGAGACGTCATTCCTGAAGATAGCCTCCAAGCTTGGGTAAGCTGGGTGAGGATAATCTAACTACAGGGTGGGGTTTCACAGGGCGACACAGGTCGTTGCCCAGAAATAGATTTTTCCTTCGTCAAAATCCCTTTTCTGGGCTTGACCTGTGTCGGCCTGTGAAATAGTACCAGAGAATGCCAAACAACCAAGCGTTGAGGAACAGTACAGATAAATTAAGAAGGTAAAGTTAAACACTTGTAAGGTTAATAGTATAATAATCAACTAAAATTACAGTCTTACCCTAAGGGAAGTATAAGCCCTAAACACGGGTTATCACTTAAAATTAGTTAGCCTAACAACAAACAATAACAATACAGGTTAGGCAAAGACAAGATATAAGTTGATATATACAAAAGAATGGAACTGAATCCGATTAGAATGATGAACAAAAGCAAACTCAAGGTAACCCAATACATGGAGGCGACTAAACTAAGTAAGGGTGCAATGGGGCAGGTAGAAGGGAAGGCTACAAGAAGTTATAGTAAAAATTAAGAATCAGGAGAAACTGTGTTTCCAGCTGCCACTGCTGGAAATTTGAGGGCTTCTAAGGGTTTTAGGTAGTGCCGTTTGAAAACTGTCGGAGATTTCCAGCCTGTATACTTCTTAAGATCGTCAAAATTCATGTGTTGGAAATAATTAATAGATGTGGCCACCGCCCTAACATCGTGGGCCCGAGGAAAGGACTCTGGATTGGCCTGTTTAATGAAGTATAAAATTTGTTGCCTGATCCCTTTTAGGGATAAGTACCACCTCCCTTCCTAATGAACAATGGGCCTGAAGATTTCAGAGTTGTTCTGCTTAGGTAGGCTCTTAATGAGTTGACAGGACAAAGGGAAATGTCTTGAGGTAGTGGTAGGATTTTCCACGAGGACCATCTGTCCTGTGGGTCTTCATTTTTGGCTAGAAAATGGCGATCTGGGGATAAGAGGACTTCCCCTGAGGGGAGGAACTCAATGTGGCCTGGTTCCCTTGATAAAGCTGACAGTTCTGATATTCTAGCTCCGGAGGCTAAACTTAATAAGAATAGGGTTTTCCTCAGGAGGGATATATAATTGCAAGAGTCATTGTTAATGTCCGAGGCCAGTTTGAGGACATCATTTAAGAACCAAGAGACTGATTTAGGTCTCGTTGATGGTCTTAATCTAGCACAAGCTTTTTGGTATGGACGTAAAGTACGAATCCGTAAGGTCTATGCTAAAACCAAATTGGAAGATCTTTTTAAGAGCTGATTTGGTCGTAGTGATAGTGCTTGCTGCTAAGCCTTTCTCAAACAATGATCTGAAGAAAGTTATGGCTAGGTTCGTTGTCATGACTTGAGAATTTGACAACTTAAGGAACTCTGCTAGTTTCTTGACAGATGAATCATATTGTCGGAGAGTAGATTCTCTTTTTATCTGATTCCAAGAATGAGATATTCTGGGGATCAATTTCTGCATTCCTCATGGCTGCGAATTTCAGAAAATCCATAAAGTTAGGGTTTTCTGAATTCTTGAGGAAGCGGACACAGTCTGAGTTTTGCACTAACTGGGTTAGTTTGGGGTTGGGAATCCGTAGTGGTCGGAGTCTCAACTCTAGGAGTAGAGGGAACCAATTGCTCTTGGGCCAGTTGGGAGCTACTAGAGCTACTTGGCCTTTGAATGTCCTGAGTTTGTCTAAAACTTTCATGAGAAGGTTCACCGGAGGGAAGAGGTAAATATTCTTCCATTCGTTCCAATCGAGGATCATTGCATCCGTAGCGTATGCTAGAGGATCGAGGTTGGGTGCCACGTAACAAGGGAGTTTGTGGTTTGACTCCGTGGCGAAGAGGTCTACTTGGAGTCCGGGACTTGTAGACTGATCCAATTGAATGAACCTCCTGTCCAGTCCACTCCGATTCCAACGGAGCGGAGCGTGATAGAGCGTCTGCTACTACGTTCTTGACTCCTGCCAGGTGAGTGGCTGACAGGTGCCATTTGTTTTTGCATGCCAGAGAAAAGATGGCTATCATGACATGGTTCAAGTGGCTTGACTTGGATCCGCCCCTGTTGATGCAGTGTACTACTACTGCACTGTCCAGAACTAATTTGAAATGAGAGTTCTTGGGCGGACGGAGTCGTTTCAGTGTGAGGAATACTGCCATGGCCTCCAGTACATTGATATGTAGCTGGCGGAATGTTAACGACCAAGTTCCTTGAACTTTTTCGTACTGGGAGTATCCTCCCCACCCTTAGTGAGGCGTCTGTGTGGATCACTAATGATGGAGGGGGAAACTGTAGAGGAATTGCTTTTGAAAGGTTCTTTGTCTCCGTCCAGGGGCGGAGACGTTTCCGTAAGATTGCTGGGATAAAGGCTAGTTTGTCCCGTGATCTGCAATTCGCTCTTGAGCGCCATACTCTGTTTATATCTTTGAGTTTGGCTCTGAGCAGAACGTCTGTGACTGATGCAAAACTGGAGTGAGCCCAGGATCCTCTCCTGGCACCTCCTGGATGTTTGTTGTCGTTTGAGAAATTGTTTTGTAGCTCTTGCAATTTCTTTCCTTTCAACAACGGAATTGATAGAGTGTGCGATTGTAAGTCCCACTGAAAGGCCTAACCACTGGAATCGAGATTCCGGTGTTAGTCTGGACTTGGTTTTGTTTATTTGAAAAACCTACATGTTCCAGAATTTGATCACTCTGACCGTTGCTTCTTTGCATTCTTTGGGGTCTTTGCCCAAATAAGCCAATCGTCCAGATAAGCCACTAACATTATTCCCTGTTTCCTTAGCTCTTGCACTACTGCTTCCGCCAATTTGGTGATGAAGATCCTGGGGCTATGTTGAGCCCGAATGGCATTACCTTGAAGGAGTAGGATCTGTTGCCTAGTTTGAAGCCTAGGAATGGACGGAAGTGTCTGGCTATGGGAACATGATAGTAGGCATCTGTAAGATCTATAGAGGTTGTTGTGACGGCCCCACGGGGAAGTAAGGTCCGTACCTGCGAAACGGTCAGCATCCTGAACTTGTCGCAATGAATGAATAAGTTCAGATGGGACAAGTCTAAGATGATTCTTCGGTTTACCGAGTCTTTCTTTGGCACGCTGAACAAGCGTCCTTGAAATTTTAAATTGTTGACTCTTGAGACTACTCCTTTGAGAAGGAGGTCTTCGGTATACTCTACCAATTCCGTTGTTGGTGCTTGATAGAATCTGTTGTTGAGGAGGGCCCTCTAGCCAACTCCAACCTAGTCCCTTTGTTACTATACTTTGAGCCCAAGGGCAACTGAACCCCCACCGCTGGCGGAAGAGGTACAGCCTCCCTCCTACCTTGGGATTCTCACTGCTGGTTTGCCGAGGGGCGGCCGGCCACCTCTTGCTCCTCGGAAACCTCTTCCCTGTTAGCAGCCCTGCCGGATCCTCTGAATCAAGAGGCACCTCTTGCTCTACTGCCTCTCGCAAACCTATTGAAAGCCTGAAAGTTCTGGCTTTCATAGTTGGAATTGTAGGCTTGGCGAGACAGCAAAGGAAGTGGAGGGTTGAGATTGCTGGGACTGAGGGGTCAGAAACAAGGTATTGTTGTTTGACCCTTCGACGATGGTTGCCCTTGTTGATGCTGCACGGGTGCCTGAACGCTTTGTTGAGAAGGCTGGAAGGGAGAGAACTTCCTTGGTTTCTTCTTGTTCCTTGGGTTAGGACCAGAAGATTCCTGCCTCCGCTTTGCTACCAGTCCCCACCTGACTTTGAGGCACTGGTTGACCTTAGAAGCCTCATGAAGGACTTCTGCTACTACTGGTGCTGGAAAGAGGTCCGTTCCCAAATTGAGGAAGCAATCAGTTTATTCGGTTCATGGCGGATAGTAGCTTCCGCCAGAACGTGCTTCCTACAATTTTCTCCTGGCTATGAGGAAGTCGTAAAGGTCACACTGCATGGTGTGCAGCAGACCTTAGCCAAAACTTTAAATAACGGCTCTTGTTGGTATACAAGAGCCGTCATCTCCGCCATAGTCATGGAGGAAAGGGATCTCGCGAGCCTAGTCCGGGCGTCGTACTCCTCTGGATGAGAGAGTCGACAACCTGGGGAGTCTCTCACTAAAGAGAGAGGTGGCACAGTCCGCCTTTAGTTTTCCTACTGAGAAAGTAGGAACTGCCCCTTCGAAGTACGTCTCGGAGCCTGGGACTAAGAGAGAGGTGGGCTTTCGTCTCTCGTAGTTGAGGCAGGGGCTCGTCTTTCAGGGCGGCCTGAAAGGTTGCTTCCACTACCTTAAGGGTCAGTGGTAGCGGAGTCCCTTCCACCGGAGTAAAAATGGTGAAAGGACTCCTAAAGGCTGTGATGCGGGTGTTTTCACACCCCCATCTTCCAGACTTCTCATTAGAGTCTGCTGTGCTGTTCCCTCGGAAGGATCACTGTTTCCTTGGGAACCTTGCCTCTCTCATCATCGCTGCTTCCGTTAGTTCGACGTAGCCAATGAATGGTGGTTGAAGGTCTCTGGGGTGGAACTCGAAGTCCTCACGCCTTCGAGTTCCTATGCCTTCGATTGTCAACATTCCGTTGACAAACGGGGCATACGAAGCGATCCTCCAAGGGTTGGCCGCCTTGAATTCCGGCAGTTGGCTGGAATCTGGCATTGGAAGAGGAGAAGGTGGCACAGATAGAGGGGAACCTGCCGCAATCGAGGTTTGGATCCCGGCGATGGCATTCTCCTGAGCGGCCAGCCGTTCCGCCAGCGATTGGATCGACTGGCCGGAAGACGTAACAGAACTGGAGAGCTGGGAGAGCACCGAGCCGACCTTGTTGTCAACCAAGGCCCTACGATCACTCCCACCTGCTCCAGAATGTTAGCCGAAAAGGATTCGGGCGGATCAAAAAGAGGGACTTGAGCCCGATCCTTACGTGATCTATGTTTGGGGACCTCGACGCAGAGAAGAGGCCTCCCTTGACCTAACTGATCCGGGGTGGTGAGCCGGAGTTATAGTGTCTGTCAGGATGACCGATTTCTTGGGGAGAGACTTTTTAAGTTTCTCCTCGGTCATCTTAGCCTTGGGGATCACTGAAGTAGCCTTAGGACGGACAGACCGCTGCTCTTCAGTGAAGCCCCGGAAAGAAGTGGAAGTAGAAGGATCAGTAGAAGGTGATGGAGAAAGGGAATTCAGGAAAGGGCCCTGAGAACCCACAGGAGCTGCCCCTACTACACCCTTACCTGTACCCATGGAGTCAATAGCCATGGGTTTCAACGTCGAGGTTCATTGCCGCAACGTCTTCTGCAACGTCCTCTGGGAAATCCCCCTCCTGTAGGGAGATCATGACTTGAGGTCGGCCAGCAAAGGGGCGGCCGCTATCTGGGTCCACCACTGATCCTTTCTTGGCTCCTGGGAATATTAGGTCCGCCATATCCTGGGTAAGAATGTAGGGGCGGCCCTTAGAATTCCGGCCAAACCTCCCCCTACCCAAGCTTTGAGAGTCGACAAAGCTTTCTTCTTTTCTTCATCGGAACCCTGTAAAAAAGGGTCTAGAGTTAGGGAGAGGATAGGGGAGGAATGTCTGTTGTGTTGAGATTATATGAATATGTGTCTCATATGTGAAAGGTATAATATAACAACAAGTATTCCAGGTGACGAATGAATGAAGAAAGTGCTAAGTTAAACTTACTACTAGTGAGGCATCTCCTACTAGCAAGTAGCAGGTTTGGCAAGCTTCATGATGCCAAACGATAAAATCCTCCACTTTCACTGCACATCCTGCATGAGAACGGCATACTATATGGCCGCACAGGTCTTGGAGGATGGCACTGCACCCAATCTCCTGGCACAACATCTGTAAGTCAAAGGATACATGAGTACCAATGACAACCTCCGGTGGAATAATATGCAAACTATCCGTGGGTGGGCCGGAGTAGGACCGACGGATAGAGATCTACGTATGAATATTACGTAGAAAAATTACGAGGGGGGAAGAAAGTCTCTGCCTCCGCCTAAGCTCACTTTTGTCATATGACTAAAAATAGACTCCGTAGGGCCCGGAGTTCTCCGTATGGCCCGGAGTTAATTAATATTGAGTGAGCAATGTCAAACTTCTAACGAAGCAAGGGATAGTACGAGGCGAGGCGGAAATAAAAAAACCCCCCGGAGTAACGCAAAAGATTCTAAACATTAAATAACACAAAATAAAACAAAATAAAAACCCCTTATATCAGTAAGTGCTCGTGTGAACTATCCTAAGTGGATAGGAAACCCAGTGATTCCCTCCCCCCTCTCTATGTTCGGTAGCGGCGGATAGACACCTGCCGGACTGAACTGAGGGGGAAAGAGTAGGGAAGAATGTGGGGTAGGGGAGCCCTCCCCCCTGAGCGGCCAGTTAAGGACGGGAGAAGAAGGGGGAGGTCCCGAGCCCCCGAGGCACGTGACGAGTGAGAGTACCAGTAGGGGAGGGGAGATCCCCACCAGTCCCGTGAGTCACCCCCTCTCATGCAGACTCGGACGCTAGCTGTGAGAAACGAGTCATCACCCATCGACGTGGATGGCAATGTATGGAGGGGGGGAATGGGGGGACGGGAGGGGGACCCCGTAACCGGGTGGCTCACCGTGATAAACCGGTGGTCTTCCCAGCCAGGTAAAAGATACGAGGTGGGAAGAACCGTCGGAACAACATCAATATCACTGATATAAATAGGATTATTTATAATAATCAATCAAATAAAATAAAATTAAGCGATATCTTAAGCTAGACTAACACGGGGAAACACGAAGCTAAGCAAACAGAAAATTAGGTTAATCGCCGATCCGAAGAAAGGGGTATGTTAGCCTAATTTAACCTCTAGTTCAAGAAAACGGGGGCAGGCTAATCACAATCGACAATTGGGGTATGAAAGCCTAACTAAACGGTTAAAATAAATTATAACAATGGGAAGCTAAGTCGCCATCATACCGAAGCATGGTGTATGTTAGCCAACCTAGTACCTATAATATTATTAAAGGTAATCAGGAACTAGAGAAGGAAAGAGAGAACATCAGAATAATTAAGATGATATGACTCTCAATCGTGACTGATAAAACTCCTAACAATGTAAGGCGTAGCTAGACTAAGGTCCGAAACGTGCGGTCGGAGCGTGCCCCGTGGAGGCCTAACTAAAAAACTAACTGCATAAAGATATAGACTATGTATAAGTAACCATATCTAAAGTACTGAGAAAAGGGGAAATCTCTAACGGTATGGAAGACCGAAAGAGATAACCCGTACCGCCATGCGGTCGAGGGGCATACCGGCCGATAAGGCTCCGAATATGTATAAAACACGAAGATCATCATAAAATGAGATCAGTAACCCCAAACAGTACTTAACTTAGAAGCAGAAGTTGAAGACATCTTGAAAATAAATCCAAATAAATCCAAATAGAGCGAAACACAGCACCGAAAAAATTTAACGTTTGGTGTAACGCGCGCTATCGAAAGGAATGTCGTCTCAGGCGTCGGAGGCGCTCACGGTAGTAGTAGACCGGGAGCTGTAGCACGGCTCCTCCGTAGTTCGGGGTTTTGTCGAAGGAAGAAGCTAAATGGCAAGGGACCTCTGGTAGTGATTCCACTCGCTCCTTACTATACCGACACTTCTATAAGAAGTGAGCGAGCCATTTATCTTGGCATTATATTGTTTCTTTTTTTCTCTAGGATGAATAGCAATATTTATTCTTCAGAAATAGTATCAAAGGAACCATTTCACAGGCCGACACAGGTCAAGCCCAGAAATTAATGTTATTTTTTTTTTATCAATTTAATCATAAAATGCATTTTTTGAGGGTAAAACAAAAAAAAAAAAAATAGGTATAAACATTTATAGTGGGTTTTTCTTGAGTTTTAACTAACAAATAGGTAGTTTTAAATTTTTTTTATAGGGATTTCAACTATCCATGGGAAGGTCTGGTACCAAACCCCCATGAATACAGGGGGAACACTGTATTATTACTGTACGTATTAGATTTAGGTAAACTCTTTAAGCCAGGCCTATTAGAGTCAAAATGTTGTCTTAGCACTCAACTTATATTTCACCTTCTCAACTTGGCAAATGTTTCTTTGTTACAGCAAGTGACTTGTAAAGAAGCTATCAAAAGTTCATTTATTATCTGGTGTCAATAGTCGCTTGCTACCGCCGAAGGAAGTGACTGGCACCATGGGCACATGCAGGGAGTATTTATGTATACCAGAAAATGAGATTTCAAAAGAAGGGAAGATTTCTCATTGGTCGGTCATACTCCAAGAGCTCTCCTACTGGCTGCAACTCTGGCTAATTGGTTGGTGCTGGGGGGCTTCCTGAGTAATATTTAGAGTAGGTTTCCAACGTAGAAGGGTGAGGGTCCCCTTATAGTGGAGGCAGCATTGGCCTACATTGCCATTGAGGATTCTGGTGTTCATTACAATCTGCTGACTTTGCCTTGTTCCCTTGTGAGTATTGACACACCACCCCTTCCAGCAAATGGACAGCGATCCTCTTAGAAAGGCAAGTCATGTCATACCAATGTTAGAATGGTGGCAATTATTCTCAGGGCACAGTATTTGATATGATACTCTTCTCCTCCTCATGGGATCACTGCTGACAAAGGGACTGTTCTTCATGGGGCATTAGGCAGTTCTCCAATCATTCATGCAGCCCCTGTAGAATAATTTTCTGGTCCTTGTGCCCTCCTGAAAGGCACAGCTCTTCAGCTCATACCACCTGTCAACGCTGTTCCTCAACATCCTCACTACAGGCGGTCCCTTGTTAACGGCGGGGCTTCTGTTCCTGGACAAGCACTGCTAACCGAAAATAGCCAATAACCAAAAATCGGCAAAAATTATGATAATGAATTGCATTTACAACATCTTAACCACCAATAAACCGTTTATTGGCGCCAATAAACAACTTACTGATGCAAAACATTGCTTACCATCATTAGCCAAGCTCTGTAAAATCCCAATTTTTGATAGTATATTGTATTTTTCCTAACTATACAAACCTGAAGTCCTTTACGTAAGGAATCAAACCTGAGGTCCTTTACGTAAGGAATTACTTTCAGTGTACGCTGGAATATGGCCGTTAAATTCATGAACAAGGTGGTTAGGCAGTAACTACCCATCTGGTACCTACCTGCCTGCCCAGATGTAAACACTCCACTTTGCCTTTCGGCCCAAGTTTCAGATTGAAGAGTGGCATGAAGTGGGTATTAATGTGAAGGACCTCAGGTTTGTATAGTTAGGAAAAATACAATATAATTTCAAAAATTGTGATTTGTTCCTACACAATATACAAACCCTCGGTCCTTTACATAAGGAAGCCTCACAGATTGGTGGGAAGAATGTGAGTGAACCTCTAGAACTGACTGGAGTTCAGCACACCTGGGCTATTCCTCCTGGTCATAAGAACAAGGAGTGCCCTGCCTCTGACAACTTGATTGGAGTATAGGAGCTCCATGATCAAGAGCCAGACTTCTGGGCCTTTTCAAAATGAGTGAGGAGTTGTAACTCATCCGAAAAAGGGCTGGAAAGAACATTTAGAGTCGGAGGCACTAATGCAAAGTTCTGGGAAGGGATTGCATTATTGCCAGTCTCCCTCCCCTTGCTAGAGGAAGAGGTGGGATTGCTTCTATGATTCTGATAGGAAAAATAGAAATGAAGCTCAATGTGTAAGCTTACCGTATCAATCGCCCGACCAGCCAGTGTAAGTTCGAGTCCTATCCTCAACCTGAAGGAAGAGGAGTAGAAGGACGAGGAGGGGAAAGTGGAGAGGCCAGTCACCTCTAGAACCACACACCATAGGCGAGATGCAATTTGTCCTCTTGAAGGAGCTGAGTAAGCAAACACAACCTGTGAGCATCCACCACTGGTCCAAGTCCAAGGAAAAGAAGTTTCAAGGACCTGTAGGCAGACCCAAAGGAAGAAAGATATAAGTATGGTCGCAATGAGACCTCATCTATTTTCCAGTCTGACATATTCTTCGGAGTGATGAAACGTACCCAGCCACTGGACGTATCCAACTGCAGAGAAGTCTCACACGTGACACCCGCCTTTTGAAAGGTTATGCTGAGAACAACCATACAAATCGTCTACAGTGTTCGCCAACAATGTTGAGAGACGAGGTGATGATTCTCGCGAGGCATGTGCACAATACATGACAGTCAAGTGCCTTCTAGAGACCAAGGTCCCTGTAATGGCAAGACAGAAATTTCTCATCAGTAGTTGAATCTCAACCAAGGAGAAAAAATATTACATATATTACTTGTGAATGACTAAGGTGAATGCGGACCTATGTCTTCACAGCTGAATCAAGAGAAGTAAACTATCACGATTCTGATCATAGAAAAAGTCCCGTCGATGACACAAACCAGTGAAGACGACTTTAATCCCTGTTGTTTTACAGAGGACTGAAAAAGTTATTGCTCTATTTCATTATTGCATGGCAAGAAAGTTGGAGCTTGCAGTGAAGGCGGAGAGTCTTTCAGCAATGAAAACACAAGAACCGCTTCTTGTGGGTTGGATCAGGGAGGAAGTTCCTATTTACTTTGGAAGCAGAGCTAGTCGGGTGGGGAACAAGCGAAGTCTTCCATTATTCATTTACAATTCGGGGTGAACAAAGAATAATTGAACACATTACGAATTAGGAAATGTATATTAGAAGACAAAACTCAAATTGTCTGAAGAAAATCATTCTGCATCATCGCAGCAGCCGATGGGGCAGGTGCGATAGAAGAGAAGACTAGGCTACAGACTTATGTTATACCGTGGGGTAAACAGAATGATGATAACGAGTCTAATGAGATATATCTCTGCCTGAAAATTCTCGCAACAGCAAAGGTAGTGCAGGAGAGATGGGCATTATGCAAGAATTCCAAGCCAACCAGACACCTAAGTCTGTGATTGCCAGGTAGAGAGATTTGAATTGGTAGTTCATCCTCGACAGAGGAGAAACAATACCAAACCGAAGAGTGTCTCATAAAGCAAGCAGTATACCTAGGCAGAGCCGTATACCACTTGCTCCACTCGTTATACTGAGCTGCCTCAGTATAACCATCGAGCGCAAAAAAGATACACTCAAGCATCTGCATTTTAACCAAAATGGGATGGAAGAAAACCCTCCTGTTTGGTGATAATGCAAATCCTGTGGTATTGTTGGGAAAAAATACTACTAGTCATCTCAAAATCAAAACCAGTAACTCACGGGAGGCTCAAAAGATTGTCCTGAGTTTCAGGTTAATTAAGAGAAGGTACTATTCGTCTCGGTCACATACCAGAAGAATTAACTCACAGATATGCGCCTACTACTCGGACAATGCAACTGACAACAGAAGCATGACGCAATAGAAATATACTAGTATATCTGCAGGTTCCTGTAAATCACACTCCAGCCTAATTCTTCTTCATTTAAGGACTGGAAGCAGACCTCCTTCATTCTCTAATGAAAAGAGCAAAGGTGAAGGTTCCCAAAAGGTGACTTCTACGGTGATAACAGGATACCGAAGACGACTAGATCAAGCCTAACTGGTTGTTCCCAAAACAGTAGCACTGAAGAGGTGTTCAAACCTCTCAGTGCTATCCATCCTGAACTGATTAACGTATGTTCAGTAAGATCATAAGACTGAACCAAAAACATATTCTCTTGGGTTTGAACTCTGAGTAGACTCCATAGAATTCCTCTTATTTCCTTGCTAATTCCAGTATAACCAGGAAGAAGAGGAAAAAAGAGAGGAGGATTGACTGTTCTTGCCCACTCTTCTCTGAACTTGCGATGTTTTCACTCTGTTAAATGAATCATTAATTTCTTACAAACGTTTTGTTTGCACGAACGTGAGCGAAAGTTGAACCGGAGTTAAATGCAGTAAAAGCTGGCAAGAACTTGCCATATCTTGTTACCTATCTATCTTTTCCGTGATCAAACCTCACAAAGAGGACTACACAGAGGACCCCCTCCTATCTCCTTCAGATGCCTTGTCCCAAGAAATAGCGACATCAATCTTGGCACCTGAAAAATAGCCATTCCTGGCTTTCAAATGGGTCCGAGACACCAACGCGGCTCAATTCCTTCTCTCACCCTGCACCACTACCATGATGGATGTACACACTCAAAGAGACCCATACACAAGTAATACCCAATGCAGCCAAGGTTCCCTGAGCAGCGCCCTTGGAACCAGAGGCAGGAGAATGAACCTGGGTTCAAATTCCTGGGGCTCCTGAGACACCATATTTTGTAGATAGCATCCAGGTTCCCGCTCCAGAGGGAGCAGGTGAGCCGAAGAGACAGCCAATTACTTCCTCCTTCCTCCCCAGAGAAAGGATGCAAACCCTTAGAAGTTTCGAGGCAAGATTTCTTAAGGGGTGGAGAATACCTTCCTCTTCTTAAGATGTGGAACCCTTTGAAGAGGGAGGTTAGGAGGCGTCAGATGACAAAGACGAAAGACGATGACCCCATGAAAACTCGGTGCAACTCAGGAAGGGAGGGTGCAATGTCATGGCAAGGAACTGCACCGATCAAGTGCAGAGAGTTCGTTCATTAGAGCTGACCACTCGGCTTGGCAGAACTGTCTGGTCGAGCAGAGTCGAGTGAGCTGAGCAGATCACCACTACATAATTATGAGTGGTAATCGCCAACGAAGAACTATCACTTCTTCCCAATTAACTGTTCTCCTTCGAGGAAGAAGCTCCGAGAAGAAGAATAAAGAGGTATTCTGTGTCTGCTGTCCTACGCGTTCGGACCCTAAGGTCCAATACACGAGGACAGTACTTGACCAATCACCCAGGTGTTGCATGCAATTCCAAGCTCTGCATAACTCCAAACCAGACTGTGGAGTGAACTCATCTGTACTGGTAAAGCTCGTCTTGCTATCCAAGCACTTGTAATAGTGAGTGCTCGGCGAGCGTTAGAACTCTTAAGAATTTCCACGCTCGACAATAAAATCTGACTCTTGTAAGACAATATTCGGGCGAGCCTTGTCTCACCCTGGTACTCAGCCATATGATGAAGCCGAGCGCTCAGCGAGCGCCAGCGAAACCAAAGGATCCAGGCGCTCGGTGAGACTCCCAATTATTGTAATACTTATCGGGAATGCCTCTTGCCCGAGTGTTTGGAAATCACAGAAAACTCTGAGAACGCCAGAAATTCTAAGGAATTTAATGGCTTAGTGAACTCCTGATTTTTGTTATAATAGTTACTGGGGATGTCTGTCTCGTCTGAGTGTTTGGAAATTATAGAAAACCTTAACACTCTGAGAATGCAAGAAATTCCAAGGAATTCGAGCATTCTGTGAGATTCCGGGGTATTGTAGTAAAAATTACTATGAATTCTCATCTCGCCCGAGTGTTTGCAGATCATAGAAGAACAAAACACTTGGAGAGTGCTATAAATTCCAAAGAATTTAAGCACTCGGCGAGACCCCCGAATTTCATCAAATGATCATCGGGGTGGGGGCCCTCCTCTACTCCCGTAGAAATCGAGGAGGAACGGGCATAAAAACCAGTACTAAATGCAAACATTTAAGACTAGAAGGCAAGTACAATTCAACGGAATACAAGTATTCTACTTATGATGGGGTTAGGTTCCAGAAAACTACTCGTTTGTTGGAATAATCGTACTATCTCAGATATAACCTAGCTTGCACTAAGGTAATCAGTACTAACTTAACATACAAGGGTAGCCTAGTCTACATAATACATATTAATTCCAGCTAATTCTCTAGGTTCAATGCATATTGGCTTATGATAATTCAGTACAAAGAGAAATTGAATAACATTAACAAGTTAGCCTAGCGTATACAATGATAATAATGATATCATGGTATATCATATATGTACATACGAATACAGTAGCCTAGCCTACACTTAGTAATTTATTTATTAATATAAGCCAATTCTGGAGGTTCAGTGCATTCTGACTATGATATATCAGCACAAAAATTAAATTGGACACAAAACAGGAATCAGACTCGAACCGACATTGGCATGATTGGCCGATGTCCGGCGTCTGATGGCTATGTATATTTATTATGAAATAAAAACACAAAAATTGCCCTTCTACGGCTCCTGACACGCTAGGATCTGGGGACAGCATGACGGGTCCTGTTTCCGAAGAAACAGGTGAGCCAGCAGAAGACCCAACAGCCTCCTCAGTTCGAGGAGGCAGATCCTTTGAAGTCCTGTATTGAGACTTCTTAGGGGGGAAGACTACCTTCTTCTTCAGCAGGAAGCCTTAGAAGTCAAAGGGGTGGAGGCTGATTAAAAATATGATGATTCCAAAGAAGATGACGATACTTGACGGGCTCTCTTCCTCCTTGACTTCTTCAAATCCTGCAAGACTTCAGCAGGATGAGGTGCATTTACCAGCAGGAATACAGTTAATAATCACAGGGCAGTGACAAAGGCTTTGTCCAGTGATGAAACTACAGGATAGCAGCGGCAAATGAATGTGATTTCCAGCAGGGGAACAGTATACACACTCGAGGACCAATATCACAGCATGCTACGCATCGCAGGTACAAATCCAAGGTTAGGATACTCAACACGAAGAGATATCCAACCACCTACTGCTGTAATCAATCATCACCTTGTTAACCTGTAAAAGAAAGCAAATATCATTTAAAAAAATAAAGATACTCCTCTTGCATCCAAGGGTGCCGCCCTCTGAAATGAGAGGAAATCCCTTAAACACCAACATCACACGCCCCCTCTTCTATCTTCATCCGATAGCTAGCAAAAGGACGAAGAAGAAGAGGAAATACCGGAAGAAACAAAGGACAAACCTCCAAAATTCCTCTCAGTAATTTCAAGTGTAAGCATAAATTTTGGATGAATACATGTCTTGTCCCAATGTTAATGGGCAAAAATATGAAATAAGGGTGTTGGCACACCCTTGCCGCTGACCTTCAACACAAAGCAGAAAGGCAGCTAGCAAGGCTATCACAAAAAGTGGGTTGCATATTAATTATTAATGTCAACTAATTATTAATATCAAACAGTACAGTAGTGCCTCAGGTTACGAAATTAATCCGTTCCGAAGCAGCCTTCATAACCTGATTTTTTCGTATCTAGAACTACGTTTTACATGTAAACTGCCTAATTCGTTCCAAGCCCTACAAAAACACCACAGTAAATTTTATAATAAAGGTATATTGACCAATAAACAATGAAATACAACAATTTGGACCTTCAATACCTAATCTAACCATGACTGTACCTGTAAATAAAGTGTATTAGTGTACAGGGTACAAGACATACTGTACGTACATGTACGTACATATGAGTGAGGCAATGTCCGAAAGTAGCGACAGAGGAGGAGGACAAATGGCAGAAAACATGAACACTTAACTTTACGAAACACAATTAAAAAATGGCAGAAAACATTAACACTAAACTTTACGAAACACATTAACAAATAGCAGAAAACATTAACACTTCTTGATTATCTCCATCTTTGTCTCCATAGAAAGCATCCTCTTCTTTCCGTGAACTTCAGCAACATTCTTGGGACCCATGGCTAATAATGTAAGTAATTAAGTTCACACACAACACAATAAAGTAACTTACAGTACAACAAAAGCGAAATCATTAACGTGAATTTACGTTAACAAACAAAATCTATGTGAACGAACGAATTCTAGGTGTTTACGATAAAACTGCCGCACAAAATGGTCAAGGAACGCCTTCACATAGAGGCATGATGGGACAGATGCTGCCCAATTGGAGAGCAGGATCTTACGGCGTTGACTAGCATCACGAACCAATGTGAGAGCAGGAGGATGGTGGCGAGTCTACTGAGTTGGCGGCATGCGAGTTTTAAAATTGTTCTCGGCGGCCCGGGCGAATCTCGGACTTTACTCTTTCGCAACCTGAATTATTTTCATACACAGAAGCAAAAAAATCTTCGTCTTTGCCTTCATAACCTGGATTTTTCGTACGTAGGGGTATGACTGTACATACATATTAATTCAAAATAACAAATTAAAGATCCCACCGGGAAAATTGTAATTAACGGGTAGTCAGCAAGAGCTCACAAATATACGTCTTCATCTAAAGATGGCCAAAACCAAAGTGGGGTGTTTACATCCAGGCAGGCGGGCCTACCATCCTACTAGACAGTAGTTACTGCCTAACCACCATGTTCAAGAATTTAACGGCCATATTCCAGCCTACACTGAAAGTAATTCATTATGTAAAGGACCCAGGGTTTGTATATCATGTAGGAACAAACTGGAATGATGTTAACAGATGCCGCCAACAAACACAGGACTGCCTGTACTTGAAGATGAGATTATCTGTTGTTAACTAGTATCTGGGTGAAATGTTTAGGTTCGTTGGAGAATAAACACTACAGGAACAGAAGTGGGAGAGGACATAGCCAACATTCATTAATTAATGACATTTTCCATTCTTTTCAATAAAATAATAATAATAATAATAATAATAATAATAATAATAATAATAATAATAATAATAATAATAATAATAAACAAAATAATAATAATAATAATAATAATAATAATAATAATAATAATAATAATAATAATAACAATAATAATAATAAAAATAATCTACACTGAAGTAAGATACAGTTCTTCCTAATTTTCCAATTCCCTCAAAAAGCCTTAAACAGTCATGAACCTAGGTTAACTAATTATTCTAATCATACCATGCCTCACACATTCTAATAAACTTGTTATAGCAGATGCATTGTACAAGTACCATGTTAACCCTTAAACGCCGAAGCGGTATTTTAAAAATCATCTCCCGTATGCCAGCGGCGTTAGCGAGTGAGCGCTGAAGCGGAAAAAATGTTTATTAAAAAAATCACAGCACGCTTAGTTTTTAAGATTAAGAGTTCATTTTTGGCTCCTTTATTTGTCATTGCCTGAAGTTTAGTATGCAACCATCAGAAATGAAAAAAATATCATTATCACATATAAATATTGGGATATATGACAGCGCAAAAAAATTTTTAATATATAATTGTATACAAATCGTGGTGAGCAAAACGGTTAAAGCTAACGAGTTAATTTTTTTCATTGTATTGTACACTAAATTGCGATCCTTTTGGTATATAACACATTGTAAAATGATCAAGGCAAGACAGAAAAAATATTATCACAAAATGACACATGAATTCAAAACGCGCGGACGTAAAAAAAAGCTGTTTTCAAAAATTCACCATAAATCGAAATATTGTGCTATAGACTTCCCGTTTGTTGCAAAATGAAGTAATTGATTGAATGTTACTAGACTGTAAGTGTTGTAGCTTACAATTGCAGTTTTTGACCATTTCGGTCGAGTTAAAGTTGACCAAAGTACGAATTTTTTCTATTTATCGTTATTTATATGAAAATATTTCAAAACTGATCAAAGCTACAACCATAGGTTGGTTTTTGTTGTATTCAACATGAAATTACGCACATTTTCATATATAA
The DNA here is from genome assembly GCF_015104395.2 of Macrobrachium nipponense. Classification (NCBI taxonomy): domain Eukaryota; kingdom Metazoa; phylum Arthropoda; class Malacostraca; order Decapoda; family Palaemonidae; genus Macrobrachium; species Macrobrachium nipponense. The sequence continues at coordinate 39,845,715 of NC_087211.1, forward strand.
AACTTTATGTAACGGCTAATTTAAAATGGTGCAAACATTACGACAATCGGACGAAAAAATTTATGATTTTTTCGGAAGATTTACCGCACGGACGTAAGGGAAATGTGTTTTTTTCATAAATTCACCATAAATTGAAATATTGTGTTAGAGACTTCCAATACATTGTAAAATAAAGGTAAATGATTGAATATTACTAGAATGTAATAGTTTTAGCTTACAATTGCGTTTTTTTTACCATTTCGGTCTAGTCAAAGTTGACCGAAGGTTGAAATTTTGGCACTTATCGTTATTTATATGAAAATATTTCAAAACTGATAAAAGCTACAACCATGGGTTGTTTTTAAATGTATTCTACATGAAATTGCACACATTTTCATATATAAAACGTTATGTAACGGCTAATTTAAAATGGTGCAAACATTACGACAATCGGACTAAAAAAGTTGATTTTTTTCGGAAGATTTACTGCACGGACATAAGGGAAATGTGTTTTTTTTTCATAAATTCACCATAAATCCAAATATTGTGCTAGAGACTTCCAATTTGTTGCAAAATAAAGGTAAATGATTGAATATTACTAGAATGTAAGAGTTTTAGCTTACAATTGCGTTTTTTTACCATTTCGGTTGAGTCAAAGTTGACCAAAGGTTGATATTTTGGCACTTATTGTTATTTATATGAAAATGTTTCAAAACTGATAAAAGCTACAACCATGGGTTGTTTATTGTTGTATTCTACATGAAATTGCACACATTTTCATATATAAAACTTTATGTAACGGCTAATTTAAAATAGTGCAAACATAAATTTTTTTCCGGAAGAGTTACTGCACGGAGGTAAGGAAAAAGTTTTTTCATAAATTCACCATAAATCGAAATTTTGTGCTAGAGACTTCCAATTTGTTGCAAAATGAAGGTAAATGATTGAATATTACTAGAATATAAGAGTTTTAGCTTACAATTGCGTTTTTCGACCATTTCCGTAGAGTCAAAGTAGACCGAAGGTTGAAATTTTGGCACATCGTTATTTATATGAACATATTTCAAAACTGATAAAAGCTACAACCATGAGTTGATTTTGTTGTATTCTACATGAAATTGCGCACATTTTCATATATAATACTCCATGTAACGGCTAATATAAAATGGTGCAAAAATTATGTCAAAGTGACGAAATAATTTCTGAGATGTGTCACTGATGCTTTTTAGTGTGAGAAGAAAGAAATTCGCGCTTGCGCACCTGGGTAATGATTGTAAACAAAACAACGCCTTAATCCATGAGCTCCCAGCATCCCCCAAGGTGCATGATTCAAAAGTTTTTGCCTAGTAGGCCTATAACTATTTTTCCGCGAATTTTTAAAAAACTTTTTTATATCAACGTACCATACGTCCAATCGGCACCCAACAGACAATTTATATCAACGTTTAATACGTCCAATCAGCGTTAAGGGGTTAACTAAATTTTAAATTTCCTTTCTGAAACAGTAGAGCCTGAAATTCTATCCATAATGTTCCTCCATCCTTTCTTGTATGATTTAAGGGGATCGGCTGCCTAAAAAACCCAAAAAATATGAAACATATTCGATTTGCTGAATAAATTCTATGGCTTCATAGAGCATTCAAGAATGTGTCCAAGAAGTATTATGCTAAAATTTGCCTTACTTTTCTAGTTATGGCCTGAAATGTAACAATAACTTTATACCCAAAAAACACCAGTAGCGCAAATGATTTAGTCTGGTATAGTTTTTGTGATATATGTTACGAAAACTTCCTTTGAAATGAAATATATAATGTCAATAATAGCCTAATTGGCACCTTCTTAGTTATTCCTAGACAAGACAAAGCACGCATCATGAGTCATGAGGCTCAGCGCATGGCCACTGGCCAACAGTTGCCTATAAAACTTGCACGTTATAGGGCACATTTTTTCATGCTCGCTAGCCTTGACTGAACTCTGTGTTTTCTGCGGTATTTTTAGTTTTTCACCAAGCCTAAAAGGTCCAAGACTTCACTTCATGCCTCTAGAATGCGGAAAAGCCAATTGGATATGCCCATCGAAGAAGCAGAACAGAGAATTCAAGAAACTAGTGCCATAGAGGGGAATGAAGCGATGACGAGAGAGAGAGAGAGGCCGCGCAGCAAATGGCGCATGCTATGATCTCTGCTGACCAGAGACCAAACACATCCACCCCTAATCGTCTCTTTATTCGTTCATCACTGCTAAAGGGCAAAGATATTTTAGAAGAAGAAAGCAGTAGATCGGAGGGTGATATTATCAACGATAGTGAAAATAAAATGATAATAAGTGAAGCAAGACTTGAAAAATTACTTGAATCACGAATACCGAATTGTGGATGTAAAGTAATTCTGAGGATCCATTTGGCAAGGGATGGATTTGAGACACTAGTAAAAAAGATATGTCCTAAATGCAGAGGGAAAATTATTTCAGAACCTGCAAAATGCCCACCAATTTCTACAGAAGGAAGGAAGGCTCCAATTTACAAAACCAATGTGGCAGTAATCTATCATTCTTTGTTGGAAGATTATGGATTCGCGGGACTGAAGAGATTACAAGGAACGCTTGGTATAAAACCAATGGGAAATAGCAAGTATTCACCCCATTTTAGATATCTTTATGATAAAATGGATACATATTTTCAGATGAAACAAGAGAAAATCTTTGAAAATATAAGAACATACTACAGGAAATATATGGGAATTGTGCCTGATGAAAATGGAATACTCAATATTGACGTATCCTACGATGGGACGTGGATGAAAAGAGGCCATGTTTCTAATGTAGGTATGGGAGTCATAATAGAAGTGTGCACAGGATATGTGATAGACTCTGAAGTGATGAACAAAGTTTGCAAAGCATGTGCCGCTAAAACGACTGAACTAAAAGAAATGAAAATAACAGAAGATTTCAACGTGTGGAGAACCCTTCATGCTGAAGATTGTAATATAAACTATGAAGGTACATCAGCAGGGATGGAAACAGAAGGCGCCATAAGGATGTTTTCAAGGTCGCAAGATTTGGGATTCCGCTACGCCACCTTTGTTGGAGATGAAGATTCCAGCGCTTATACATAATAGTGTTTTAGCAATGAACGGTGGAAATGGACCGTATGAAAATTTAAAAGTGGCGAAAGTAGAATGCATCAACCATGTAAAGAAAAGAATGACTAACAGAATGAAGAGACTAAGAGAAGATGAAAAAGAAGGGAGAGTAACAAGAACTGGAAAAAGAAGAAAATTTAGTGCTCTAAGTGGAAAGAATAAATTGTCGGATACAAACATTAGCATAATGACTAATTATTATGGCAGGGCAATCCACCGTAATATTGGTAAATCATGGATTGATATGAAGGATATAATGGCATCATTCAACCATATATTCAGTTCCAAAGAAAATCAACGTCATGGAATTTGTCCAAAAGGGGAAGATTCTTGGTGCTATTTTCAGCACAGCATAGCAATGGGTTAAGAAAGAGAGAAAATAGAGTTCAAGAGATCTTCAACAGTTATCAATTTAGATGCTGAGAGTGAAAGGAAAATAAAGGCTGTGTTTGAAGCACTGTCTGAAAAAGAATTGCTTGAACGCTGCGTTCGCGGCCTTACACAAAACACGAATGAAAGTTTTCATTCAAAAATTTGGAACAGAGCACACAAGACTAAGTTTGCTGGAGCACAAAGATAATCAATTAATTAATATTCCTATTCATAATGGATGGGTGTATGAGTTTTAGGGCTAAAGCCCAAGCACTGGGGCCAAAGACGCCATTCAGCGCCGTAATGGAGATTTAAATAAATTACATTATGAATGAGTTAATAAGTGTATGAAGAAAATGGTTCATAATATAACCATATGAGAAATGAATGAATTAATGAAGAAATAAATGAAGGAAATGCTTAATAAATAAATATATATATCTATGATGTGATAGATAAAAAATAATTAAATGTTATTAAAAATATTTATAGACTTTAAAAAGGAGATGAGAGCAGAAATATCTGCTTCATCTCCCAAAATACCAAATTTGTAACTAATTTGTATTTTTCATAACTAACAAACCTGAGGTCTTAACATTAGGATTTACTAGCGCCAAGCTGGAAACCGGTAGAATTAAAATTACACTTGTGAGATCCAGGGACTAATGGCATCTATACCAGGTCACGGGGCATGTATACCCAGAATGCCCACGGCTACCTGTGACCCATCAGTTATATTTCTAACCCAGTTTAGACTGCTAGAGGGGTGGTTCGAGGTGGGCCTTTAACTGTTAAGACCTCAGGTTTGTTAGTTATGAAAAATACAAATTAGTTACAAATTTGGTATTTGTTCATACACGAAACAAACCTTCGGTCTTAACATTAGGATAGACTTACTATTGGAGGGAGGTAAGTCTCTACAACTGACTGGGAGTTTGCCACCTTATCCATTTCCGAATATATAGGGAAATTCTAGAGAATGGACAATGAACCTAGGACCAAAGATATAAGCGGATCTATTGGTTTCCTCCCACTGGGTGTAGATACCATTCTACTGTTTACTCTTGTCCCTTGCGACTGGATCCACCTTCACCCCTCTTTTGCTTATTATCCAGAGGGGTGTGTTGCTACTGAAAAGTATATCATCAGCTAAGATAGCTTCACAGTATGGCTGACCATCTCACCTGCATCTAGTCCGTTCCAGCACATGACGGTACTCTCCTTCATATTGCCCGTAGTTAAAGGAGTAGGAAGAAAGTAGTAAAGAAAAAAGACAGTCATCCCATTCATTCTACTTTCATACCTTCATCTTAGACTAGACGCAAACTGACCCGCCAGGGGCACTGGATGAACTATCACATTGTTGGGCCGCCACCACTGGACCCAAGGATCTATGGGCAACATCTTTCAAATAAAAATGAGGTGAAAGTTGTTTGGCGCTTCCATGCAGCCTTCTTTTCAGAATTTTATCCACAGACATGTTCTTCTTAAATGCCAGGGAAGCACTCACACCCCTGATGTCATGAGCTCTAGCTCCCACCTGGCTATCTGACCCTCTGTCTTCTGCAGTATAAGCACTCTGATCGTCTCCCTTAGCCAAAACAAATGAAATTTTCATTATTAAAATGAAGTTTATTGTATACTTACCGAACAATTATAGAGCCGTGATTTCCACGAGCGGGCAGGATACTAAATTCAAATTTAGCGCGTCGGCGTCGCCAACACTGGTGGTGATGACGTCATCTCCCTCACTCGCGGGAGAAGAACGGTACAATCTGCCCAGGTGAACCAATTCTTTCTGCCCGTCCGTTCCACTAAGGGGAGGAGGGTGGGTATAATCATAATTGTTCGGTAAGTATACCAATAAAACTTCATTTTAATAATGAAAAATTTCATTTTTATTGTATGTCTTACCGAACAATTATAGAGCTGATTACACATTTATGGAGGTGGGATTCAGTGGACCTCTAGTATTTTTAAATGGTTACATTTATTGCAATACCAGTAAACACTCAAGGTGTCTGTTTGTACCTTACCTTGTAAGAGAGCTACAGCAGACTGATACTGCCTCTGGTCGGTGCTCTTCTTACTATTGTAGAGGAATTGGAATTTGACCAGTTAGCCTCTACAGGAGTGGAATCCTTCCGTCAGTTCAAGCGAGTCAAGGCTGACTGACGGAGGATAGTAACAACAAAGATTGCCCTTGCCCTGGGCTAAGACCAAAATTCAATTATACAAAACATTTGTCACCAACACCAGATTTAAAAACATATATACCCAACCATTGTAAAATCTGACCTAACAGATGGTGAGTATCCCAGGTACTCAGTACCCCCAGCTTCCCTTGAACTCGACAACCTATTCAAGGTGAAAAGTTAGCATAGAGGTGACGACCCTGTGCCGTTTCTCCCAAACACCATGCCAGAAAACCGCCACCTACCTAACGTTTTACAATTCTCGAAAAACCGTTTCTATCTCTTTGAGATAATGACTCGCAAAAAACCGAATTCGATCTCCAGAACGTGCTCTGAAGAATCGAAGCTAAAGATAAATTCTTTCTGAATGCTAAAGAAGTTGCCACTGCTCTAACCACGTGAGCTTTAACTCTCAGAACGGAAAGATTGTCGTTCTCGGACTGCGAGTGAGCTCCCTGATAAGCTCTCTAATAAAGAAGCGATATAGCATTCTTAGAAAGAGGACGAGAGGGATTTTGAACCGAGGTCCAGAGCTTAGAAGATTGTCCTCTAATACCCTTAGTGGCAAACAGATACTGCTTAATAGCCCTGACTGGACATAAGAGCCTTTCTTCCTCCTCATGTCCAACCAAAAATCAGATAAGTTCCTTACCACAAAAACTCCTCGGCCAAGGATTAGAAGGATTCTCATTTTTGGCTAGAAAGGTCAAAGATACCGAAAATACAGCATTGCCTTGAGAGAAACCGACTCTTTTGTCTATAGCGTGCAATTCGCTGACACGCTTAGCAGAAGCTAGTGCAATAAGAAAGAGTGCCTTCTTAGTCAAGTTCCTGAGTGAAGCCGACTTCAAAGGCTCAAACGGTGGCCCATGAGGAACTTAAGCACCACATCTAAGTTCCAAGCCACTGTATCTGCGGGAGCTTAGTGGTTTCGAAAGACCTAATGAGGTCCGACAGATCTGAATTGGAGGAAATATCCAAACCTCGATGTCGAAAAACCGAAGAGAGCATGGCTCTATATCCTCTGATCGTCGAAGGAGCCAGTTTCTTAGAGTTCCTAAGAAAATAGAAGAAAATCTGCTATTTCTGTTAAAGAGGTCGCAGAAGTAGAGACTTTAGCACTTCTACACCACTCTCTGAAGATTCTCCACTTCCCTTGATAGAGTTTGTTAGAAGACTCTCTCCTACAACGAGCGATAGCTTCTGCAGCTCTTCTTGAAAATCCTTTCGCTCTGACAAGATTCCGGACAGTCTGAACCCTGTCAGAGCTAGATCGGACAAGTTTTGGTGGAACCTCTTGAAGTGAGTTGTTTGAGAAGCCACTTCTCTGGAGGAAGAAGTCTGGGGAAGTCTACTAACAACTGGAGAAGTCCGGGAACCACTCTTTCCTGGGCCAAAAAGGGAGCGATTAACGTTAGTGTTACATTGCTGTGCGACATGAGCTTGTTCAGCACCTCTCTTATTAGACCGAACGGAGGGAATGCATAAGCTTCCAGACCCGACCAATCCAACAGCATTGCGTCCACCGACCAAGCTAGAGGATCTGGGACTGGAGAACAAAAGAGAGGAAGACGGTTGTTCCTTGATGTCGCGAACAGGTCTATTGACGGTCGTCCCCAAAGGCGCCAAAGTTTCTGACAAATCTTGTTGTCCAAAGTCCACTCCAGAGGTAACACTTGCTGTTGACGACTTAACTCGTCCGCCCAGGACGTTCATCTTTCCCGGAACAAATCTCGGGACTAGCTGAACCTTCGCTTCGTTTGACCACAGGAGGAGATCCTTGGCTAACTTCGTACAGAGAGAAAGACTGAGTCCCCGTTTCCGCACGTAGAGAGAGCCGTGGAGTTGTCGGAATGCACTGCCACTACTCGACCTTCTACTAAGCTCCGAACGTGCTGAGCCCCAAGAAAATTGCTAACAGTTCCTTACATTTATGTGGAACTTCTTCTCCTTCTCCGACCAAGCTCCTGAAGTCCGTTGATTTCCCAGTAGGGCTCCCCAAACCTGTGTCCGATGCATCGGGAAAAGAACTGTAGGTTCGGGAGGATGGGTCGTAAATCTAACCCTTCTTCCAACCTTGCTCGAGAGAGCCACCACCTTAGGTCCTCTTTTATTTGATCTGTGACAGGAAAGGTAATAGAGTCTGGTTGTGTCTTCCTGCACAAGAGGCTCTCAGGAAAAACTGCAGAGGTCTCATGTGCAGTCTTCCCAACGTCACAAATTTCTCCACTGACGTCAATTTGCCCAGGAGCCTCATCCACTGATTGGCAGAACTTACCTTTTTGTCCAAGAACTGCTGAACTGTCTCCAGACAGCCTTGAACCCTCTTCGGGACAGAAAAGCCCGAAAAACTTGAGCATTCAGAATCATCCCCAAATAAAGGATGCTCTGAGATGGAACCAACTGGGACTTCTGTTTGTTGACCAGAATTCCTAACTTTCTGGCAAGATCCAGAGTTGTTCAAGGTCCTTCATGCACCGACTCTCTGATTCCGACCGGAGAAGCCAATCGTCCAGATAGAGGGAGATTCTTACTCCTAATATGTGCAGCCAGCTTCCTATCGGGGATAGAACCCTGGTGAAAACTTGAGGAGCGGTCGCTAGTCCGAAGCAAAGCGCCCGAAACTGAAACACCTTGCCTTCGAACATGAACCTTAGGTACTTCCGAGATTCGCGATGTATCGGAATGTGAAAATAAGCGTCTTGCATGTCCAGAGAGACCATCCAATCCCTCTGTCTGATGGACTCCAGAACCGACCGAGTGGTCTCCATATGAAATTTTGTTTCTGGACATGCAAGTTCAGGGCGCTCACATCCAAAACCGGCCTCCAGCCCCCTGATGACGTTGGGAACTACAAAAAGGCGATTGTAAAAGCCTGGAGGAAAATCCCCTTCTATCTGTTCTATCGCTTCTTTGAGAACAAGCGCTTCCACTTCTGCGGCTAGCGCCAGAAATTTGTCTGAGCCCGGAGAGTATGCCTGGAATGGAATTGGCACAGGTGAGAGCGAGGGAGGTGAAACGAGAGGAATACGATAGCCGAACTTGAGTACTTGCACTACCCAGCTTTCTGCTCCTCTGTTTTCCCATTCCTCCCAAAAACAGAGCCAGCCTGGCTCCCACTGGTGCATGAAGAACCGAGCTTTCATTTGGAAGGTTTGTTAACCTTGGCCGAGGCCTTAGACTGAGGTCGCAAATTCGACTTCGGCCGAAAGAAGCGCTTGGGTTTTCTCCCTCGAAAAAGGCACTTGGGCCAGAGGAGAAACCGAATGGAAACAGTCTCCACAGGAGCTTTAGGTCTCTTAGTAGACTGTGCCAGTAAATCCGAAGTAGATTTCTTATCTAGCGCAGACGAAATTGACAAACACTACATCGTCTGGAAAGAGGTTATCTTCACCAAAAGGAGCAAACAAGAGAGCAGACTTTCTGTTGGGAAGTAACCCTTTAGAAGCAAAGGAGCACCAAACGTTGCCTTTTCTTAAGGGTACCAAAGGCGATGAGCGAAGCTAACTCATCACATCCATCCCTAATGGATTTGTCCGCACAGGACAGAACACCAATCCAATCCTCCGCTAACTCCTGAGAAAGAGAAGGGACAGTCTTCGATCTTGGCCGCTAAAGCCGCCAATAGTCCAATCAAGGAAGCTAAAGACTTTCCAAAAGTTTAAATTGATTCTTTACAACGTGGTCCAACTCCGCGCTGCTAAAGTAAACGGAAAACTTTCGCTGCGGCGAAAGCAGATCTTTCTAGAGGAGTCGATTAAACTGGGGAAAGAAAGGTCTCCTGGGAGGAGGCAGAAACTCCCAGAGAAGGAGCTTCCCCAGTTACATAAAACCAATATACCTCTTACGAAGCAACTTAGAGGGAGGGTAAGCAAAAAGAGCCTTCCCTAAGTCTCTTTTCATAGACATCCATTTCTCAGTCTCTTCAAACGAATGTCTAACCGCTTTAGATAGAACAAGTTTTGGGAGGAGAGGGTCTGAAGTTTTGTTTCCTCCTCATCAAAAAGTCGAAGTTGGGGAGCGCGGAGCAGCTTTCTCAAAATAATCTGGATAAGATACCAGAAGAAAACTAAGGAGACGTGAATAACACGAGAGGTGGTGTGAATCCTCCTCCTCTACTTCTTCTTCATTCTCCGATACCGCCGAACCCGAAGAAGTAGACGGAACTACAACCGGATCTTGAAGGTTTCGAACCACCCTTGGACTCATTCATCCAGTTGGTTAACAATCTCTAACTGCTTGCGCAAAGGCGCCAGAGACGAATCAAAAAACAGTAACGTAGGCTTGGAAGAGCCTAAAATGTTCAGCAGGAGGCAGAAAAAACTACTTGCGCCTCGCTCGGAGCCGCCGAAATTCGAGGCGAAACAGGGCGCATCAAGCGTAACAGACGAAAAAAGCGCCTAAAGAAACACCCTTAGAACTGCTAGCTACAGCGCTAAAACCACAATCTCTACTAGTAGATGGAGCCGAAAAAGGCACAGATTGAGGCGACGAATGAGCCGCTAACGGCCCGCGCGCAACCCTACTCTCAGGCTCCTTATACCGCTTGACTGGAGGAGGCGAAGAAGAATCGGCGCTGAACGCCTCTTTAAGGGATGCGAAACGGCCGCGAATCCTCGCCAAGGAGCGCCGCGCGACCGGAGACGAATCGCTTGAATCATTCGAAAGGCGTCTGACCGCAACACCTTTCCAACGCTTAACCGAGCCCATGTTGAGGCGCAACAGGCTCAACAAGAGAGGCGCCTGTCTGTGGGCAAATCCCGATCGGACTCCCTTGGACTTCCGGTATGTCTTCTCCCCCCCCGGTGCGGGGAGCGGACAGTGACCTTTGGTCTAGGAGACGTGTCAGGACAGACAGACGCACCCTCAAAACTACACTCTTACCTGAAGCCGCTTTCTCCAAAAAACGTCTTAACTGAATTACCTAGTTGCAAAACCGTATTCGCGAGTACCGAAAATGCTGATCTAACCTCGATTCCAGACTGGCAATGGTGTCGGAAGAAACTACACGGGAAGCCGGGAGGGGAAGTGGGATTAGGAGGAGGGAAATAGGAGGTGTAGTTAAAGGAGACATAACAATTTGAGGAGAAACAGAAGGAACAGATGCATCGCAAGACGAAGCAGAGCTAAGTCTACGTTTCCCTAAGCGCTGCTTTTCTAATTCTGTCTTTAGCTAATTTTCTCCGAGTATGAACTAAAAAAAAAAAAACTTCATTGAGAATCAGTCCAATCACTACACTCGTACATGTTCGATTCTGCTGAACAAACCTGTCCCCTACACTTAACACATTTAGTGTGAAGAATCATACTCTAACTTGGATAATCTAGTTTTACATCCTGAGATGCAAAACCTAACTGCCCGACGGACTAGAATCCGACATGGCAACGCCTAAATAAAAAAGCAAAATAACAACAACGCCAAAAAAGAGTACTTCACAATTCCGAAGATCAAACTCCACAAGAAAAAAAGCGAAGGAAAGTCCAATCCAACCGCACCGACCACCGATGTTCAATCCGGAACCGAACCGGTTCAGGAAAAACGAATTGAATTCAACCTGGGCAGTTGTACCTGGTTCTCCTGCGAGTGGAGGGAGATGACGTCATCACCACCAGTGTTGGCGACGCCGACGCGCTAAATTTGAATTTAGTATCCTGCCGCTCGTGGAAATCACGGCTCTATAATTGTTCGGTTAATGACACTACAATAAAATGATATTGTATTCTTGGACACTTCCTTCTTGTTCCGTCCTGTACTTACGAACAACCTCTGGCACCGGCCTGAGGTGCCTTGTTCTCTTTAAGTACTCCCTTAGTGCCCTGACGGGGCACAGGAGCATCTCAGCTTTGTGTCGTTGTCTACAAAGTCTGCCAAGGAAAGGTATGGTAAAGGAGTCGAATCTGCCGTCTACTATTGTTGGATTTTGGGTCTTTGCCACGAAATCTGGGACAAACTCACACACCATTTGATCTCCAACCTCTCGAGTGCTTTATGAGATATGAGAGGCCATGTAGCTCCCCCACCCTTTGGTTGAAGCCAGGGCCAATAAGAAGACTGTCTTCAGGGTCAGGCTCCTATCCGTGGACTGCCTTAGTGGTTCGTATGGGGGGTTTGTCAGGACTACTCAGTACCTTGGTCAGATCCCAAATCTGGGGCTTTTAGCTCCTTTGGTGGGCATGACTGTTCAAAGCCTTCCTCATCAGCATGGCCAACTCCCATGAAGACGATATGTCCACTCCTTTCATTCGTAAGACTGAGGCTAGAGCAGCCCTGTACCCCTTCACTGCAGATACAGACATATGTTTTTCTGTTCTGAGATATATCAAGAAATCTGCTAACTGCTGAATAGTGGTACCGAGTGGAGACACGTTCCCATCTACGACACCAATCACAGTATGCTGACCACTTTCCTTGGTATACTGTCGCAGATGATTTTCTGATATTACCTGCCATCTGAGTTGCTGCTTTCTGCGAAAAACCCTCGCTCTCGGAGGAGATTACTTGACAGTCTCCACCGTGAAGCGATAGGGACTTCACCGACTGGTGGTACCTCTACCACGTGAGGCTGACACAGAAGGTTGCTCCATGGAGGTAACTCTCTTGGCAACATCTACTAGGAGTTCCAGTAGGTCTGGAAACCACTCTGCTTTCGGACCATAACGGGGCTACCAGGGTCATCTTGAGGTTCTGAGACCGCATTACCCTGTTCAGAACCTGACGGATAGACAAAATGGAGGAAATGCGTACACGTCCAGATTGTCACCAGGGGTGTTGTAGCGCATCTTCTGCTACTGCCTCTGCGTCCGGGACTACTGAACAATACACTTCCAACTTTTTGTTGTACCTGGTTGCGAATAGGTCTATGATCGGTCCTTCCCACAACATGAGCATCCTGTCCACTACCTGTTGGTGTAGGGACCACTCCGTTCCCAGAATCTGATCCCTGCAGCTCAAACTGTCTGGACCACTATGTTTCTTTTTCCCGGAATATACCTGGCCTGATGTCTACCAGGTTCTCTATAGCCCACTGGTGAAGTTGAACTGTCATCAAACATGTAACTGCCAAGAAAAACTAGGCCTCCTTGCTTGTTTATATAAGCTACTACTGTGGTGTTGTCTGACATCAATACACTGAGTGTCCCTTTACTCTCTTCCACTGAATTCTTGTAGAGCCAGGAAAGCTGCTTTCAACTCCAGCACGTTTATATGGAGTTCTCTGTCCTTGCAACTCCATTTTGCTGACCACCATCAACTCCTCCATATGGGCTCCCAGCCTTCTAGTGACGCATCCGAGAACAGCAAGAGGTCTGGGAGGATTGTTGAAGGGGGACACCACTGTCAGATTGTCGTCGTCCACCCACCACAGCAAGTCTTTCCTCACTTCTGCCGACAAGGGGAATTTGCTCGTACGGGTGATCTACTGGTTGGTGACCAAAACTCCTTCATCCTCCATTGTAGGGACCGAAGGTGTAGCCTTCCTTGTGGTACTAGCTTCTCCAGGGAGGTAGGATTCCCAGCAACCACCTGCACTGTCTTGCTGGCTGTGTCTGCTTTTCCAGAAAGGCATTCACAACTTGTTTGCATTTCTTCTACTCTTTGGTCTGTTGGGAATACTTTGGCTTGTGTTGGTGTCTATCACCATTACCCAGATATTCCAAACGTTGACTTGGATCCAGCTGCGACTTCTGCTGATTCACCACAATACCTAGGCTGTGACAAAGCTGCAGGAGGGCCGCCCTGTCCCTGAGTAATTTCTCCCTGGACTTTGCTATCACCAGCCAATCGTCCAGATATCTCATTAGCCTGATCCCCATGAGCATGCGCCCACGCCGACACGAGGGTGAACACTCTTGTAAAAACTTGAGGAGACGTGTCAATCCGAAGCACAGGACCTTGAATTCGAAGCTTTCCCTGCAAGGACTAAAGCGGAGGAAATTTCCTTGAAGGACTGATGGACTGGTATCTGAAAGTATGCGTCCTTTAGATCGACTGTCAGCATAAAGTCCCTCCGATTCTGACTGCTTGTCAGAACCGTTTTCGGAGTTCCATCTTGAAAACTGGTTTTCCTTATAACACAGATTCAGCGTTGACAGGTCTATTACTGGTCCTCCACTCCCCGTTGGCTTTGGGTACCAGGAAAATCCATGCTGTAGAAGCCTTTGTCGGACTGCATACTTGTTGCACAGCTCCTTTTTTTCCATCATCTTCTTCACTTCGTCCTGCAGAATAGTGGCCCTTCTGAGATTTGTGGGCATAAGTGACGTGGGGTAATGGTTGATCTGTCAGGGGCGGGGTTACCTCGAACGGAATCAAATACCCGATCCTGAGAACATCCACCACCCACTGCTCTGCCCCTAGTTCCTGCCACACCTTCCAGTGATTTGCCAGGCAACCCCCCACTGGTTGTGGCCGAGTGATGGGAGGCGCCCATCCTATCTTTCTTGAGCCTCTCCCTCTTCCCCTATTGCCCCTTCTCTGTTGTTTCTATGTGAAAGGGACCGATGAGTTATCCTCTTTGGGGAAGAGGGTCTTGTGACTCTATTAGGATGCTATGTCTCACTGTCTTCTTTCGAGGACATCTGCTGTTGTCCTTTCCTCCAAAGGAGTAGTTTGACTATTAGACGTTTTCCTAACTGCATGTTGCACCAACCTATCGTAGTGTCCATCCTTCTTCTATCTATCGCCTCTTCCAGTATGACCTCTGGCAACAGTAGTTGCGATTCCAAGATATCCCCATTCCTCATTGCTAACAGGAATCCAAATCCACATTGCGGCTTAGTCTAGCCAATGCTGCATCTCTCCTCATTAGCTTGGATATTTTTGCCCAAACATTGGCACTTACGTTTGGTCAGGTACGCAATCGCCTTGGGACCCTGACTGTAGTAATCTAATGAAACAATGGTTCATCCACTACTTTCCTTGTGCTTACCGAGGATGCAATTTTCGCCACTGCTGTGACCAAAGGTCTAACCAGGACGCAGCCTGAAAGACAGAAGAAGCTGTGCCTTCTAACGTAAGCAGCCTCTTGGTACGTCATCGAAGGGCACAATCCAATTTTAACCTGATCCAAGGTTAATCCAGGCCTTAACCTTACAACATTAGGGTTCATTTGTCTAGACAGTAAAGGGACCTCGGTGTCGTATAATATTTCCTTTGCTTTATCCTTGGAGGGGGAATAAATTTAAATGATCTATTAGATCTTAAGGAATTATCCCTCCCTGCAATCTTTGCCGTTTACGTGTTGCATTGGCAGACCGATTCCGCATGACTCGAACAAGGCAAATTCATAACGACACCTTTGTATCCCTCTTTAGTCCAAAACGCCATGTCAATTCCAGGAGGAAGCATACTGGCCGGTGTTTCTGTCTCTCCGGAAAGGCTATTGAATTGGCGAATCAAATCAATAACCTCTGCATACGAGGCCAGAAACTCGTTGGTTTTCTCCTTCCTCCGGCTCTAGTGGGTTACCACTCTCCGTCCACGAGGGATGTGTCTCGCCTCTATCTTCTGACCAGAACGGCCCGGAATTCCACGGCCGCCTGGCCCCTACGGCCGCGGTCTCTTTGATCTTTGCTGGCCGCTGTTGGCCTCGATCCCGATAGTCAGCAGGGGAACGAGAACGTCTCACTCTTTCTCTGCTCATGGATCTAGAGCGAGAATCTCGTCTAGATCTCCAACGATGAAGGCTCCCTTAAGACAGAGGTAAGTCGTCTCTATTAGCATTGGCATCGTTTTCGAGCGTCGGCGAGCCCGGCCTCGGCCTTCTATCCAGACGGACACTGCCTTCCACGAACGTATCCGCCGAGGTTGCCAACTCTCTATTTTTCGTACTTTTAATAGAAGCCTTATCGTCCTTCGTACGTATTTTTTTGAACGGCCTTACGGGCGAAACTGGGGACCTGCATTCCATCCTCTGCTGCACCTTTCGCCGCCAACGTCGATTATACCAGAGGTATCGCAGTTTTGCGATCCGAAACTGGCAACTCCGCCTCGGCCGCTAGCTCGCCGGCCGTCACTCTCTCGCTTGTTCGGACTCTTGCGAACGGCTTCGTCTGCCAACCTTGTGCTTAATAGCCACTGATTTTCCGACCTTCTTGCTGACTTGGAAATGACAGTCTTGGTCTGAAGAAGAGGAAGAATTGATTCTTCTACCTCTTGGCCCGAGGATCCGCCAGGAACTCCCGAATCCTCCTCCAACGCTTGACTGGCGCTCGCCGTGACGTTATCGGACTTAGCGATGACGCCGAACTAGAGGAAGAGACGAAGAAGGCTAATCACACTTTTCTTTTTGTCTCTCTTATTCATTCTCTCCTCTATATCCTGTAATTTCTGCATTACAGTTTGCATTGACGGGTCAGAAGGCGTATTAGCGTCTGGGTGCAGCGAAAAAAGGCCGAGAATCGGTCTGTGACGTCATCCCAGCCTGCATCAGAGGTGGATGACTCTCCCTCTGAGAGAGACTGAGAGGTTTCTGCTGGCAACCGCACGTTTGCTGCCAAACTACCTCCCACATTCTGCATCGCTGTAAATACTGAGTGGGATGGTGAAGCCGCGGCATTAATTCCCATAAATTGCAAGCCCGGGGGATGAGGAACATTCAGCGCTGCCGGAACCCTGCTGGAACCGTGACGTCATATAATGCGCAAGCAGACCATCCAAGGTTGGTACGCCTGGTAGGCCTAGCGCTGACCACGTACCATCTAACCTATGCGCTTGAGTAGCAGGAGCCTGGAACAAAGATGGCGGATCTCCCCTCTACTTGCTGGGAACAAAGGAGAGTGCAAATTATTCAAAAAATTACCCAAGGCGCCCCTCCTGACGTTTCCGATACAGAACCGCTAGGAGAAACCGAAGGGGTATGAGACAATTCAAAAGCAGGTGGAGAAACATATGGAGCAGCCTGGTTTATTACCGATACAAAAGAAGCCGGTAAGGTTTGGTCATCCAAAGATGGCGTCACCCCTTCCTTTTGTATTGGCTTTTCTTCCCATAGAACTTCTTCCACTGTTCCACCGACCAACCGCGACAAACAGAACACGGATTAGTAACCGTACATACGTTTTCCCTGCACCTACTACACGTTGGATGAGGATCCGTCGACACCGAAGTTAGGAACCTAGAACATGGAAAGCCACTGACTCCTGGGCATTTCCTTTGTCTCCTCTTCGAAGCGGTAGACGATCCCGATGTTGAGGCAAAATTCTCCATCATACCACGTATACACTCTTACCACACACTGATCACATTGAGAAGAAAAGGAATGAAAAATAAAAAAATGAAATGGATAAAGAACGGGCAAACTGAAAAAACCGGCTTTCAAATGAGATAGACAGTAAAACACGTCTTATCTTAAGGCGGTAGGAAAATAACTGATGGGTCACAGGTAGCCGTGGGCATTCTGGGTATACATGCCCCGTGACCTGGTATAGATGCCATTAGTCCCTGGATCTCACAAGTGTAATTTTAATTCTACCGGTTTCCAGCTTGGCGCTAGTAAATCCTAATGTTAAGACCGAAGGTTTGTTTCGTGTATGAACAAATATCACAAAGGGATTTACCCCTAAGATATCTCTCTCTCTCTGGTTAAAATATCTGGGGCAAGCAACCAGAATGTGCTCCAATGTTAGCATCTCGCCACCACAAGCACACTCTGGGAGGCTGCCCCCTTCTATAAACTGATGGGTCAAATAAGGTGCCCAATCCTCAGTCTGCTTAAAACTATTTCTGTTCGCCTATCAGACTGGAAAGACGAAGGCCACGGCAATATATTATTTCTAATATTTCTGTACTTTCTATTATTGGCAAGATGAGGAGAAGTCCTATTCATAATAATTTTGCATTAATACTCAGTAATAAAAACTAAAACCATAAAATTAATGGTAACACAGTCTTCTACTTATTTTTATGTACCTAAAACTTTGAAGGCCCGTTTCTCCAAACATAAGTTTTTCACCTTCAAAATGTATCTCCTCCCTTAGTATTGGACCAATCTAAATGAAATTTCATATATAATATGGGGAAACATGGTAGATTATAAAAAAGCCGGGGATTTTTAATATTTTGAGTTTCTGATTTTTGGCAATTTTTTTCCAGTAATTTTTTCAGGAAAATTTCATAAAAAAAAAAAAATTCATATCTCGAAAAATAATTGAAAAATCAAAAATCCCCGGCTTTATATCGAAGGTCCATATGTGTTTTATAAGTGGTTCAAATCTCATCCCTTAAAACCAAAAAGCAAAGGAGGAGATGCATTTTGAAAAAGGCCATTTTTGGCCGAAAAATGCTCTGGCGTCACAAAACCTAAGGTCACTGAACAAAAATTTTTTCCCCAGAAGTTCCACACAATATCCTTTAACAAACCCCCTATATATCAACAACCTGTCGTTAAAAAAGTCGGAAACCGGCCAATCCCCTTAAGCTAAAACTTTAAAAAATTATAACCTAAAAATACTTGTAAATTTTCACAGAATATTTTGCCAAATTTTCTAAATTATCAATCTGATGGACTTAAATTTCGAAAAAATGAAACTGACTTTTAATAATGGTCATATCATACACTTCTAAATTTTCTACAGAAAGACTACTATACATCTAGGAAGGCAGAGAAGTTATTCAAGCAGTAACAGAAAAAAGAAATCACATCAAAACAGAAGAAACAGTGATGCAATCTAGTGATCAATATCAGTTTGAGAGTTGAAACAACTATGGTATTTAATTTAGGACCATGCATATAACTGCATTCTATACTCACACAAGGAGTAGCAGATGTAACAATAGTAGTAGGAAGGATATTGGAAACAGCAGGCGGTGTAACATCCAAATTAGTACGAGTAGAAGTAGCAGTAGCTGGAGAAGTGCAAGCCCCAACACCCACCTCACTTTCTACCCTCACCCTCTTGCTGGATGGAGGCGTTGTAACATAGTGGGCATCGTCTGCTGCATCTCTGCAATACAACATGCTGCAGTTAGATCACACACGTGTACGCCCCATGCTCAGCTCAAAGATGGGATGGGATGATATTACTTTAAAAATAAGAAAATAAAAATATTGAGTTATGTTCTATTAAACCAACAGATTACAAAAATAAAAGAAATAGTAAGGGCATTTTTGGGCAAAGCAGTGTATTATTATTGCTAAGAGGAAGACCACGCAACAGATTACTATAGGAATGGCTATAGATTAAAAAAGATCATGGAAAGATTACTGAGGGTATGAAGTATAAATTGTTAGGCAAAGAAGCAATTACCATCCCCATAGAAATACTACATACTGTGTTCAAGTGCTTGTATATTTCATATTTTCTGATTCCCTATACTGTAATATGGTATATACAACTATTTTTGTTCACTTTAATAGTGGTATATACAACTATTCTACTTGCTTTAATAGATTTCTTTCCCACCAAAAGCATTCAGTAATTCTTGAACCTAACACTGGATGAAGTTCTGTACTATCACTGAAACAGTTGCTTTCACCTTGCAAATAAGATAATGATGTAATGATGAAGTTAATGCACCCACAATGGAGACTGTCACCATGGACAGGTAAGTACCACAGCAGGGATATTTAAAAATAAAATTTATCTTGAAAATAGAAGTGATTAAATCTCAAGGTAAAAGACCTCAATACTTGTAAGCAGCTCAAGGTATAATTTCCAAAATCCAATGTAAACTTACAGTACGTTTTTCAATGCATCTTTCTGATAAAAATTCACTTATATGTAAGTTTGTATTGTATTCAGAGAAGTACAGAGAGGCCATTTAGTTGAATCGAGTGTGCAAACAGCAACATAAACCAAATAAAAAATAAATTTACCTGGGTGTTTCTGTGCACAATTCAAAGGCATCAGCAGATTTACGCTTTCTTGGCGATATGCTGTATGTTGGGGCTGGGGAGAGAGCAACACCTGGGTGCTGGTGAAGAGAATCAAGGTATTCAACACTTTCTGATGCTTTCAGTGGTGAACCGGATACAGATGAGTGCCCAACCACACGGCGCAATCCGGTCATCAGCCCTATAAAAAATTTATTACATTTCACTGAATAATCTTTAACAGTCAGTAGGTACAAATAAGAGACAGCTTTTCTAATACCATCAATGAAAAGTAATAAAACAATCCATCTCCACTGATTTCCATAAAGATAAAGATGGGAAATACAGTCCACTAGGCAAAATAATAGAAAATATTAATACTTTGATTAAAATTGAATCTAAGCACTAAAGATGTAAAACGTAGTGGGATATCACCAACCATCCACCAAAAGAACTTGAAACTGTGCATTACCTTCCTAGGAGCCCTAATGCTGCTATAAAGAAGCAAGATGAAATTAGAATACAGTGACTTATCACTGGGTCATAGTGCTAGCCTATTAAGGTATAGTTCACATTAAATCAAATATAAGCTAAATTATACAGTATTACTATGACAAAAAAGTTCTTGCAATCAATAATGTTTGAGATTAAATTACCATGGTCTGTCAGTTCAATTCATACTTTGTATTTACTAAATGTCTCTCTCACTTAAATTATATTGTTAAGCAAAACCTTTTCACAGTAAACAGTCAGTCTACCAAGGTATAATCCCATAAGCATGTAATTTGCAGTCTGCTACTAAAGAGCTATGGCTAAGGCCTAGTTTACATGCTTCCCATATACCACAATCTCTAAAGTAATAATTAGTTCAGTTTACTTCAACCTATCCACATAAGCATTTTTGTTGCTCGATAGACTGCTAAAGTTTCTTGAAATAAAAGAGGGGCCTTTAAACAATACTCATTATTCAACCTCTAAAATAAGAAATCTATTATTTGTAAGTTTCCAAAACTAATTCTGATTTTTCTAACTTACAAATATATGCAAATTTTTAGTCTTCAAGATGATTTCCTACAATGAATTTTAGTGTTCAACTCCATCCAAACATTTTCACATCTACTGATCAGTGGAGTTTTCAACTCCTCAATAATATCTAATTATCAAATCAAAAAGGCTCACGGTGTATTGATGCACTTCGACGTTTCTTCCTCACAGTAGAGTGTAGTTGGGATGCTAGGAGATTCTCAGTGGATTTACTCTGCTCTCGATGCTCAAGTGCCAGAGCCAAACCAGAAGGCATTTGGCAAAAACGGGACCCATTCTCAATAATCAGCTGGGACAAAAGCCACAGTTATTAGTTTATTTGCATAAGACTCAGGAGTAAACATGAAAAATAATACCAATGGCAACCTATCTGGTCAGTGTCATCAGAGAGAGAGAGAGAGAGAGAGAGAGAGAGAGAGAGAGAGAGAGAGAGAGAGAGAGAGAGAGAGAGAGAGAGAGAGAGAGAGAAAATCCTCATCTTTTTGTGCAATGCAAAAATTTGCAAGTCTTTTCTTTATCAAGGATTTGCAGATATTAAAATCATGAGAGATGTAGAGACCTGGGAGTGACCAAACAATAATTTAAGTAAACCCCATAAATAATTCATTAAACTAATCATACATTAATTAATGTTAAGATTAAAACTAGAAAATGGCTTTTTTATGATAAAACACTTTTAATTATACTTACCCAGTAGTTATATAGCTAAGAGTTTCACTTGCCGGCAGTTAAAACCCCACAATTCATGGGTCACGCTAATTTTCTATTTTGTTTTGGGTAGATAACAGCACCCCACCCACTTTGGGGTAAGAGAGAGGAACAACTTTGCAAAGAGCTCAGTTTGTTTATGCCTTACAAAATAAATCCATGCTAAGGGACAGGGGGTGGGCTCTGAATATATAATTACTGAACAAGTATAATTCAAACTTTATTTTAGAAAAATCCTATTTTTAATTATACAACTTACCCACTAATTATATAGCTGATTTCCACATTATGGGAAGGAGGGAAGCATAGATAATTCTGCTTCAACATTTCTTTAAAAACATAGATCAAGAAAAGAAAAAACTTTGCCAGCATTCATTTGTTGATTCCTTACCTGATATGAGAGTTGTAGCAGCAAAATACTGTCTTTGGTTGCCACTTACTATGTAACGGCGTAGTGGTAAAGCCACGTAGCGCCTATTACTTTAGTGGGACCTTTGTAGCAAAGGACAATTCCAATGGCTAACAAAGGATCAAAATAATTACCCCTGCCCAGGGTTCAGTACCAACAGATCACCAGTAAAAAACTGTTACCTACATCCAATACAATTACTAAAAACCCACCACCACCCTACCAAAGGACTGGAGGGTACTCCAGGTACTTCATACCTCCAGGCTTCCCATATAAAATATCACACCTTATATCAAAGAGAATAATCCTTTCCCAACACCACACCAGCCACAAGAAAAGGACCCAGGGTACTACAGTCTTCATACACTGTCTCCACATCATGGGGATAATATGATACAAACACAGATTTGCATTTCCAAAACATAGAACTAATAATATGTAGTTGAAAGAGATAAATTTCTCTTAAAAGCAAAAGAAGTGGCTATTGCTCTAATTCATGAGCTTTAGCCTTGCAAACCAGGAAAACGTCTTCCTGAACTGAAGTGTGCGCTTCTTGGATAACGTCCCTTAAGATAAAAATGCCAAAGCATTCTTTGACAAAAGTCTGGAGGGGTTTTTAACACCAAAGACAATCAAAACCTCCACGAATGTCTTTTGTTCTGTAAAGATAATACTTTAAGGACCTCATAGGGCACAGAGTCCATTCTGCATTGTCCTTACCCAGGACATGTCAAGTTAGGGATTGAAAAAGAATGAGGCCAGGAATTAGAGGGGGACTCATTCTTGGCTAGCGCATGCATCTCACTAATCCTTTTAGTGGTAGCCAAGGAAACTAGGAAGAGGGTTTTTCTAGTCAAGTCCCTCAGACTAAGCTCATGCACAGGCTTAAAATGAGGCCCAGACAACCATTTCAACATAATATCCAGATTCCAAGGTGCCATGGGAGAATCTTTGCATTTGGAGGTATCAAATAATCTAATGAGATCTGAAATGTCTAAGCTGGAACACAAATCCAAGCCTCTGTGAAGAAAAACCAAGGCCAACGTGGCCCTTTAGCCCTTGATGGTAGAGGTTGAAAGGTTTTTCATCCGCCAGAGCCAAAAACCTTTCTGATCCTCTTGAATAAGCCGTCATGACAACTGGTGTGCTGACTAAGGGAGGCTCCCTGATGGAAGGGATAACGTATCCCTCTTTCAGAACCTTGACAATCCATGGTTCTGCCCCTTTCTTTTTCCCAAACTTCCCAAAATATGAGAGGTCTGGCACTTACATGTGTGTGGAGAACAGTGTCCTCACATGCGAGAGGAACCTTTAGTAGAAATTTTCTTCTTGGACTTGGCAGTGAACCTCGTACTTCCTCTAGATCTGCAGAGGAATCTCTGTCTGGCCCGAAAGAGCTGAGCTCTTGAAGGAAGAGGTTGCCTTGAGACTACTGCTGGAGGGTCTCTAGGCCTTTTAGAGAACTGGGCAAAATCCTGTGCACTCTTCTCCAGATCCAAGGCAATGCCTACAACCATAGCTTGAGGAAATATATGCCTCTTATCCTAGGGAGAGTACAACAGTGCTGACCTCTGAGGAGGGCCAGAGTTCCCTCTTCTTGAGTGTTCCCATCATGTAGAGAGAGGCCAACTCATGGGAACCATCTCTAATCCCCTTACCAATACACGAGAGAACTCCCATCCAATCCACCAAGAGGTTCTTCAGAAGCGAAGGGGAAGACCTAATCTTGTGGGCCAGGGCAGCAATGGACCAGTCAAGAAAGTTGAAGACCTCAAAGACTTAAAACTGCCCTTCAAAAGATGCACCAACTCTGATGCAGAAAACAAAATCTTCGCCAAGGAAAAAGTTGAGCCCCTGGTTGTATCTACAAGACCGGAAAAATCTCCTTGTGAAGGTGCGAATACCCAAGGCAGGAGCATCATTCGTAGCATAAGACAAATATTTCCACCTGGAGATTCTGGAAGGCAGAAAACTAAAAAGAGGTCCTACCTTGTTCCCTCTTTCCTGCAAGCAAAGCGTCGATCTCGTTAAAGGCCTTCTTAGCTGAAAAAGACAGGACCATTTTAGGTACATTCAAGGGGCTAGAGGAAGGCATATCCATAACGAACGTTGATTCAGGAGACAGAGTGGTCGGCATGAAAAAAGACAGATATGTGGCCAGCAAATACTTCATTTAAGCCACATACGCTGAAGAAGAAGCCTCTTGCTCCTCTGTACCCTCCTTCTCTGACAAAACAAGAGGTAAAATCTGCATTTGCAGGAGCTTGAGGTGTAACTACATCCACCAGAGTCTGAGTCAAAACAGCCTCGGCAGGAGCTAGTGGCGCCGAAGCGTCTTGAGGTACCCAAGGAGTCAAGACAGAGGACGCTTTAACCACTAATGGCACTTGCTGAACTGTCGTGGGCACTAGTGGAGTCACAGCCGTTTGAACAGGAGGAGGCTTATTCAGTAAAAGCAAAATACTGTCCAGCTTTGACTGAGTAGGGTCCACTGCCACAGCAGAGGAAGCAGCAACAGGAGCCGTGGGTAGGTGCTATGCAAGTAGGCGTTGACTGAAGGGGGCTCGGGCCCTTGACTGCATCTGACTGCAAATTCACCGACAGCTCTGTAACTGCAGGTGGAGCATTACACAAAACAGACACGGGAGCTTGAAGAGGGTGCAGGAGCGTCAACTTCCAAGAGGCAGTCAGAAGAAATACGCTTGGGACTGTCCAAATAATTGCACAAAGGGTGCGGTTCTCTAGACTTCTTAGTCGGAACCACTGGAGCATGAACTGCATCAAAAGTGCTCCCCAAGAGCCACTAGCACCATGGAGAGGAATCATCCAAACTCGAAAGTCTGTACACATCCAATGAGAGAACTTTCCAACAGCTCTCCATTGCAAACTGGGAAGCGACAACAGGTTGAACTGAGGGGGCGACTGTTCGTGGGCATACCCCACTGACATCCCTTCGGCTACCAGTTTGAATCCTTCCTTGCACTGGGGAGTGTGACAGTGACCTTTGCCTAGGAGAGTCAATGGGACGAACAGCCACCTCCTCCACTGACACAGCATTATCACTTTTTGCCTTGTCCATCAGGACCTTAACACATGCACCAAGTTGCTCCATAGTTTGTGGTAACAGAGCAAAACGCTTATCGATCTTTCCCTCGAGACTGGTAATGGAGTTGGGATCGGAAGTGTGGGAGCCTGCGACTGGACATGGTGGTATAGCAAGAGAAGTGGGAGCAGGGGTTTAACCCCTTTGCCACCAGCCTGTTGTATTGCCGATACCACTTGCATACCGCATGAGACCCTGTCGACCACAACCATATCAATCATCACTTGCTCCCACTAAATTTTATGTTATTCATATATTTCCTTTACATTCTTATGTGAAAACATTGTGTATATATCAATTAATATTTTCTGCAATGTTAGCAACAAATAAAAATAAAAATATAATAAGGATATCGGAAAAAACAGGAATATTTAGTGGAAAAAGCAATTGCAGAAATAGAGTTATAAAGTAGCAGAAAAAGTAGTAAAGTATTAGTAAAATAGTACTAGTAGTAATAGCAGTACAGTGGACCCCCCATATTCGCGTTCTCTGGATTCGCGGACTCACTGATTCGGGAATTTTTCTCTGGGCCATGTCTACCCATTATTTATGATCCCATTGCCACGCCGTCAATCTGGCAATAAAGATGTCCTCTGTGGGTCGTGAATGGTGCCTTCTTGGTGCATATTTCAAGGAGGGCTTTTAGGGCTTCCTCGGGGATGTTCAAAGCCTGTGTGTCCTCACATCTATATACTCTATCGAGGATGTGTTCAATCGTCTCGTCGACTGGAACGTTCGTGAAGAGGCTCTCGACGTCAAGAGAGGCAATGATACCTGTAGACGGAGAGTCTCGGAGTTTACGTAAAAAGTCGGTAGACGACTGTAGACAATGAACTCCTCACGCCATATATCCCTGACAGGTATTGTCTACAATCGTCTACCGACTTTTTACGTAAACTCCGAGACTCTCCGTCTACAGGTATCATTGCCTCTCTTGACGTCGAGAGCCTCTTCACGAACGTTCCAGTCGACGAGACAATTGAACACATCCTCGATAGAGTATTGTATAGATGTGAGAACAAACAGGCTTTGAACATCCCCGAGGAAGCCCTAAAAGCCCTCCTTGAAATATGCACCAAGAAGGCACCATTCACGACCCACAGAGGACATCTTTCTTGCCAGATTGGGATCCCCAGTTGGGGCTTTATTTGCCAACTTCTACATGAGTGTCGTCGAAGAAAGGGTTTTTAATAAGATCCCCTGTCCTCCCCAATACTACCGCTACATAGACGACACCTTCATAAAATTTGACAGAGAAGAGGACCTTGAAACTTTAAAAAAGACTTTCGAAAAATGCTCCGTCCTCCACTTCACGTGTGAACGCAGCGTTGACGGTGCCCTACCCTTCCTGGACGTTCGGGTACAGCAGACCCCTACGGGATACACCACCACGGTTTACAAGAAACCCACAAACCCGGGTCTACGCCTTAATGGGTCTAGCGAGTGCCCAGACAGGTATAAAAGATCGGTGGTAGATGCCTTCGTCCGCCGCGCCCTTACACACTGTTCCACCTGGAGAGAAACCACCAGGGAGATCGAAAGGTCTACACAAGTCCTCATTAACAATAACTTTTCAAATCACATGGTCAAACGCCAAACGAGGGACTCCATAAATAAATGGCACCAGGAAAGAACAACCGAAACTAAAGACCAAAGTGGAGCTATAAAGATATTTTATAAAAATTATATGCACCACATGTATTTGGAAGACGAAAAGGCTATAAGGAAAATAATCAGTGAAAATGTCTCCCCCACTACAGAAAGTAATAAAATTAGCCTCATAATTTATTACAAAAACATGAAAACCAGCCAGCTGCTTCTTAGAAACAACCTGGTGCTCCCAGAAACGTCTTTGAAGAGAAGGAGTGTCATCTACGAATTCACATGCTCGGTGGATGGATGCCACCATTCTTATATCGGGATGACCACCACCAGACTCTCCGAGCGTCTCTCTTGCCACCTTCAAGAAGGGGCCATTTTCATTCACTATAGGGAAAAACATAACAGGAGACCAGAAAGAGCTGAGCTTATAACGAACATACAAATTATTGACCATGCACCGGACCAGAAACACCTACGTTATCTTGAAGCATTACACATATTAGAGAAAAAACCGACTATCAACACGGTAAAAGAAATGTTATTTTCATGATAAAATAAATTTTTGAACATACTCACCTAGGTTATATACATATATAGCTTACGTCCTGACGTCACGGCAGAATTTCAAAACTCGCGGCAATCGCCGATTGGGTAGTCAGGTGCACCTGTGCGCCCTCTACCAGGTACGTAGCACCATACCAACTATTCCTCAGATCTTCCATGCCATAGTTTCTAGAGGGGAGGAGGGTGGGAAGGGCTTTAATTATATATACTACCAGGTGAGTATGTTCAAAAATTTTTTATTTATCATGAAAATAAACATTTCAAACATCTAACTCACCCGGTAGTTATATATATAGCTGATTAACACCTTTGGTGGAGGGTCAGAAACAGCTATCATCGTTGGAATTGACATAAGTGTTAATAAAAACAACTTACGGGTTCGTACCTGTTAAGGAAGCTGACTTTAATGATATCCTGTCTCATTGTGTCTGCTTTCTTATGAGGTCCAGCGATCCACCCAGGGGGCTGAAGACCTCTTGGAGGACTGTTCAACCGGTCAAACCTCTATGTGACTAGACTCCCTACAATACTCTTGTTCCGGGCACTACTAAGGAACAAGTTTGATCACCTGACTAAAGATCATGATTGTGGAAGACTGCATCCAGTCTCCACAAACAACCATAACTTTTCAATAGTTCCAAGAGAAGAAAAAAGAGTATTGGATTATGGGTTTTAAGGGGTAGACCCTTTTCCCACTACTGAAAGAGCTGCTACAAACGGACCCAGTGTGTAGCAGTCTTCATACAAAGTTTGCACTTGCGTAAGATAGTGCGACGCAAAAACTGACTTGCTCCTCCAGAATGTTGCGTCAGGATATTCTGAAGAGATCTATTTTGTTTAAATGCTACCGAGGTTGCTACAGCTCTAACCTCGTGAGTCTTAACTTTAAGTAGCTTCATATCTGCTTCAGTACATGCTGAATGCGCTTCCCTAATTAATTGCCTTATAAAAAAGGATAGCGCATTCTTCGACATTTGCAGAGAGGGTTTCTTGACCGAACACCAAAAGCCCGTTCTGAAGTGCCACGTATTTGTCTCGTTCTCTCCAAGTAATGCCTCAGAGACCTTACGGACAAAGAACTCTCTCTACTTCCTCACCTGTGAGATCCGAGAGGTTCGGAATTTCGAATGACTTGGGCCAGGGTTGAGAGGGGCGTTCGTTTTTGGCTAGGAATCCCAACTGTAGCGAGCAGATGGCTTTGCCCTGTCTGAAACCTACAGTTTTGCTGAAGGCATGGATTTCGCTGACCCTCTTTGCTGTTGCTAGGCTAATCAGGAACAGAGTTTTCATGGTGAGGTCCTTAAGGGATGTTTCCTGTAAGGGTTCGAAACCTGTCACTCATGAGAAACTTGAGGACTACATCCAAATTCCAAGATGTTGAGGATTGTATTCTTTCCTTAGTTGTCCTCGAAGGATCTAAGAAGATCTTGTAGATCCTTATTATCAGATAGATTAAGGTTTCTATGCCTGAAGACAGCTGCTAGCATGCTCCTATAACCTTGATAGTAGAAGCAGAAAAGTTACGTCTCTTCTTGATGGTATAGCAGAAAATCTGCTATCTGAGTCACAGAGTACTGGAAGAGGAAATAGAGTTGTCCCTGCACCATCCTCTAAAAGTCTCCCACTTCGATTGGTATACCTTAATGGTTGAAGACCTCCTTGCTCTTGCAATTGCACTCGCTGCCTCCCTCGAAAATCCTCTAGCTCTTGTGAGTTTTTCGATAGTCTGAAGGCAGTTAGCTGAAGAGCTTGGAGGTTTTGGTGATACCTTTCCAAGTGGGGCTGTTTGAGTAGATCTACTCTTAACGGAAGGCTTCTTGGGGTGTCCACCATCCATTCCAGTACCTCTGTGAACCATTCTCTTGTCGGCCAGAAGGGTGCCACTAGAGTCATCCTGGTTCCTTCGTGAGCCACAAACTTTTGTAACACTCTGTGTACCACTTTGAATGGGGGAAAGGCGTACACGTCTAGATGTGTCCAATTCAGAAGGAACGCATCTATGTGGATTGCTTCGGGGTCTGGGACTGGAGAACAGTAAGTCTCCATCCGTCTTGTCTGCGCTGTTGCAAAGAGATCTATGCAAGGGCGCCCCCAGATTCGCCATAGACTCTTGCAAACTTCCTGATGGAGAGTCCATTCTGTTGTCAAGACTTGATGTTTTCTGCTCAGGATGTCTGCTCTCACATTCTTTTCTCCCTGAATGAAGCGTGTTACCAGAATCACGTTTTTTTCCTTTTGTCCAGAGGAGCAGTTCTCTTGCTGCTCTGTACAGAGAGACTGAGTGAGTCCTCCTTGCCTTGTTTGCTGATGTAGGCCAATGCCGTTGTGTTGTCGGAGTTGACCTGTACCACCTTGTTCCGGACTACGCTCTCTAATTCCTTGAGAGCTAGGAAAACTGCAGTCAATTCTTTCAGATTGATGTGGAACTTTACTGCTCCTTGTTCCAGAAGCCCGAGACTTCTAACTTCCCCAGTGTTGCTCCCAGCCCGAGTCCGAGGCGTCGGAAAACAACACTAGGTCTGGGTTCCTCTGCTCTAGGGAGAGGCCTTCCTGGAGCTTGACGGGATCGTTCCACCACTGTAGATAGTGTTTCATGTCGTTCGAAACAGGAATACACATTGACTCTAGTGTCTTCTTCTTGTCCCAATGCTGATTTAGATGAAACTGCAGAGGGCGTAGGTTCAGTCTTCCCAAGGAGACAAACTGTTCTAGCGAGGAAAAGGTCCCCAGCAGACTCATCACTCCCTCGCAGAGCACTTCTGTTTTCTTTAGGAAGTTTCTTATTTTCCCCAAAGCTTGTTCCGTTCTCCAAGTGGACGGAAAAGCCCGAAAAACCTGACTCTGAATCCTCATCCCCAAGTACAAGATTTCCTGGGATGGGATCAGTTGGGATTTCTGGTGGTTTATCAGAAGGCCTAGGTCTTCTGATAATCGAATTGTTTCTGAAGATTCTCCAGACAGTTGGCGTAGGAATGGGTCTGAGGAGCCAATCGTCCAGATACAATGAGGCTCTGATGCGTTTCTTGTGTAGCATTGCTGCTACGTGCTCATAAGTTTTGTGAAAATTTGAGGTGCGGTATTTAGACCGAAACAAAGAGCTCGGAATTGAAATGTTTCTGTCTTGTAAACAAAATCTTAGGTACTTTCTGGAGTTTGGGTGGATCGGACGTGAAAATAAGCATCCTGGAGATCCAACGAAACCATCCAGTCGTCTCGTCTGACTGCAGCAAAGAACTGATTTCGTTGTTCTCCATAGTGAATTTTGTTTTCTTCACGAAAAAATTCAGGGAACTCACGTCCAAAATCGGTCTCCATCCGCCCGAGTTCTTGGGGACCAGGAATAATCGATTGTAAAACCCCGGAGATTCCAGGTTCTGAACTCTTCTATTGCTTCCTTCTGAATTAGCATAGAAACCTCTTGTTGTATCGCTAGAGTCTTGGACTCCTCTCTGTACTTGGCTGACAGATCGATCGGTCTTTCTGCTAAGGGGGTTTTTTTTCCAGAAAGGGGATCTTGTATCCTTCTTGAGAAGCTGAATAGACCAAGGATCTGCTCCCTTTTTCTCCCATGTTTGCCAGAAATTTTTTGAGTCTGGCTCCTACCACTGTCTGAAGAAGAACTTTGTCAGACTTTATTTACTTCCTCCTCTGAAGCCTCTTTTCTTGGAGTTTTTTTGTAATAGGTCTTGCATTCCCTCTCCTGAGGGATCTACCTCGAAAGGGCCGAGAACTACGTGGTAGAGGAGTGGTTTCTTTAAGTTTCTGTCCTGCAAAAACTTGACGGAACAACTCTCCTTGCTGCTTTAGTCATCAAGATCTTGTGTCGCTTTTTGAGTCAGAGCTGAGGATACTTCTTTTACCAAACTATGCGGAAAAAGATGAGTCGAAAGGGAGCAAAAAGCAGTTCCGCTCTCTGAGTGAGCGTTACTCCACTCGAAAGGAAAAGAACAAAATTGGGCCCTTTTCTTCAAGATTCCAGCTGAGAAAAGGGCTGCTAGCTCGTTCGACCCGTCTCGAAGCGCTTTGTCAATGCATGACATAAAGGTGAACGAGTTCTTCCGTTTTTGGTAGACTTCAAGTTTTCAATTTTCTTTCCCAACGAACCCAGAGTCCAGTCTAGGAAGTTAAAGACTTCGAAGGCTCTAAAAATCCCTTTGAGGAGGTGGTCCATTTCAGAGGAAGACCAAAACACTTTCGTCTTCCCCATGGCCGTCCGACGAGAAGAGTCCACAAGACTAGAGAAGTCCCATGGGAAGAAGCTGGAACTCCCAAAACCTAGGACTTCTCCAGTGTCGTACCAGATGCTGGATCTGGAAGCTAATCTGGCCGGAGGAAATGAGAAAGCTGTTTTTCCTGGTCTTTCTTAGAGTCCATCCATTCCTTCATTAATTTCAAGCTCTTTCGAAGAGCGCGATAATACCAGCTTCGTAAAGTCGGATTCTTTAGAAGCCTTCCCTAAAGTGAACTCTGAAGGTGGAGAACGAGGGGCAGCTGGCACAAAACTTTCTGGAAAAAGTTCCGCAAAAACTTTCATAAGCCTTTTAAGATCTGCTGAAGGTTGTAGATCTGTTTGATATCTTCCTCGGAAACGACTTGCATCTGATCAAAAGGAGAATGGGGGATGTCTTCATTCCTTTCTTCTGATTGAGACACAACTGATGTAGCGATGTCATGTTGCGTTTTTGCATCCTGCTGTCCAGTTTTCTGATGCCTGGAGTCTTGTCGTCCAGTACCTTGATGCCTGGTGTCCTGGCGTCCTGTCTCATGACGATTTTCGTCCTGGCGTCTTGCTTCAAGACGTTTTTCGTCCTGGCGTCTTGCTTCAAGACGTTTTTCGTCCTTGCGTCTTGCTTCAAGACGTTTTTCGTCCTGGCGTCTTGCTTCAAGACGTTTTTCGTCCTGGTGTCTTCCTTCAAGACTTCTTTCGTCCTGGCGTCTTGCTTCAAGACGCTTATCGTCCTGCTGTCTTGCTTCAAGATGTTTTTCATCCTGGCGTCTTGCTTTAAAACGTTTTTCGTCCTGGCGTTTAACAGTAAGAGTAGCAGGTTGATATGACTGCATAAGAGAGGAGAGTTTCTGCTTAAAATCTTGCAGTACGGAAAACTGTGGAGCTTCTTGCTGCTGGGAACAGACTAGAGAAGTTGCAAAGTCAATCTCTCTCTCTTCATTCTGTTCGTCTTGAGATGAAAAGGCCTGAAGAACGCC
Source organism: Macrobrachium nipponense (assembly GCF_015104395.2). Lineage (NCBI taxonomy): Eukaryota > Metazoa > Arthropoda > Malacostraca > Decapoda > Palaemonidae > Macrobrachium > Macrobrachium nipponense. The sequence continues at coordinate 39,877,847 of NC_087211.1, forward strand.
AATCCGAAGGAGGAGCAGGAGCATGGACTGAAGGCATCCAATCGTCCGATGCTTCCTTTACTCCTATCAAAGACGACGGCGCCTGTGCGGTATCTTACGTCTTATAATGGTTGGAGAGCAAACATCGGAGACGAAAAGAGAAGCGAAAACAGGAGTTGTAGCACGCAACCGAAAGTCTCCCTTCGTCCGATCCTTCCTTACTTCCTGCCAAGACGACGGCCGCTTGTGCGACATCATGCGTCTTGATTTGGCAGGAGAGCAAGCATCGGAATCGAAAGAGAAACGATCCGGAGTTGCAGTTTTGCACCGAAGGTTGGGCCTTTCCCCCTTTCCAATATTTCCTTGCCTCCTACCAAAGACGATGGTCGCCTGTGCGACGTCTTACGTCTTAATTTGGTAGGAGAGCAAATATCGGAACCTGAAGGGAAGCGCTCGGGGCTGCTCCAATGACTACATCTGGACGCTCTTGACGTTATATCGTCCTGGTCGTCCAGTATCAAGACGCTCGGCGTCCTGGGATTTCCTTTTAATGGGTCTGGATTTAGAAGTCTGACGCCAGCCCCGTTCTGGGTTACTGCGTCGTCAGAAGACGAAGAAAAACACTTTAACCTCGCCTTTTCTATAGCGAGGGTGAGCGTCCTGGGGATCGTCTACAGGTACGCTCGACGGGGACGACCGCTCGGGAGCTAAAACCTCTCGCCTCCCTTCGTCGGTCGACTTTTTCTTCTCACAGGGGTTGGTGAGCTTGGAAGAGGTCTAGGACTAGGAGCACGACAAGTCCGAGCGGCCGCACCCTCCACTGCACTTGCACTAATTTCACTATTCACTTTAATATCTCTTCATATTAGACCATAATTTATCCCTGTCTTGTGCCAGGGATTCTACCCTGTTGACCAAGGGCTTGAATGGCCGTCATCATGTCCTGTAATGATGGACTTTTACCTGTTTCTGAAATGGATTTGTAATGATACAACAGGAGGAGGATCAATAGGATTATCGAGGGATAGAGAACTATCTATTCCTGACTGTCTATGGAGGAGCGAGGACAAGGTCTTCTTCGCTCTCCTTATCCTATCCTTCTCTAATTTACGCACATAGCGGTAATATTCAATCCATTCAGTCTCAGGCAAGCCTACACATTCATCACATCTATCACCTATCTCACAAACTTTTCCTCTGCATTTACTACAAATAGAATGAGGATCTAAAGAGGATTTAGCAAGTCTAGTCTTGCAACCTTTCACACACATTCTCAAACTTGAAGCAGAATCAGACATGATGAGAAATCAAAAAGAGATCAAAAACAAGCAAAGGTCAAACCAACAATATCGAAACGAAATCAAAATCCAATCAAGCGAAAGCCAAAGCCAAAGTGTACTTCACCAAATAATACTGCAAAAGACACGGGCTATAACGAGCGAAAGTTCCAACGATGTCACCGTAGCGGCGGCAGGGAAGATCTGAGGAATAGTTGGTATGGTGCTACGTACCTGGTAGAGGGCGCACAGGTGGTGCACCTGACTACCCAATCGGCGATTGCCGCGAGTTTTGAAATCTGCCGTGACGTCAGGGACGTAAAGCTATATATAATAACTACCGGGTGAGTTAGATGTTTGAAAACAAGAATTTCTTCCACCATCATAAGAAGAAATAGCACAAGAAACCAACCGACTCCGTATACCGCCACGAGAGAGAGAGAGAGAGAGAGAGAGAGAGAGAGAGAGAGAGAGAGAGAGAGAGAGAGGAACAGGGTGAGAGAGAGAGAGAGAAAGAGAGAGAGTGAGAAGGAGTGAACGAGAAAGAGAGAAAGAGAGAGAGGAACTTGCAGAGAGAGAAAGAGAGAGAGCAAGAGAGAGAGAAGGAGAGGAAAAAGCAGAGAGAGAAAGCGGGAGAGAACGAGCGGAAGATTTGTTAACTGCACAGCCTGCCGCCCAAGAGGTGGGTACCCCAACCAACACCCAACCGACGCTAATAACTCCGTCCAGACCACGGAGATCTGAACGCTTTACTGTTCCACTCAACACATTCCCACAAGTCAAAGTTGGAGAGCAAGTTTGACCCCTACACTCTACACAAACCGAATGTGGATCATAACAGGCCTTAATTAGTGCTGCAATACCTAATACTTTGAGAGCCGAGTCAGAGATGCTGACTACTCCTAACTCAAACAAAAGCAAAATCTGACTATTTTCCACAAAATGTTATGGCCTAGCATAACAATAGCTAAATATTGCTGAAATGCTACTGAAAACAGTAGAGTGCTTCACCAAACATCCACAGATATTCAATAAGAAGTAATTCTAAAATTCCTGCTGCTACAGAACTAGCTGTTGACAGCATCAGCCGGCAGACACAACTGTCTTTTCCATGCTGAGTTGATTCCTATCTCCCCCAGTAGAGGGCAGGGGTATCACCTAGCCACAATACAAGTAGTGCTGCCACAAATTTCAAAATTCTAGCTGCCGACAGTTTAGAAACTAGTTATGTAACTACTTGGGAAGTTACATACCGTATATTTCGGCGTATAAGTCGACCCTTTAGCCCCAAAAAATCATGCCAAAATTAGGGGGTCGACTTATCTAACGGTAACAAAAAGTGAATCTTGATTATTTTGGCATATCGGTACAGGAATCCAGGCTTTACAGTTGGCTAATAACAATGACAGCCTTGTTGAGGTAACTATGTATGTAAATACCAGTATTAAAAACATTTCGCACTGTAATACGACAATAATACATTAGAACATCCATTACTTTAAATAAAATAAAATGAAAAAAAATCAAAGTAACTTGAAGAAACCCCAATCGCACAGCAAGTGTAAACATTGCTTAGCCATTTGTAGTACCGTAACTAAGAAGGATGCGTTCACTCTGACAGTTTTGTATTTACCGGGTATTGTTCAAAAACATTTATATATGGTATGAAATCTTTATTTATCACATAAAATAAAATAAAAAAAAATTGTATTTAATGGTAAATATGTATTTAAAATCCTTTTAACAACCCAATCAAATCATTAACTTGAGTGGCAGTTTGTACATACATATATACGTAGGCTGTTATGCAGCGTTAGTTAGCGCTTTGTTTATTTACATTACACACGAGTAACGTATCTTTCGTTATATCATTTCTAATCCTATTTGCCGGTATCCATCTTTATATATTCACAGATTTTTTAATATACCGAGTATATACCAGTCTTTCATATGGTAAGTAGAGCAACTTATGTACCGTAATAACATTCAGGTTATTTTATATGATACGTTTTACCCTGCTGCTTATTTTGAGCGTACGGTTGGCCTCACATTTTATAGGTCGACTAATATACCCGATATTAGTTAAAATCATAAAAATTTACTCAGAATTGGGGGGTCGACTTATCTTCCGGTCGACTTGTACGCCGGAATATACGGTACATAAAATTCCAGTGTCAGTACTATAAACCAGTTTACACAGACCAATGAGTAACAATTCTGATCGCACAGGGCTGACCTGAAGGATTCATTTGAATATGAAAATTGTAGAAAGATATAAGCAAATTGGATTACCCTGTGGGACAAGATCAAAAGGAACACATAAAAAGTTAAGGAGTGGAGTTCAGACCTGCAAGCATACTGTAGATACTATAGGTTCTTTCTCAGGCACCAACTACATATATTACTTTTGTCTATTACCTTTCATCCATTCCCTCTGATCTCTTTCCAACTTTGTCAACTTCATTAACTCTAATTGTCCTGTCTCCATAAAGAATGAATCCTTTGGCCCAGAATTGCAGTTCAGTGGTCTCTTAAACTAACCTATAACATTAACAACAGTACAGCTGAGGGTCAAAAGGAACAGGGCAAAAAACCTTTACAAATGATCATAAGGCCTTGAGCAAAGCATACTGTAAGTTGTACTTTGAGAAATCCTGCAAAAGTTAAATCTCATAAACTTTCCTTTGAATAACAATTAATTCTGATAGTAAGAAAAAATTGGGGTAGTACTTTGAGAAATCGTGCAAAACAATTTGAATTTCATAAACTTTCCTTTGAAATATGATCAGTTCTGATAGTACAAAAAATGGGGGAGGCAGGGATTAATAAGGTTTGCTACCTCTCTACATACCTACTAAGAAGTAGTAAAAATAATCTAAACTTGGCACTAATTAAAACCACACCTGTAGTATTTCAATATTGGTAGTTAGAAGAACATCTTCTGATGGCATATTCTGGAAATTCTTCCTCCTTGTTGTTGGGGTGATAGTCGTGGGCAAAAGATTTGGAGCCAAAACTATCGCCAAATTATGAGCATCCATTAGGTTACTTCCACTAGATGCAACCACCTCTGTCAGGAACTAAAAATTAAGTGTTATTAAGAGAACACTATAAATTAAAACATTATGGCTAAAACATCATTAAGACTGAGCTGTAACAAAAGTGTCACAAGACCTACTCATTGCCTTCACCAAAGCCCACCATCAATTTGGATAATAACCAGCTGGTCACTGAGAAAATAATCAAATCAAATGTACACTAGCCTTCAACATCTGTACAGTATATGAGGATAATTTTAGTTTTCACTTACATCCATAAGGTAGATCAATGTGTGCCTGTGTCTCTCAGGAAGTAGTAATGTGCATAATGTTACAGCTTCTATCCTGAACTCCTCTGATAAATCCATGCATCTGTAAAATAGGAAATCATGAATGATAATGTATGTTATGCCCTGCACCCTACATTGAATAACCACAGTGACAAAACATTCTGCTGGATATATAAGTCATAAATTTGATTTGGCTTGTTTACTTGTCAAGTCCCATACACCCAGCTAAGAACTCATGACCTTAAAATTCAAAAGTTACCTCTTAACATTTTTTTCACAGGGACTGTAATAATTCAAGACATGCCTGTGCTTTCAAAGGATATAAGGGGCAACTGGAAGTTGTAATGTTTACTAAATATAATTTTAACCTAACCTCTGTAATTGTTGCTAGTTATCATTAATGTGCAGTACTAAAATATTGAGCTTTGAAGAGTCAGTTATTCTAACTTAGCTAAAGGACTATGGTGAGCAAGAACCTGCAGTAAAGAGGTATCACTTAGTGGGCCTTATGCAGCACAATGCAGACAGTATACTAAAGATTCATCCCAATTACTTCAGCCCTACTTACATTGCTTTCTGCGTTTTTCAACTTTTCATCTAATCCTTTTGGTCTATTCCTACTCTGCCTTCCAACTACCTCCATTTTACCTTGCTCCAATTTTCACATCTCTTTTAATAACAAATCATGTGGTCAAGGCCTATGTGAGTCCAGTAATGTGGTTAGGTTGTCATTATTGTATAAAAATAACTGAATACAGAACCTTCAGATATTTGATCTTCTTGATAAATAATTTAACAATCTGGATAATTGAAAAATATTCCCTACATGAGAGAGAGAGAGAGAGAGAGAGAGAGAGAGAGAGAGAGAGAGAGAGAGAGAGAGAGAGAGAGCACACAAATTCAACAAATATACTTCACTACTACATTATACATATGAAAAAACACTTACTTAATGATTTTAGAATGTACATCTGAAGTTAGAAGTGGCTCAGGGAGACATCTCAAAAACTGTTTTAGAAGGCAAGCACCATCTATTACATGGACATTGGTCGGAAGACCATTGTTGCTGTCAATCAGCTTCTGGGGGATTAAAAATTATAAATTGCATAAAGTATGAAAGCAGTCAACAAGAGAATATATACAATTGTTAATGTGTGTGAAGACATTTCCATAAGGAAAACATTAAATGCTTAACACAGAAAATGATCTATAATAATGGTTTAAAAATTTGATAAATGTCATTTACAAGTTAGTAATACAGAAAAACAATCTATAATAATGCTATGAAATTTTGCTGCATGCAATTTATAAGTTAGTTAACTAAAAGTTAAATTTTACTGTGCAGCCCCAGGTTATTGACAGACTCAGTTAATGGAGATCCAGTTTGAGCACCATAAAATCAGCAATTTTTTGTGCCATTATTTGCAGAGGACTGGTTATCGGCACCGATACATACCTAACAGAGGCGCAATTAACTGGTTATCAGCACCATAAATCACCAAGTTTAGGTTAATGGTGATTTTTGTTGATTGCGAAGCCCGTTGGAACGGAACCCCCACCGATAACCGGGGACTACCTGTGTATATATGAATATGTATATATATACAGGCAGTCCCCGGGTTACGACGTTCCAAGGTTAAGGTGCTTTTCAATTATATTCATCAGAATAAATGTGACACCAAAAATCCAAAATAATCAATATTTGAAGGTTTTTTTGATGAAAAATGCAATAAGAATGCAGTTTACATAGTTTTGAATGCACCCAAAGCATTAAAAGTAATGTTTTCTTAGGATTTTTGATGATGTTCCAACTTAAGACGATTTTCGGGTTACAACACTTCTCAAGAACGGAACCCCCGTCGTAACCCAGGGAATGCCTGTATGTATGTGTGTGTATAACTGAATCACGAGTTTGGAACCTGATAAATCCATAAATAAAGGTATAAGCCACGAAGGAAAGATAAACTGACTTACATGATAAATTCAGAGTACAGGAAAGGTCGTATAAGTGACAGACAGGGATTATAAGATTAGTACCTAGAATCCAATGCACCTGGAGAATGAGTAACTTTTCCAAACAAGCATAAACATGGGTACAATTCTCCTTGTATTTTAATAATCTGCTCAAATTCTTATTTACTTATTCATTAATAATAACCTGGGCCTGGTCCAGTATGTACTGAGCCTGGCAGCTGTCTGACAGCAGAGGACTTGAGGGGAATGTCCCTCAGTTAAGAGTGGTCTGTCTCCAAACACCTGGCCTCATTACCTGTATATCCAATAAGTTCTTCCAATATGATACGGGAATTCTCAGACTTTGAGCTCTCACTCAAAATGTATAGCTGTTCTTTACTGGAGAAAGTGTAAACACATTAGATTTCATCCTGAAGCCATAAAAAAAGGGTTCTTGGACACATCCTTATGCCAGCTGGTACAAAGAGGCCTTAGAGTTTGGGTCTATCTTAGAAAGTCAAGCATAGCTCACACCAGGACCCAGTTTGGATCATCACAAAAAATCCCAGGAGGGAATAATAACCTCCTGAATCTCATCAGATACAGATAGGTTCTGAGTTTTTGCCACAAACTCCGGAATGAATGAGAATGAATGATTCCTATCACTCAAAGATAGGAAAGGTCATGGCTCATGTTATTTGCTAATATGCTTCACCAAGGCTAAGATTAGCAAAAAGACAGTGAGTGTGACATGTTAGTCCAAGGGCCCATGCAGCACAATTAAAGCTGTGAAGGATGAGAGTCACATCCTACTCTGGAGGCCGAAGCTCCCATGGTGAGCAGAATTGTTCAAACATCCTCATGAACATTAACAATTCTACAGAGAAAGAGAGGTCTATGCCCTTGAGGCTGCAATAAATTGTTAACTCTAAAAGGACCTTGTCTCAATGAAGGTCAACTAGGAAGTCTGCAATCTACTGAATAGTTGCTCTATCCATAGACCCCTACAGCACCGATCACAGAAAATGGACCACTTTATCTGGTTAGTGGATCTTCAGATGTATTCAGACATCTCCAGTGCATTCCTATGATAATGTACAGGCAGTCCCGGGTTACGAAGGGTTTGGCTTACGGCGCTCCGAGGTTAAGGTGCTTTTCAATTGTATTCATCAGAAATTATTTCCAGGGTTACAACACATGTTCCAGGGTTACGGCACCTACAATGCTGGTCTGGCAGAAGAAATATGATTCCAAAAATGCAAAATAATCAATAATTGAATGTTTTTATAGGAAAAATGCAATAAGAATGCAGTTTACATAGTTTTGAATGCACCAAAAGCAGTAAAAGTTAGGTTTTTTTAGGATTTTTTACAATGTTCCAGCTTACAACGCGTCTCAAGAACAGAACCCCCATCATAACCCAGGGACTGCCTGTACCTGGTTGACAGCTTGACAGCATGGCAAACCATTCCCCAGTGCTTGATGTCACTTTGGTTTTGTTGCTCATCAACACTAAGGAATGGCCTATCACCCAATGTTGGAATGAATGCTTGCTGGCCTAGCAGTGCCACTGGCATTTCCAAGATGTTGGTTTACAAATGAGGTTTGTCCTCTGTCCACAGGTCTGAGGTAGGCTAGCCTCAAAGGAGTCAAAGAACAGAAGCATCTCTAGAAATGGGGAGTTCAGGGAAATTCCCACTAGAGGGTTTCTGTTCTTCAACCACCTCAAGGGCATGAACTGGGGGAAGGTCATTTGAGGTTGCCTGATGACACTGCAGTTACCAATGAAATGAGCATCAATGGACAAGCGTTTCTCCAGCAACAAAAAATTACCAAGAATCACCTGCCAAAGCTGAGCTGGTTGTTCCAGTAGTAAAAGGAACTGCACTGATACCTTCCTGAAGTTGCTGATGCAAGAGTCTGACTGGAAGACTCACTGTTGCCTTGTTTATCAGCATGCTCACTTTGTCTGATGCTTGTGTACAAACAGTGACTTCTCCCATTTTATTACATGAGGCAGTCTCTGGTCTTAGCAACTGTCTCTGACAATGCCAGAACTAGCCGCCAATCATTTAAATAAAGAGGAAAACACAAGGTACCTTCAATATGGGCCCAAGATGATACCCGGGTGAACACTAGAATGAACATGTGGGGTCTTTTGCCACAATAGCACAGAATTTCTAACCAGTAGACAGTCTTAGTTCAGTCAAAGCAAGGGTAGTGTGTTTCCCAAAGGATGAATAGACAGGACAGTGAAAGTACATGTCCTCTAGATGGAATCCTGAGTATGTACAAGAAAATTAGTCAGAGATCAATGACCAGTATCCAGTTGCCTTTTGCGTTCTTCACCAGGATGACTGTAAAATTGCAGAGTGGTCGTCTACAACTTCCAGCACATTCTTCTCTAACATCCCCCTCACTCTCTCAAAAGGATAAGTAGGAAACAGGACTGGTATGTGTGAGACAGAGGTAGCCATCAGTCCTTAAAAAGTAGTTTGTAAGTCTTGAGAGTTACATACTACCCACAGCCCTGCCCTTTGTCTCTGCCACACTGAGCAATGGTACGACAGGCATCTTCCTTCTCACAGCAGCTGGAGAGGGGAACTTGCTACATCAGCATCCACCTCCCTTCCTCTTCCCTTGCCTCCCCTTCTGAGGAAAACTGTAAGGGCTGGCTGAAAAGGCTGGGAAACTCCTCATTTTTTCTCAAGAAAGAAGAAACTTAGGTTCCTTGTCCCAGAATATAGATATTTCCCTGACACTGAACACAGGCATGGTCACCCTCAAAGAGTTTTGCCATGGCTCCCTTCACTGCCTCAAAAGAGACTGCACATTGGAGTATAGTGCTCCATACACCTTTTCTCAGCTGCCACAGGAGGAGGTCATTTGTCACCACACAGTATGAAGTCCAAATGTGAGGGAGCAACCTCCACATTTCCAGGAAATAAAAGTTCCTTTGTAGTGTCACAGGATCGAGGAGCTTGCTAGAATTGCTGGACAACATGGAACATGCAACCTTCTCTTCTGGAGATCAGATTGTTTATTACTACCAAAATGCCATGAACAAGCTGTGATCATGGCAATTTAAAGGACAGGCTCACTTCAGGAACACACCAAGGGTGAACTCAATCAACTCATGAAAATTATTCTTCAACTGGGCCTGCTGGGGTTCTAAAGGTGATGGACCATCCAGTAATCTCAAAACTCATAAGGAACAAGAAGAGTCCCCTCCCAAAGCAGGGATGATGTCAGTGTCCCTAGTAATTGTTAACAGGAACATCACAATCAATGCCAAAGGCACCTATCATCACACACACAACAAGGATGACTCTCAAATACAAGCTTATTCTGTAGAGAAGTTATACCTCCTATAGAATTCATTGTGAACAGTTGAAGCTGAACTAGATCAGGGTGCAGGTGTTACATGGTGCCATGTACTATATACATTTTGGGGGCTCTGGATGGCCCAGACACAGGCTGAGGTACTACATGACCATGACATGTGTTGTCACAGTAACCACAAGTACCATACAAGAACCAGCCCCACATAAGCCCTGTATATATATGCATGGATAATGAACCAGCATGAACATTCCTCAGAGGATAATTCAGGGGTGCAAGATCTACCCCAACAGCTAGCACAAAGTTGTTGGTTATCAAGCAACACAGAGGAAATAAAGTGGTCACACAACTGCCCTTGTCTTGCACACTTTCAAGTTCAGTTTTATTCTTTTCCATTATCACCTTGTCTTGCACACCTTCATGTTCGGTTTTATTCTTTTCCATCGTCAAAACACAAGCAACACCAAACAAATAACATAAACAAGTTTTCAACTTCCAGACAGTCAGATAAAAGTGAAGCATGGCATGTCCTAGATATCAGGAACAAAACATTTCTCAAACAGATTTAGCAGCAGTATGATCATTATAAAAGACTTGGGAAGACTCCGACATGGAATGTTACATTGTATTTATCAAAATCACGGACTAATGCAGCAGACAAGGACTGGACAGTTTTGAAATATAGATCTGCTGCATGATAATGACACTGAGTTGGAGATAGCACTAGAGCAGTGAAGAGGTGCTTATGATAGCAAGATGGAAAATGAATTTAACAAATTTCATCATACCAAAACAAAGAACTGGGTAGGGAATGTCTTGAATGCTCATTTTATTCAGTGCTGCATTTTTCATAAGTTTTGTATGCTCTAAATGATGACTTCAAACTTCCCCTTTTACACTACCAAGAATATCTCAGACTAACTGAATTTAAATTAAAAATTAAGGTTTATGACAAAAGATGCAGAGTTGAGGCATGTTATGAGAGTAAAAGGAGTATGAAGAAGTTAAAGAAAATATATACAATGATAAACCGTGGAAGTAGAAAGAAATTAGAGAAAATAAATCTTAAATAACATGAAACTATGCAGGAACTATTAGAAAGAGGAGACTTTCTTAGTGAGCATATTACTTAAAATTATACAAGTATTAAGTTCTTCAGAGCACATTTTAATCTTACCTTTAGATCACTCTGTCTTTGAGAGGAACCAGCCTTCCGAAAAATGCCCTCAACAGTGATGTTTCTTCGGATGAGGTTACAAACATCTACAAGAAACTCTGGCACAGTCACTTGTGTTCCATCTGCCATATATACACAGACTGATGCAACATCATCTAACTTTTGGCCAAAGACTTTCCCTGTCTGTAAAAATACAATGATTGAATTGCCATACTATTAAACTCTATCATTCATCAAACCTAGAGCAAATTTTGCTTCACAACCAGACAGAATAAACTTTTTAGTTCATAACAATCACTCTTTTTGAAGTGTACACACACACACACACACACATATATATATATATATGTATATAGAATATATATATATATATATATATATATATATATATATATATATATATATATATATATATATATATATATATATATATATATATATATATATATATATATATATATATATATATATATATATATCAACCATGCTTAATGCTGTAAGTCATCATCACTTATTTGTTGGTTACCATTAATATATTTTTTTACCATACTTTAGATATATACATACGTACGTATATATATAATTATACGTGTGTATATATATATATATATACATACATATTTATAGTACCACAGAATAATGATAGGCGGAAATCCAAGGGCTTTCTTCTTTATTAAGACATTATCAAAGAACAAATGAAATACAGTTAGAAAGAAAGTTACCAGGTAAACAAAAAGATCAAGAATACCAGATGGTTATAATTGTCAAAAAGGTAAAAATCAGAGATAATCCAGGATCATCGGATATCACAAGGTCACAAACTTAAACATAGATTTAACCATAAGAGAAGCTAAAATGTAGCCATACAAAGTCCAAAACATGCATAAAGCTGAATACCCTGTATATTAATTTGGCAATTCAATAGGAAAGGGGCGCATGGGCTTATAAAAAAAAGCAGTTACCTTGAGTTACAGGGAATAATGTACAGAATTCTTAGTCGTTAAGTGAGAAAATGCTTATCAGTCCCAAAACACAACACTTTAAAATGTATATAACAGTTTGTTCACAGCAAAGCCATGGCGGGAACAATTTTTCTCTTACTGTACAGGGTATCCATAAGTTTGTATTTATTGCTCAAAAACCATATTACATAGAGTAATGCAGTTTTTTGGAGAATGGAGTGCTCTGAATGTAAACTTGAATGTAGATGATTCTACAAAAAAACTGCATTACTCTATGTTATATGGTTTCTGAGCAATAAATACTTGTAATGGTTATTGGGACTTTTTGGACACCCTATACATACATCTGGCTGTCAAAAGCACCAGCGAGCAGACGGCAGATTAGTGAATTGTTTGTGACAAAAACTTTGTATTTTTTTATAACACTTTTCATTTATATATTATATCTAGGTATATTACTAATTTGACTTTCTTTATTTCTAATAATTGTACCTAAGCCTGAAATAAATGTAACCTTTAATGTTTGCATGCTAGGAATGGCAAAATTTTATCATTGCCAATTTAGTGGAGCTTCACACATACGCCGATGCATTTACAAACTGTTTCCATGAATTCTAGTTGTCATAGTAATGCAATAATGATAAAATTGCTCTAAAATGTATATATAATACAAATAGATACACTAATTTCTTATTTCCATGGTTTTGTGTAAGTCTTATACCCAGTTTGGAGGGTAAAGACATACCAATTGGCAACCCTGAAAAATAGGAGACCGGGAACTGTTCACAACAAAACCGTTGATATTCAAGTCAGGAATCTAGTTACTTTTTCAACAACAAATATTTTCAAATTAATTATCATGAATACATAATTAATTTATGTAATTCATAACCTTACACTGATGTTGAACTAGGGTAAAACATCACAGCAGGCCAAACAGGCCACCTACAATCAACGCTTGCCACCCTCCGAAAAAGTACATTATAACGCGTCCTGACACCGGAGACGGGCATCAGTCGCGACTTCTTGTTGGTGAGAAACGGAGCTAAAGACCTCTACTCTCCTTTCGAAGTAAGTATTTTCTCCAAAGTTAGAAATTAAGGCCAAATTTTAAGATTTAAACAGAGGGTACTGAAAAGGGTGGCTACGGCAGTGGAAATCTCACCAAAACGCTTTAGAAATTTTTACTTACAACTAAAAATGTTTTGAAGATTGACACCATCTTGATGTTTACGGAGTCGCTTGTGTCAACAAACTTCCCATTTCCTGTGCTAAATCTGCACACCACTTGTACCCATAGATGCTGGGGCACTTTCATCACAACAATCGTAAACCAACCTCTTACCAGCACTTATTCAAGGGGACTACGGCATTCTTTGCGGCGTTTTGCGCTCTTCAATTGTTTATCAGTGTTGTCAATTGGTATGTGTTTACCCTCCAAACTAGGTATAAGACTTACACAAAACCGGGGAAATAAGTGAAATTAGCGTATCTATTTGTAGTATATATACATATTAGAGCAATTTTATCATTACTGCATTACTATGACAACTAGAATTCATCGAAACAGTTTGTAAATGCATCGGCGTATGTGTGACGCTCCACTAGATTGGCAACGATGAGCCATGTTTCCTCACGTCGTCTGCTCGTAAGTATACATCCAAAACATTTGTAATTTTTGGGGGTTAATTTGGTTGCAAAAAAGGGATAATGGACATGAATTAAATAAACATTTTGAAGTAGAGTTAAACTAAATATTGAGTAAAGTAAACAATTAAGGGAATAAAGCTTTGCATCTCATAATCATTGTTGTCGTCTGCTGCTCGTAACTTTGTTTACGGAGTGAGTGCTTAGGAAACACGAACAGCAATGTGGTTCGAGTGCACTGTGGAGTGAATTAAGACCAAAATGTGTATAATTACAATCAAATAAGCACTGTGGAGTTTCAGTTGTGATGGCAGTAAGGATAAAACCACTGATTACAAGGTAAGAATGAATTCAGTTCCAACCATAACCCCGGGAATAACAAGTTTCATACTTTCACTAATATAGGCAACAAAATGTTGTTTTATTGTGCTGATTACAACTGCAATCTTGAGTAAGATCAATAAACGTTACATACATACGCTAACATTGTTCAAATGAGTGCTGGGAAGGCTGGGGAAAGATGGTGGCCGTCACTGATGAGAACCGTCCATGCAAAACGTAGCCGCCATATTGGATTTCAAAACTGCCTTGAAAACATATTTTACGAATAGCTCACATGCTTATTTTAGTTCGTATGGGGCTTTCATATATCACAATATGTTGACGAAACTTCAGTCTTTTAAATGGTATGCTTAGAGTTGCAATTGTATTCATGTTTCACCAATTAAATATCGAGTGAATAAGACCCGTCCACCGTGATGAGGGTTGGCCTGTCATGATATTCTACCCTAAATATCGAGTGAATAAGACCCGTCCACCGTGATGAGGGTTGGCCTGTCGTGATATTCTACCCTATTTAAAAATTAGCTAAGAGCACGCTTCTCGTCATCTTCTACCAAAACAGCTGTTTACTCCTGGCTTGTTGTTGGTGAGAAATCGTGTTTCGATTGTTGTGATAAAAGTGCTCCAGCGTCTGTGGGTACAAGTGGTGTGCGGATTTATCACAGGAAATGGAAAGTTTGTTGACACAAGCGACTCCGTAAACATCGAGATGGCGTCAATCTTCGAAACATTTTTAGTTGTAAGTAAAAATTTCTAAAGCGTTTTGGTGAGATTTCCACTGCCGTGGGCACCATTTTCAGTACCCACTGTTTAAATCTTAAAATTTTGCCTTAATTTCTAACTTTGGAGAAAATACTTACTTCGAAAGGAGAGTAGAGGTCTTTAGCTCCGTTTTTCACCAACAAAGAAGTCGCGACTGATGCCATCTCCGTGTCAGGACGCGTTATAATGTACTTTTTCGGAGGGTGGCTAGCGTTGATTGTAGGTGGCCTGCTTGGCCTGCTGTGATATTTTACCCTACCTAAATATTGAGTGAAAACAGTGACCATTTGTCTGATCAATGTCCGCACAGCGGTGTTTTACCCTAAGCTTAAATATTGAATTGTATTGTTTCACCCATTAAATTAAATAAAGAGGGAAAAAGTGTTCTTTTTTCCTATCGGTGGTCGCACAGCGGTGTTTCACCTTAGTTATACTTTTTGGGAAGATGGTTGCGCTACCGTCCAGGTGGTCGCCGGGAGGCCATTTGTTTCTTTACCCTATTCTAGCCTAAGTATTCCTCAATGGGCGTACTACCTATAAATTCTCACCTTATCCTTCGCATTTTGCTTGCGTTGTTCTGCCTTCCGCTTGGAGGTTGCAAAAGGCGACTTCTTCGGAGTTTTGTGCTTTCGTTCGTCACGGGCTCGATTCGCATTGTTCGTTTTTAAAAGTGGGCTCCTCGATCGTGGAGTTCTTGGGCTTCTCTTGATCTTATTCTTGGAGCGGAAATTATTAGACTTGATGTTTGAGGATGTGTTAATTCCTAGGAGTTTAGACCCATGACTGACATGGTGACTTTTCTTCCTCTCCAGTTCGGTTACGCCTAAACGTTTCAACTCCTCCAGAATCACATCTCTGATATCCTCTTTGTCTTCCTCCATCGGATCTGCGTTCTGGTCGCCTAACTTTTACAAGTCAATCACAGTAATAATCAATTGTACATGACAAGGTACACATGCACATTTAAAGACGACCCACTCCAACGACTAGCCTTTTAAATGGAACGATCTAGCCAATCAGCATCGAGTTCCTCCAAAACAACAACAAATCGCCCTGACATCTAGCGGTCAACTTTGGAAGCAACACCGAGTGCGAGATTTGGATTGAGGTGTATACCCGAGCTCAATGTCTTTTAAATCTACTCTCAGAATATATTTAAAGGCCCATGCTTGTACTGCATTTCACTTAAGATGGGTTTACACATTCATCCATCCGTCCGTTTGCCTTTATTTTGCCATGGCTCTGGTACCTAATGGTGCAGATACATAGTGCATAAAAATTATACAGTACTGTAGCCATATGTTCGTCCTTGCTACGACGTGGTTCTTGCATATGTTTGTTTGTACGAGTACATGTAAGCTTATTTAGGATTGATTGTGTTTATGTACATAGTGGAAGGTAATATTGATAATTTGTTGAAACGCAGACTCAAATAAGTACTGATCCTAATACCAATGAAAGACTAACGAGATACTAATAATGATGATGTTATGAGCATATCTTTTAAAACCAGGAGCAAACTTTGCCACTTATCCGATTTAATTTTCTTACTTTATTGGAGTGGAACATTTTCCATGTCTTACCGACATAATAGGGTTAGTTAAATCAATATATCTACTTAAGTGCAAGTTTATTGCTAAAAAATGGGTTATTGTTGGGTATTCTTGATAATCAAAATCTAAGTTCATACAGCCTATTCCAAATCCATCAAAGCCTTTGATAGTTTGAAAGACTACCTGTTTGGCAAAATAAAAAAGAAAAAAAAACTCTGTACTTGTACTTCGAGGATGATTCCTTGCAACGGCCCCTCTATTTTTTTATGGAGTACTGTCTAATATCACTGGCAGGATTGTGTTTTACTTTTCCGTATTTTCCATAATTCATGTATGAGTTTTTTTTATTTCTATTTCTTTTCTATCACAACTTCTCAAACCAAGTATATCGAATAGTGATTGAGATTCGTTTTCAATATAGGGTTGTTACAATAATTCATAATTCATTCTTGCTTCCTTGTACAGCTAACAATTCAGTATTAAATGTTCCAACGTCTCATCAACATGTCCACAGATACATACACTTCGAATCTTTATTTTTTAATCTACCTCTCCGATTCAAATATAGCTTTTACCAGCAAATTAATTTTAATTGTGTTTTCAAACCAACTAACTTCCACGCCTTTTTTTATATATATAAAACTATAATATTCTCAATGTTTCCTTATCTGCCATTTCTGACTTCCACATTTCAGTATCAACCTTTCTTACTTTTCTAACAGAAATACATCTAGTATTTCCATATATCTCTTTATTTTCTTAATGAATTTTGTTTCTTGGTCGTAAAATTGGTGTAGGAATATCTCTCTAAATAACTCATTACTTTGATTTTATAGAACTTGTTTAACAAAAAGAATTTTATGTTTAATATCTCTCGCTTTAGATGACGAAGCTCCGATCTCTGATCGCAGTGCAATGGCTCCATATATTCTTGGAAAACTCTTTAGTTCTTCTTCGGTGTCTTCTAATATTTCTGCTGCATAAAGAAATGGTGGCATTGCAATAAATTTCCAGAAAGTTTCTCCAATTTTATTACAATCATTAGCAACTGTGGAGTATATCAAAGTGTCTCGCCTTTAATACCAGTCATCTTTATCATCTTTGAAACATTCATTCTTGTCAGTTATCTTTATTCCTAAATACTTTATGCTTTCAACAATCTTTATATTTTCAATTACTTCTTGGTACAATTCTTTTCTGTTATATATCATTATATTGTTCTTTTGTCAATCCACATAAGGCTGCTATTTCTGTCGGTATATTTATAGATCTTATTGCTTCTTCAAAACTATGAGCAAATAAAAGACCATCACCAGCAAAGAACGGAGCTGCTATCTTGAAGAATTCATTTCTGTATCCTAGAGTTTCTGATTGGAACTTTTCTAGGATTATATAAGTGACAAGCGGGAACAATATTGTTGAGCCATTGCAAGTCTTATCCCTGAGGTTATTTCTATTTCTGCTTGCTTATTATTGTAAATGAAAAGTTTTGTACGGCCATGGGAGTAGTATATATTTGCAATGATTTCAAAGACGTTACCATCAATTTCATTTTTTCTATTAATTTGCCTCTATTAATAGAATCAAATGCCTTTTGAAAAGCAACTGAAATTACAAAGAGAGTCTGTTATCTCTTAAAACTATTTTCAATACAATGTTTTAATATGTAAAGGTTGTCTGTTAATCTTCCTTTCTTTGTAATCATCTTGTAAGAAATATTTGTTAAGGCAATGGGTCTAAAATCTTTAACTGTAAGCTTCACTACTTTTGGAATAAGTATAGTTTTTAATATGTCACAGTTTGCATTTTCCTCACCATTTTCCAAAATATACTTATATGACAACTTCAAACTCTTCATGCATATTTCACTATCTTCCATTGTTTTGAATACTCCTGGCTTAAGCCCATCAGGCCCGGGAGCTTTTCCATCCATGAGTTTTTTTATATGCTGTTTTATGCTATAACTTGTTATTTCAACTTTCTTCATTGGGGCAAAATCCCTTGGTATCACTGATGCTGCAGCGTCAATATTTCGTTCTCTCATAATTCTTGCCATCTCTCTTAAATCAGGTCCTGCGTCAATCCGCCATTTTTATAAATTTATGCTCATTCTTATTTCATCCTCACATGACCTCCTCTTCTCTGGGTTCCAAACTTGAATAATCGAGTTTTCATGTTTTTGATAGATGTTCTTCCAAAACTGTTTCAACTCTTTCTCTATATTTCAATTTTGGAATTGCTTTTTATTTTCCCCCCTCTAAGTTTCTTTATATACATATGTAAGCTTTTACTTCTATTCTGATTAAGCTTTATTTCATTTGGTAATTTTTTCTCATACTGATTTACTGCTTCATTCACTATATTTTGGACTGTTTGTGTTTGTTGTTGATATTGATTTTCAAATATTTTTCTCTTGTGAGCATTTAATGCACATCTTTTTTTCTTATTATAGTTTCGTCTTATACTAATTTCTTTTATTATACTTCCAAATTTTCTTTTACCGTTTCCTCTACTGAGATATGCTTAGCTTTATATTCAGATAGTTCTAATCGGCATTCATCTACTTTATGTTTGATCTCATTTTCAAATCTTCCAAAGGAATTTTTTCTTTGCATCTTCATTAATCTTCACATAAGTAATTATCTCTCTCTTCTTTCTTCCGGGGGTTGCCTGGTATTTCACTAAAAAAAAAAGTGCTTCTAATAAAAGGTGGTCATACAAATCGAATTTTGTTTTATTTTTATCAATAACATTTTTATTGTTTTATACATTATTTGACTGCATAAGATAGAGTCAATAGCACTTTCTGTACAGATTGGAAATTCACATTCCTGTTATAAAACACTAAGGGGAGGTGTAGCTACCCCCCAAGGAAATGGCCTAATACTATTTTGTGCGTCTGGATTGACAAACATTACACGGACATGGCGTAAAACTAAAAAATTTGCGGACGACACCAGTTGTCTCTGTGAATGAGGAACTTTTTGGTGTTCGTATTAGTATTAATGAATGGATGATATCTAAACAGTTAGAATTAAATGTAAATAAAACCGAATTTACGATGGGAAGGGAAAATATCTTGAGAAACCTCAGCAATTTTTCGGTAAAATCTAAGTAGTTATCCAATTCTGATTGCTGTCGTACTTGACTGGGGTGTGTTGTTGGACAGAGATTTGTCCTTAGTGATCATATCAGTAATGTTGTGAGGGTTATTGGCCATCGTCTCAGAAGTGTGGCATTCGTGAAAAATATCTTGATGAGTATTCTATAAAAAACGGGGATTAGTTGTGTAATGAAGAGATTGGACTATTGCAACTCTCTCTAGCATAATCTGCCTACGATGCACCTTTAGAAGCTGCAAAATCTATTGAATAGAGCGGTAACCCTGTTCTTTGAGTTGCTCAGGCTCCCTACCAAAAACAGAATGATGTTTAAAATATCTATGATGATTCATCAGCCTAGCAACACTGGATGGAGTCAACCTAGAATCAGCTACAGATGATATCAAGTTACTTGAGTCAATATACACTTCGAATGTTAGCTTTAGGGCATTAGGATCTGCAGCTCCAAGACTGTGCAATAAGCACCATATGAAATAAGGAGGATTTGAAATATCAAAGCTTTTAAGAAAATAGCTAAAGATTTCTCTTGTTCTCTGGGTGTTCTGACTATGTTAATTTGACAATTCATACATCAACCGGCAAGCGCTGTACAAACGTTAAAAGACTTCTGCATTATTGTGTACGTGACAAGTACCATATTTCAGAGACTGAAGAGGGAGACAGCAGTCTCTGAATATAGTACTTACTTTCTATATTTTGACGTTTCTATGGGCTCCTTTTATTAGATCGAACGCTGCTGTAACAGCACAGTTTTACCAGTCCACTCATATCTATATATATATAATATATAATTATATATATATATATATTATATATATATATATATATTATATAAGCGAATTCCAAGGGAAAATGATAGTCAGAAATCCAAGCGCTTTCGTCTTTACTCAGACATTGTCAAGGAGTTAATGAGGTACAATTGGAGAGAAAGGTCTCAGGTACAACACAAGATCAAGAATACCAGAGGGTTAATTGTCAAAAGAGTAAAAATTAAAAGAGATAATCCAGGATTATCGGATATCACACGGTCACAAACCTAAACAGATTGACCCTAACCGAAATATTACAGAGTTTCTTTACAGTCCAAAACATGTAAAAAAAAAACTGAATATATTAATTTTTGTTGCTTATATTTATCTACAACTTTTTTCATTATGAAAGCATCAAGTTTAAATAAACCAAGACTTAAATTTAGAACATTTCTATTATTTGACTTGATGCAACAAGATTCAATGATTTTCCTTTTAACTGTGTCCTCACATGGGATTAAGGCTCTTGCTTGACTCCAGTTAATAGGATGGTCTAAATCTCTCATATGTACAAATAATGCATTCGATATTTGCCCAGTTCTCACAGAATACTGATGCTGTTTGAGACGTTTGTGAAAGAGATTACCGGTTTGTCCGTAATAGACTTTATCACACTTTTGCAATGAAACTTAAATACCCAAGGACTTTTGTAGATGTGGCATGGAAAAGAGCTGGAAAAACATTTTATTCAACTAATGACAAACTTGAATTTAGTAAAAATAACATTCTAAAATTACCTTATGATGAAAGGTTTTTAGATATTCCTAGAATTTTAAAGCTTTTTAACATAAATGTTGTTTTCAGTAATATTAATGTCAAGAGTTTAATAATCAAAAATTCTCCTAAAGATCTTCCAGGCTGCATATATGAAAATTCCTTGCCAAAAAATAGTGAAGTTGATAAAGTCTTTTACGGGACAAACCGGTAAATCTCTTTCCTCCACAACGATCGTCTCAAACAGCATCAGTATTCTGTGAGATTGGCAAATATCGAATGCATTATTCGTACATATGAGAGATTTAGACCATCCTATTAACTGGAGTCAAGCAAAAGCCTTAATCCCATGTAATGACACAGTTAAATGGAATATCATTCAATCTTGTTTCATCAAGTCAAACAATAGAAATGTTCTAAATTTAAGTCTTGGTTTATTTAAACTTGATGCTTTCATAATGAAAAAAGTTGTAGATAAATATAAGCAACAAATTAATATATTTCAGTTTTTTACATGTTTTGGACTGTAAAGAAGCTTTGTAATTTCGGTAGGGTCAATCTGTTTAGGTTTGTGACCGTGTGATATTACCGAAATAATCCTGGATTATCTCTTTTAAATTTTACCCTTTTGGCAATTAACCATCTGGTATTCTTGATCCTGTGTTGTACCTGAGACCTTTCTCTCCAATTGTACCTCATTAACTCCTTGACAATGTCTGAGTAAAGACGAAATCGCTTGGATTTCTGACTATCATTTTCCTGTGGAATTCGCTTATTTATGAAGTCACGTGCATCTACTGTGATTTTTTGAGCACACACACACACACACACACACACACACACACACACACACACACATATATATATATATATATATATTCTATATACAGTATATATATATATATATATATATATATATATATAATATATATATATATATATATATATATGTGTGTGTGTGTGTGTGTGTGTGTGTGTGTGTGTGTGTTTGTTTTACAGAGAGGGTATTTAATAAGAATACTTAGAAATATACCATGGAAATCATTAGTGAGAAATATTATAAAGAGTGAGACACGTTAACTTGCGGATCTGAATCGGAGAAAGAGAGAGAGGAAATGAGCATTGTTGATCAAGCACTAAAGACAAAACAAAAATTTAACGGCTCTCGTTGCTGGATGGTGTCAAGCAACCTCAGCATTCTAGAGAATTTATGAAAACACCTCGCAAACCACATGGCGCGAACTCGATGGGGAGAGAAAGGAAATGCTGAGCAGAACAGTGTTATAGTGAAGCAAGTCAGAGAACGGTGACATATAGTCGACCACACCTTATAAACTATGACGCATCAACGGCAACATCAACAGGATGAAAGGGGGAGAAGGAGAGGCTGTCAGCGACAGTTAGAGAGAGAGAGAGAGAGAGAGAGAGAGAGAGAGAGAGAGAGAGAGAGTAGAGAGAGAGAGAGAGAATTAAACGTACAGGCTGTACGCCGAGCGTAGCATAAAAGTGTAGCCCATATCTCGGTAACTGGGAGGACTTAGAATTTTTTAAAGATCTCACATAAATTTTAAAAGTCCAAGTTTGGACTTGGTGTATTTCAGTCTCGAGTCCAGCCTACTCCCCTAAGAAGGAAATTTGTATTTCAGAGGGAATAATAATAATAATAATAATAATAATAATAATAATAATAATAATAATAATAATAATAATAATAATAATAATAATAATAATAATAATAAACCCTACGATGCTCATACGTAGCTATTAAGAACCTTGAGGAATTACTGTCGCCAAGTTGAACAAACATGTCCCTGAATGATAAAAACATATCGGTGGAAGTTTATATATATATATATATATATATATATATATATATATATATATATATATAGATATAGAATATATATATATATATATATATATATATATATATATATGTGTGTGTGTGTGTGTGTGTGTGTGTGTGTGTGTGTACTCGGATTGAGTATTACAGAAAAGAAAAACTACGCATAAACATGCAGACAGAGAAGAAAGAGCTCAACAAGACCATCAGACAATAAACAATTGTGCGGACGATGTTTGGGAGTTTAATTAAAGGTGGTAGTACAGTCAATTTGATGATAATAGATGCAAGTATTGTTAGATCGTTTTCTTTGTGTATCTGTCTTATTATTGAAATTTCTATTTTCCATAAGAGTTTTACATATTCTGGAATGATTCCTGATAATAGACTGTTCAGGGCTGGAGTACAGTCTGCTCCCTGTCCTGAAGTTGACTTCTCTATGCGAGCATCAGTGCGTACTCGCGACATCCTCCATAGAGTCCTTGACTATCTGGGGCATTTGTACTTAAATATGACGCTGGATGTAGATAAGGGACTACTGAGCTTGTCTTCAAATTTGAAGAGAGAAGAGAGCCAACTGTTCGGGGATTTATCAGATTGAGTTTGAGGT
Organism: Macrobrachium nipponense; assembly: GCF_015104395.2. Taxonomy (NCBI): domain Eukaryota; kingdom Metazoa; phylum Arthropoda; class Malacostraca; order Decapoda; family Palaemonidae; genus Macrobrachium; species Macrobrachium nipponense. The sequence continues at coordinate 39,901,267 of NC_087211.1, forward strand.
TGGGTGCCGGTAATTCCTTTTGAATATTTAGAAATTTCTTTCTGAAAGAATAATCTTGTTTAAAGGGGACGCCGCGTACAAATTATTCGCTGCGTACAAATTCATTTCACGGACAGTGTAAAATAGAATATGTTGCAACATCTTTTTATTCAACAGTGCCATTTAACAATTTGAAAAATAGTTTTGAAGGAAAACACTTGTTACTGAAATTTGGCAAGAGTCGTTACTAGTCATGAAAAGTCAGCCACTTAGATAACAGAGTAAACGCCTTGCGAAGTAGCCAGAAACAACATTTAATTTGAAATTGAAATAACAAGAGCCATAAAAATTTATACCCCCAGAGCCGTGATCGTCCCTTTATAATATATACCAGTGCAGGAACCTGCCTAGCTTCTAGAAACAAGAACGACCAAAACTGGGAGCATTGCTGCTAGATTCTTTTTCTAGCGTAATTTTTATGTTAGGGTGTTGGGTATTATCGAAGTCCAAGAAAGAGTCTGCATTAAAATCTCGTATTAATAAGACAAACGTGACACCAACAATTTTTTTTTAAATAAAAATAGAGGAAAGAGGGACAACTGACGTCCATTATGCGCTCTTCCAGAGAATTCATAAAAAATTTTGGCGAGCGTAGTTCCTAAAGGACTTCTCATGGCAATTCCATCCACCTATTTATAGTACAACGCACCATTAAAAATGAAGGTCGTGTTCAGCACGGCCAACTCTAAAAATGGTTTAATTAGATTCTTTATGAAATTATGAAATAAGACATTGCCTTTAGGGAAAAAGTTTATTTAAAATAATCTGAATTGTTTCCCCCACAGGAACATTGACGAACAAGGATTCGACGTCCAGGCTAACCATAAGTTGGGGTCCTGCTTGATACGTTCCTCCTTGAAGAGCGATAATGGACCCTTGAAAAGCGCATAATGGCCATCAATTACTGTGTAATTAGTTTACAGTCAGCCTTTTTATTCTATGGGTCGGTGGTGCAAGAATTGTATATCTTTTTGGTGTATCAATGCATCTTTAGGTTGCTAGCCTTGGTTGTTTCTATTGTCACCAGGAAACAATGGTATACCTATTTCTGGTCGGACAGACTGGGAGCAGAACAAGGACAATGTACACCGAGAGTTATCTCTCTCTCTCTCTCTCTCTCTCTCTCTCTCTCTCTCTCTATATATATATATATATATATATATATATATATATATATATATATATATATATATATATATATATATATATATATATCTAAGAATGGAAGACAAGCCAAAATGACGAGCACAATCGTGGAGTAGTAAGATGTCTACTATGTCAGCACGAGAGCGTTCGTTCAGTGCCACTCCTCCACCCCTCAAGCAAAGAAACCGGGAACTTCAGGTGTAAACAAATGTCTGCGCGATTATATTCGATTATCGAAATTCCTGGCTGTTGTCCGATTAGGTGGGTATGAGGAGTCGTCTTTCGTTGATTTACCTTAATCTTTTATGCAGTTGCTTCGTGAAAGCCCAGGGCAGTGATAGTTGTTCTTGGAAATGCTTTGTCTTTCCACAGATGGCCCAACGAGCCATGTTTAGGGTCGTTCTACCGGTAGACAAGCAAAGGTCAAGGTCTTGTCAGAGGTTAGGAAGGTTAACCAATAGGTAGGAGCTACTTACCAGTAGGGGTTAGGTAATATGTTGTTAACTAGGGTAAGGGATCAGGAATACTGCAGGCCTAGTAGCCATTTCTGTAGTAGCTATGCATTTTGGAGGGGATAGCTAGGTACCTAGGGTGAAACATCACAGCAGGCCAAGCAGGCCACCTACAATCAACACCTAGCCACCCTCCGAAAAAGTACATTATAACGCGTCCTGACACCCGAGATGGGCATCAGTCGCGACTTGTTGTTGGTGAGAAACGGAGCTAAAGACCTCTACTCTCCTTTCGAAGTAGTAAGTATTTTCTCCAAAGTTAGAAATTAAGGCCAAATTTTAAGATTTAAACAGAGGGTACTGAAAATGGCGCCCACGGCAGTGGAAATCTCACCAAAACGCTTTAGAAATTTTTTTACTTACAACAAAACTAAAAATGTTTCGAAGATTGACGCAATCTCGATGTTTACGGAGTCGCTTGTGTCAACAAACTTTCCATTTCCTGTGATAAATCCGCACACCACTTGTACCCACAGACGCTGGAGCACTTTTATCACAACAATCGAAACACGATTTCTCACCAACAACAAGCCAGGAGTAAACAGCTGTTTTGGTAGAAGATGACGAGAAGCGTGCTCTTAGCTAATTTAAAATAAGTAGTAAAACATCAATATTTTACATATTTATGATGATTAATTTGAAAATATTCGTTATTGAAAAAGTAACTCTACTCTGACTCAAATTTAAGTAATTATTTTTCTGAATTAGAACGTTCTTTTAAGTTCTGTATTATGACGTCACGACATCTTGACTTTCGTACCTATTGTAAATAATTGCTATACTCAACTGTCATTGCAGAACAGTTTTACCAGTTATTCATGCAGATTGTTATCAGCTATACATGTAATTGTTATAATCGTAATGCGCATATATATCTTTATTATTTACTTTTTGCTATATGAAGATGTTTTACTGCTGGATTATCGCCGTAGTGTGACGCAAATCGTTTTCGGTCCATGGGCCTCTGTCTGTTTTCGCACCATAAGAAATTATGGGGCTGAATTTGCAATGACCAGAAAGTCGTTAAAAAGAGGAAAGTTAGCATTGAGGGGCATATGTTTTGACTGATAAAAATACAAATTTATTCAATAGCTAGCTTGTAAAAATACTTGGTATAAAAACTTGATTGATAACTAAGCAGCATGTCTACTATGGGTTTTCAGAGACAGTGCAAGCACGTTTTTGGGCAATACCCTATTTCTGTAACCGAACACTGTCGTTAACAAACGAAAGCTTTTGGCTATAGTTGCAATTAACCCCAGTGCCGTAATTTATAAGGGTATCGTGAATCACTAATCGTAAAGAATAACGACACTTGTCCTTGTACCAAGAGACAAAAACTCCATTATGCAGAAATGGATACGAACACGTGTATAAAGCTCCACCACCCTCTCCCCCCCCCCCCCTCCGCCATCCCCTTTTCTCTTCGTCACCGCCTTTTTTTCTTTTCTTTTTCGTTCCTCCGCCTTCCTTCTCTCTCTCTCTCTCTCTCTCTCTCTCTCTCTCTCTCTCTCTCTCTCTCTCTCTCTCTCTCTGTTGCCATTCGGTATGTGTTGACCCTCCAAACTGGGTATAAGACTACACACAAAACGTTGAAATTGGTGAAATTAGGCTATGTATTGGAAGTATAATATACATAAATATTAAAGCAATTTTATCATTATTGCATTACTATGACAACTAGAATTCATGGAAACAGTTTATAATAATGGAACGGCGTATGTGTGAAGCCTCCACTAATGTGGCAACGATGATTTTGCCATTCTTAGCATGCAAACATTAAAGCATGCAAAGGCATTAAAGGTTACATTTATTTCTGGCATACGAAATTATTAAAGAAATTCAAAAAAAAAATACTAATAAAAGACTGAAAATCAAATGAAAGTGGGCTACAAAAAAACAAAAAAGCAAAAAAAAAAAAAACTTAGTCGTTCCTCTGCACTTTTCCGTATTCGTTCCTCTATGGTTTTCGGCAGCCAGATGTACGAAAAACGTTATAAACATTTGATTTTATCTACTTTAGAAATATCTGTAATTTTTTCGGGGTAATTTGGTTGCAAAAAAAGGGATAATATACATGAATTAAATCAAAATTTTTAAATAACAAAGTAAATTTAAACTAAATAACGAGTAAAGTAAACAGTTTAGGGAATAAAACTTTGCAGTTTTCGTCGTCTGTCGTCGTCTGCTGTTCGAAATTGTGTTTATGGTGCGCGCGCTAGAAACCAGGAACAGCAACGGGTAAAGTGCAATGTGGGAGTGAACTGAGACCAAAATGTGTATAATAACAATCAAATAAGCACTGTGGAGTTTCAGTTGTGATGGCAGTAAGGATAAAACCGCCGATTACAAGGTAAGAATGAATTCAGTTCCAACCATAACCCCACGGGAATAACAAGTTTCATACTTTCACTAATATAGGCAACAAAATGTTGTTTTATTGTGCTGATTACAACTGCAATCTTGAGTAAGATCAATAAACGTTACATACATACGCTAACATTGTTCAAATGAGTGCTGGGAAGGCTGGGGAAAGATGGTGGCCGTCACTGATGAGAACCGTCCATGCAAAACGTAGCCGCCATATTTGGATTTCAAAAACTGCCTGAAATATACGAAGAGCTCACATGCTTATTTTAGTTCTATGGGGCTTTCATATATCACAATATGTTGACGAAACTTCAGTCTTTTAAATGGTATGCTTAGAGTTGCAATTGTATTCATGTTTCACCAATTAAATATCGAGTGAATAAGACCCGTCTACCGTGATGAGGGTTGGCCTGTCGTGATGTTTCACCCTAGCTAGCTAGTAGCTACCTAGGTATACCTAACAACCTAGCCTAGCTACCTAGCCTAGTAGGTAGCTAGGTTAGTAGTAGGGTCATCTAACCCTACTTACCTTTACTTAGTAACCCAACCTTGGACTGGTCTTGCCATGTTAGGCTACCTAGCCTCTGCCTCAATGTCAGACATGTAGCCTAATGCTTAGGTAAATCCTGTAAATAAATCTGTAACCTTGGACACCATGTCCTTACCAGTCTAGAGGTTCCACCCCAAGTAATTTGTGACCCCCAACTCTGCATTTAGTATCTAAGGGGAAGTGCAGAGTACCTAGCCTAGGGGGTCAGGGCTACTGTAGGTACATTGAGTAGCCTAGGTAGTAGTATTTTGCATAATTAGCTTTCCATATAACCTAGTCTGTACTAGGTAGGTAGTCTCAACCTCCATCCAATTTCAGTACTTATTGTGTTGTTTAAATAGTAGATACTCACTGCATACCTAGGGTAAATGATCGAGCGGCATCATACTAGCCACCAATCCCGGAATGTGGCCACCTTCCCATTAAAGTACATACGTACTTGAATTTGCTGCCATGAGCATCAGTCAAGAGTTATGGCCCATCTTGGCAGCACACTGAGACCTCTCATGCTTCTCTGGAAGTAGGCGTTTTCTCTTAAATTATGAAATACAGGCAGTATGACGTTCCGAGGTTAAGGTGCTTTTCAATTATTTTCATCAGAAATTATTTCCAGGGTTACGACACCTACAGTGCTCATCTGGCAGAAGAAATATGACACCAAAAATGCAACATAATATTTGAAGGTTTTTTTATGAAAAATGCAATAAGAATGTAGTTTACATAGTTTTCAATGCACCCAAAGCATTAGAAGTAAGGTTTTCTTAGGATTTTTTATGATGTTCCGGCTTACGATGATTTTCGGGTTACAACGTGTCTCAAGAACGGAACCCCCGTCGTAACCCGGGGACTGCCTGTAATGGCATAATTCAAGCGCTTTTTTTGGGAAGCGGCCACGTTCCGAGAGAGGTGGCGGCTATGTCGCCGTCTGGTCATTTACACTATAGATGATCCAGGCTGTTCTTGCCAGGTTTACTTTTACTGATGCAGAAGTGGGAGAAGTCTTAACTGCCAATAGACTAGCTGTGAGTCTATAGACCCAAAGGCATTTAGTTGAGGATGCAGTAGTTCACTAAAGGTTCCTAAGAAATCAAAAGGCTACACAAGTGGTTTGTAAATAACACAAATATCTACAAACCTTTGTTCTTTACAATAGGATTATTCCTACATGGTATACAAACCATCGGTCCTTTACATTAGGAATTTCCTTCAGTGAAGCTGGAAATGGCCGCTAGACTTTTATAGCAAGGTAGTTTGGTAGTTGAACCGCTTCCTGGGTGGGAGAGCTCCTTCAACCCGCCTATACCACTTTGCTTTTGGCCGCCATCAGGTTTGGACATTTATCACATCGCTCTGCTTGACTGTCACTAACTTTTCCTTACTTGTGTATCACGGTGAAATCTTTCCTTATTTTTAGTGTGAATTAATATTTTAAGTGTGTTTCCTGTTGTTTGTGACCAATTTCCAACATGCAAACCCATGATCATGTTAAGGCGGCTTCTAAGCATTCCGCCCCAAGTGTGTGTGTCCCGGGGCTGGGAGGTAAGAAATGCAATAACTGGCAATTAACTATGTCAATCCTCATACACTCTGCACATCTTGCAGAGGGCAGGATTGCAATCCCAAACTGACTTGCAACAAGTGAGTTTCTTGGTCCCCTGTATAATGTGTGAAGTTTGCTGGGAGGAAACGTTATCGAAGGAAGGACACCAAGATGCCGTTAGAGTGGTACATGCCTCTAATGACTCCTTTGGTGCCAGACCTCTCATCCTCGTTTCTTTTTCCCAGCAAGCTCCCCCACCTTGCTCCCTCTTCTATAGAGAAGGTCTCCTCTTTGTCCTCTTCGTTCGATTCATTGGATGGAAGAGAGGCAGGGGTTCAAGACGTTCTCAGGTCTCTCCAAGGGAGTTGAGTTTCCCTCAGGGCAAAAAGGGGTTCTTCCCCTAATCTGAATTTTCCTTCTTCAGGTTTGATGGAGGAGCAAACTTTGGATCTCGTGGCTGTGTGGCGTTCTCTGGGCTAAGCGGGAACCCCGTCGTTGCAAGCCCTGTTGTCGCAACTGGCTGCTCTTTACGTCTCATATGGTGGGCACCCCTACCACCACCTCAATAACCACTAATGCGTTTACCATGGTGGTGCATCTGGTGTACTGCCACCATCTGACTAGTACAACTCCCTCGGTGGTGACAGGCACCACTGTGCACCTTCCAACACCTTGAGTTGTGGCATCTCCCCCTCTTGGCTTTATGACGCCCCTGACCATCATCACTTTGTCTGCTGTTCCAGAGGGCCAAAGCACTAGCAAGGGTGGAGCCTTTAATTACACCTGTGGTTGCTATGGCCTCTGATATCCAGGCAGCTTCTGTTCCTGAGTCGCAACTACCCTCCTGAATTAAAGACCGCTGCAATCCTGAAGAAGGTAACAAAGAAGAGATCCCGTAGTGTGTCATCATCGTCTTCTTCCTTGTCCTCATCATTGTCTGCTGTCTCCCCCCCTCTTCCTTCCAAGGCTTCTCAGCACGCTAGGCGAGAACCACTTTATTTCTCTTGGGATAGTGCCTCTCCTCAAGGGTGCTCTCCCCAACTTATATCGCAATTTTCATCGTATGACGATCGCATACGGCTTACCTCTCCTGACTGCCTGGTGGGTAAGGGAGATGAGAGTGCTGGGCCTCCCTCATCTTTTCCCTCAAACTCCTGGGCTTTTACTAGGAGGCTTGACTCAAACAGGGAGGAATCCATGATCCTCCACATACCAGCCCTGCTTCTCAAGCTTATGCCCCTGGCTTGGTCCTTAGACCAACCAGGGCATATGCTGAGGTAGTGAGGGAAGGACCTCAGGAGTCTGGTGAGGTTCTCCTCCCGAGGGGAGGGTAAATTGGGAAGACTGCACCTTTGAAGGACTCAATGGTCCTCTGCCCCAAGATACAGATACTCCAAAATATAGAGGATGTTTGCGTAGATCAAAGCGCTGATTCGTCAGCACAATAATCTAAGGGAAGGACCTACGGTTTTGTCTGGAGAACTCCCCTCTCGACTGGAGTCTTCATGGGGCCCGAAGAGGGGATCCAAGGCATCAGTGGGGCTGCCATGGTCTTCTCTTGCTGACGGAGTCCTCGACCAGGTGGACACTTGTCTCTGGACAAGAGAACTCCCTCAGGTTGAACTGCTTAGACAAGTTGCTTCCTCCTCTACCTCACCAGAAGTGATTTTATCAACCTTCAGAGAGGTCATTGGCAGCCTAGCAGGTTGACCTGGGTCTAGTTCGACTAGACTCCAGTCTCTCGCTGCAAAAACTAACTGCAGAGGCGGTTTCCCTCTCGCAGCAAGAAGCAGCAACCCTGGAGACTACTGTCTTGGCATACTTCGAGGCAGTCTCGTGGCTTGATCTTTGGTGCTTTACAGTGGCCAAGATACTGGCCTCCTCAGGGGCTTTGGTCCCAGGGGAGGATTCCACGTTTGCGAGACTATGCCAGTCTGGAGGTAGGACAATTTCCTACCTAGCCCACCAGACAGCAAACCTGTTGACTAACTGAGTCCTGAAGAGGAGAGATGCTGTCTTGACTTGCCTGACCAGGACCTTGGGATCCAAGTCCTCCATGACCCTAAGGAATGTACCGCTGCTGGGTTCTTCCTCTCTCTTTCCTAGAGAGATGGTGGCTGCTGCCGTAGACAAGCGAAGGGTCAACAATAATAATTGCCTCGGCAAATCAGGCAGTGACGAAGTCATTGGGACCTTTGCGCGTCCCCGTGGCCTGACTGGCTCCCTCTTCCTCAGGCCCTAAGAAGACTCAAGCTTTGAAGGGCACTGGGGGAAAGATCCAGTATTCTTCTTTCTCTTCTGAGCAGAATTGTTCCTTTCAGCCCTCCTCTTCCTCAGGAGAGCCATGTAAGGGTAGCAAAAAGAAAAGAAGGGGAAAGGTGCCTGTCGTGCCATTGGGCAACTTGGCAGTGATATGGAGCTGAGACCTGGGTAGTGGATGTCCTTGGGAAGGGGTATCTACTCCCCTTCAAGTCGTGGCCTCCCCTCACTGATCTCCCAGACCATCTCCAGACTTCTGTACCCGGTTTGCCGAGAGACATGGCACTGAAGGAAGAAGCACAAGCCATGCTGACCAAGAGCGCGATAGAAGTCAATTCGGACTAGTCCCCAGGGTTTTACAGCTGCATCTTTCTCATAGAGAAAGCCTCAGAGGGTTGGAGACTGGTCATAGACCTTTTTCCCCTGAACCGATTTGGTTACCAGACTGTTCACAATTTAGATAACACGTTTGGCGCTCGCCTCTGTCAGGGAGAACAACTTTATGCTGACGGTGGATTTGAAAGATGCGTATTTACAAATATCCATCCATCAATCCTCTTGGAAGTACCTTCGTTTTATCCTCGGGGAGACTGTATTTCAGTTCAAGGCACTTACCTCTCAGGTGTTCATGAGAGTGTTCACCCTCGTCTCTTCTTGAGTCTACTCGCAGGGGATACGCTTGTTGAGGTACTCGACGATTGGTTAGTCCTGACGGATTCCCACTCACAGTTGCTTCAGGACAGAGATTGACTTGTCAAGTTTTGCCACACCCTTGGGATAGTGATAAACTTAGAGAAGTCAGATCTCATACCCGAACAGAGGATAAAGTACTTGGGCATGGTGATCAATATGGTAGCAGCAAGAGTCCTCCCACAGACTCACGCATCAGCAAGTTCAGGAAGATAGCGCAGCTGTTCCTGTCTCGATGAGAACAACAAGCACTGCAATGGCAAGTTGTGGTTGGTCACCTGTCATCCTTGGAGAAGCTGATCCTCATGCCTCCATCTACGTTCTCTTCAATGGAGAATGAGGAAATACTGGTCCGAGTCTCAAGATCCTCAATCCTTCCTCATCCCTCTATCAGAGGAGGTGAGTTGGGACTTGGATTGGTGGCTGGACAACAGGAACCTCTTGATAGGAGTACTCTGCATACTCCTCCTCCCAACATGCTTCTGTATTTGGGTGCATCAACTGAGGGATGGGGCGCACACCTCAATGAGTTGCTGACTTTAGGGTTGTGAGACCAACACGACAGACACCTCCACATTAACGTCCTGGAATTGAAGGCAACCTTCCTGGCCCTTCAAGAATTCCAGGATAGAGTGATGGGGCACTTTGTGATGCTGATGAGTGACAACACCACAACAGTGGCATATGTCAACAATCAGGGGGGCCTCTTTTTCCTCAGCTCCACCAGTTGACAATGCAGGTACATGAGTGGGCAGTAGCTCATTGTGGAGTTGTCATCCAGATGCATTCCAGACAGGAGGAATGTAGTGGCAGACAAATGCAGCTACCAAAATCAGGTGATAGGGACAGAGTGGTCCCTATACCAGGATGTAGCCGAGATGTTCAGCCTGTGGGGGAGACCAGTAATATACTTTTTGTTCATGACACTTACCTGTCAGATATATATATATAGCTGTATTCTCCGAAGCCCGACAGAATTTCAAAACTCCCGGCACACGCAGTGGTCGGTCAGGTGGTTAGTACCCATTCCCGCCGCTGGGAGGCGGGTGTCAGGAACTATTCCCCATCTTCTATTCAGATTTTCTTCTGTCGCCGGTAATGTAAACACCTGTTTTCATTACTTCCGTCTAGGATTTTGGAAACTTCATTGCCGCTTAAGTATCTTGGTTGTTTTCTTTTTGGTTTATTAACTTGGATTTGCGGCTAGGCATACGCTATCATAAATTGATTTAATTTTGAATTTCTTGACATAAGAAGTCTGATTCTAGTTAGACTAGTTTCAGACTTTGTTGTCCGCAAGGGGTTAGGTGAGAATAACGAAACTTTCGATATATTCTCACTTAATATGCACAACGTGTCATCAATGTAATTAGTGTAATAATTGACTGATTCCGAAAGAAGATGTATGATTCGTTCGTATGTACGCAAATTAGAGCGTAATAGAATCAGGAAGTTTTCCTCCAAGATTAGTAAACAGAGTAAACTTTATTTTGCCTAACCTTGTGGTATGGCCTACGGGCCTAGAGGAAGTGTCTGTGAGAGGTAATGCCCTTTCTGTTATGGTGGATTACATCAGTAATCGGAATCTAAGGTGCTCGCTCTCCAATCAGTGTTGTGAGTGTAGTGATGTTGATTTAGTGCCCCTAGTGTGGAGGGGGCGTCAGATCGGCCTTATAATGCCTCTAGGTCTAGAACCTCTGTCGGACTCCCAGGACCACAGGGAGAGGGCATGTCGAAAGCCGAAGGAGGGTTACGAGGAACCCCCACCGATCTGGCGTCCCTTCGGCAAGACCTGAAGACGCTTCTCAGGCTGCCAAAGATCGTGCACGTGCACGAATCCTGAAGGATTGCTTCTCGTCCTCTGAGGCGTCCTCCCCGTACAGGGGTTGGAGCTCTCGGAAGGACTCGCGCCCTTTAAATAGAAGCTTATTGAGGAGGACGCTTCACGTCCTCTCTCGATTGTCATGCGATTGTAATCGCCGCCTTAACAATTTGACGACTTTCCAACACATGGGAGAAAGAAGAAGGAAATAGGAAGAACGCTGTTAAGCGCCCAGATCGCCTTATCATTCTTACTGTGAAAAGGAAGAAGGCGTACCCTCGTCTTCTCACAGGTTCAGCCCTTCTCGGTTGGCCTCGTTTTCGCCAAAAGAAGGGCAAAACACATTTACTGAAGGAAGGATTTGAGGCTGTCTGTCTGTCAAGTCAGGCAGTCTTCTTCTCCTTTTCCTTGCTCGTCGCTTTCTACATCCTCGCACCCAAGAACACAAAGGCGTCCTTTTGAGTGCGTTTCTGGAAGTGTCGATAAGCGTGACAGAGACGCAAGATGTCGCACAAGCGGCCGCCGTCTTTGTCAGGAGTTGCGAACGTCCATAATACTCGTCCGGACGACGATCACGTACATCGGCTTATGACTAGCACGCTCATGAGCGGCGCTCCCCTGAAGACAGGACGCTTTTGAGGACGCTTTTCGGGACGCCTCCGTATTTGATAAGCAAACAGTCATGTCGAAGTTTTTACCAAGACGTTCGGGAGAAACCTCGGTTTCTTAATAAGAATCTTATCGACGTTTGGGTATGATGGCGGATAGGAAATATCTACTTCCTTCCGTAAACCCTAGAGATGAACAGGAATTCTGTCTCTTCCGCGATTTATGAGGAAATTACGAAGTTTAAGAGTTCCTGGATTAACTTCCTTCCTTAAGGAGATATATATTACTCTTTCTATCGTTCTATTAACGAAAGAACGAAGATAGTAAAGTTTTTTCCTTTCTCTATCTGCCTCGGCAGGGAAAGAAGGTAGTAGAGTATCTGCTGTATGATAATACGATACGGTCAAATCATAAGCACATACCGTAGTGACTTCTTTGCTGTGCAACTCTATTACCAGTATCCTTACAGGACTTTTCTAGGAAGGACTACGCTTAAAGGGATTGTTATGACAATACCTAATTAGCTTCTAGATTTATCGAAGTCTTGTTTCGCTTAAATATACATTAATAAGAACTTCCTGAAGTTCGATAATAATTTTATAAGATTCCTTTATTGAATGGTAGCTGGCAACTCTGAAGGAGTAAGGCCAGACAGCTAACGGAGGAGGCTGCTATCGCTTAGACCAACGCAGTAACCATCTATTGCTCAGTCATGAGAGGTCGGTCCTGCGGGATGGAATGACTAACCGTATCTCTCCCCTACAATCGCGGTCTTAGCGCCTCGGATTGAGGGGATAGTTAAGCAAAATAAATAAAAATATGTCTGCCTTTTGCTAAGAAAACTTTCAATAAGAAAGATATTACAGCCTTTCAATGCTGATTTACCGTAGGTAACATCATTAAAGGAATCTAACGCAGCAGAACACTATACGTATATTATATAATGTTCTCATGCTTACTAAGCATGGCTTATTAGAGTACATGCTTAGTGAGAAGATGAATGTAGTAGAGAATTCACTTTAAGTCTACGGTATGGTCAAGTCTTATGGCCTTTCATGCATCAGGGCGCTCGACAAGATCCTCTCTGAGATGCCGTTCAGAACCCTTGGTGTTCTATGCACCAATACGCTCGGTAAGACTCTCGCGAGGACGTCTCTTGAAGATGCTCAACGTCCTACGCATTGAGACGTGAGGAAGCTTTTGCCGATGCTCGACGTCCTACACGAAGAGACGCTCATCAGGACGCTCTGGAAGACGCTCGACATCATAAACATTGATAAGCTTTTTGGAAGACTGCTCGATGTCTTACAACATCTGGACGCTCGCCAGGACGCTAGCGAGGACGCTTTTGAAGACGTTCGGCATCCTACACGTCATGTCGCTCAGCAGAGCACTTACCAGGACGTTCTTCAGAACGTTAGGCGTCCTACGCATCTTCGAAGAAGAGGAAGGAGTTTGGTCTCGTCAAGATGTCTACTTTGCTTTCTACGAAGGGACCGTTCAATAGAATCCATGACTTGATGAATTCCAGAAAAACGGTAAGCAGATTTCGGTGTCATAAAACGCCTCGTCTGCTTTCGGGACTGCACTGCCGAAGGGGAACATTAAGGTCCTACCTGTCGTAAGCCCAGTCTCTGATTAGGAATCCTGCCCCTTCCTCGATTTCTGCGGGAATCGGGAAAACTATAGCTCGAATTCCTGGGATTAACTTTCTGTCATGGTAAATGGGTTAGTTCTTATTGACAAAGTTCTTCATAACATTTTTATCGCTTAAGCGGATTAAGCTTCTCATTAACAAAATTCGATGAGAGCTCTCATTCATTAGTCGGAGGCTCATCCAGGAAAAAGACTTGTAGACTACGTCCATGAAGTCTTATGTCCAATATCATAAGAAGCTTGGAACTGTCCTTTTCGATCAATCGGTTTCTCACTTGATCTCCATTCGAATAATGTTAATTCGTTCTCTTGGCAAAGAGAACGAAGACAGTCGATTTCCATTCTCTCTCTCTTCCTCGTCGAGGAAAGAATGTAGTAGAGAATTTTATGTTTAAGTGACTACAATACTTACGTATTTTATCTTTGCGTCATATTACTAATGTAGGGTTCAAGTCATATACGCATATCATGGTTACCTCTACAGATGGCAACAGAAAAGACGGTTATTGTAAGTGTATTTAATCGGTCCTTCCTGCAAACTTCCAGGAGTTTCCGCTGTAAGGACAACGCTAAAAGGTATTGTTACAACAACACTAACTCAGCTTCTGTATTTAGCGAATTCTGTTTCGCTTAAATTATGCCAACTTGAGAGTTTCTGTTCAAATAATGTAAAATCTATTCCTTAGATGAATAGAATAGCTGGCAACTCGGCATAAGACTGCGAGAAGGTGAACATAAGCTGCTGCCTGTGACTGTCACAGTGTCACCAACTCAGTATCAGGTAGCTCGCTGTTATGCTCGGTAGTTTACGTCTCTCTCTCCCGCGAGATTGATTGACGAACCGTATCTCTACCCTACAATCATGACTTTCGCCTCGGGTTGAGGGGATTTCTAGTAATCATGAATAAACACGACTTCCTATTGCTAAGAAATTTTCAACAGAGATATCTCTTAGACCTGTTCAGCGCTGCTTACCGCACTGT
>NC_087211.1:39920942-39944194 GCF_015104395.2 Macrobrachium nipponense
AAATATACCATGGAAATCATTAGTGAGAAATATTATTAAGAGTGAGACACGTTAACTTGCGGATCTGAATCGGAGAAAGAGAGAGAGGAAATGAGCATTGTTGATCAAGCACTAAAGACAAAACAAAAATTTAACGGCTCTCGTTGCTGGATGGTGTCAAGCAACCTCAGCATTCTAGAGAATTTATGAAAACACCTCGCAAACCACATGGCGCGAACTCGATGGTGGGAGAAAGGAAATGCTGAGCAGAACAGTGTTATAGTGAAGCAAGTCAGAGAACGGTGACATATAGTCGACACACCTCATAAACTATGACGCATCAAACGGCAACATCAACAGGATGAAAGGGGGAGAAGGAGAGCTATCAGCGACAGTTAGAGAGAGAGAGAGAGAGAGAGAGAGAGAGAGAGAGAGAGAGAGAATTAAACGTACAGACTTTACGGCGAGCGTAGCATAAAAGTGTAGCCCATATCTCGGTAACTGGGAGTACTTAGAATTTTAAAGATCTCACATAAATTTTAAAAGTCCAAGTTTGGACTTAGTGTAATTCAGTCTCGAGTCCAGCCTACTCCCCTAAGAAGGAAATTTGTATTTCAGAGGGAATAATAATAATAATAATAATAATAATAATAATAATAATAATAATAATAATAATAATAATAATAATAATAATAATAAACTAATAATAATAAACCCTACGATGCTCATACGCAGCTATTAAGAACCTTGAGGAATTACTGTCGCTAAGTTGAACAAACATGTCCCTGAATGATAAAAACATATCGTTGGAAGTAAATAATAATATATATATATATATATATATATATATATATATATATATATATATATGCGTGTGTGTGTGTGTGTATTGTGTGTACTCGGATTGAGTATTACAGAAAGAAAAACAACTAATAAACATGCAGACAGAGAAGAAAGAGCTCAACAAGACCATCAGGCAATAAACAATTGTGTGGACGACGATGTGGGAGTTTAATTAAAGGTGGTAGTAAAGTCAATTTGATAATAATAGATGCAAGTACTGTTAGATCGTTTTCTTTGTGTATCTGTCTTATTATTGAATTTTTTATTTTCCATAAGAGTTTTGCATATTCTGGAATGATTCCTGATAGTAGACTGTTCAGGGCTGGGGTACAGTCTGCTCCCTGTCCTGAAGTTGACTTCTCTATGCGAGCATCAGTGCGTTCTCGCGACAACCTCCATAGAGTCCTTGACTATCTGGGGCATTTGTACTTAAATATGACGCTGGATGTAGATAAGGGACTGAGCTTGTCTTCAAATTTGAAGAGAGAAGAGAGCCAACTGTTCGGGATTTATCAGATTGAGTTTGAGGTTGAGTGCCGGTAATTCCTTTTGAATATTTAGAAATTTCTTTCTTGTTTAAAGGGGACGCCGCGTACAAATTATTCGCTGCGTACAAATTCATTTCACGGACAATGTAAAATAGAATATGTTGCAACATCTTTTTATTCAACAGTGCCATTTAACAATTTGAAAAATAGTTTTTGAAGGAAAACACTTGTTCCTGAAATTTGGCAAGAGTCGTCATTAGTCAAGAAAAGTCAGCCAATTAGATAACAGAGTAAACGCCTTGCGAAGTAGCAAGAAACAACATTTAATTTGAAATTGAAATTACAAGAGCCATAAAAATTCATACCCCCCAGACCCGTGAACGTCCCTTTATAATATATGCCAGTGCAGGAACCTGCCTAGCTTCTAGAAACAAGAACGACCAAAAATGGGAGCATTGCTGCTAGATTCTTTTTCTAGCGTATTTTTATGTTAAGGTGTTGGGTATTATCGAAGTCCAAGAAAGAGTCTGCATTAAAATCTCGTATTAATAAGACAAACGTGACACCAACAAATTTTTAAAATAAAAACAGAGGGAAGAGGGACAGCTGACGTCCATTATGCGCTCTTCCAGAGAGTTCATAAAAATTGTTGGCGAACGTAGTTCCTAAAGGACTTCCCATGGCAATTCCATCCACCTATTTATAGTACAACGCACCATTAAAAATGAAGGTCGTGTTCAGCACGGCCAACTCTAAAAATGGTTTAGTTAGATTCTTTTTGAAATTATGAAATGAGACATTGCCTTTAGGAAAAAAGTTGATTTAAAATAATCTGAATTGTTTCCCCCACAGGGACATTGACGAACAAGGATTCGACGTCCAGGCTAACCATAAGTTGGGGTCCTGCTTGATACGTTCCTCCTTGAAGAGCGATAATGGACCCTTGAAAAGCACATAATGGCCATCAGTTACTGTGTAATTAGTTTACAGTCAGCCTTTTTCTTCTATGGGTCGGTGGCGCAAGAATTGTATATCTTTTTGGTGTATCAATGCATCTTTAGGTTGCTAGCCTTGGTTGTTTCTATTGTCCCCAGGAAACAATGGTATACCTATTTCTGGCCGGACAGACTGGTAGCAGAACAAGGACAATGTACACCGAGAGTTATCTCTCTCTCTCTCTCTCTCTCTCTCTCTCTCTCTCTCTCTCTCTATATATATATATATATATATATATATATATATATATATATATATATATATATATATATATATAAATATATCTAAGAATGGAAGACAAGCCAAAATGACGAGCACAATCGTGGAGTAGTAAGATGTCTACTATGTCAGCACGAGAGCGTTCGTTCAGTGCCACCTCCTCCACCCCTCAAGCAAAGAAACCGGGAACTTCAGGTGTAAACAAATGTCTGCGCGATTATATTCGATTATCGAAATTCCTGGCTGTTGTCCGATTAGGTGGGTATGAGGAGTCGTCTTTCGTTGATTTACCTTAATCTTATATGCAGTTGCTTCGTGAAAGGCCAGGGCAGTGATAGTTGTTCTTGGAAATGCTTGTCTTTCCACAGATGGCCCAACGAGCCATGTTTAGGGTCGTTCTACCGGTAGACAAGCAAAGGTCAAGGTCTTGTCAGAGGTTAGGAAGGTTAACCAGTAGGTAGGAGCTACTTACCAGTAGGGGGTTAATATATTGTTAACCAGAGTAAGGGATCAGGAATACTGCATTCCTACCTACCTAGTAGCCATTTCTGTAGTATGCATTTTGGACGGGATAGCTAGGTACCTACTAGCTAGCTATAGGCTAGGTAGTAGCCCGCTAGTAGCTAGGTATACAACCTAGCTACCTAGCCTAGTAGGTAGCTAGGTTAGTAGTAAGGTAATGTAACGGACTTCCCTTTACTTAGTAACCCAACCTTGGACTGGTCTTGCCATGTTAAGCTACCTAGCCTCTGCCTCAATGCCAGACATGTAGCCTAGCCTAATGCCTAAATTCTGTAAATAAATCAGTAACCTTGGACACCATGTCCTTACCAGTCTAGAGGTTCCACCCCAAGTAATTTGTGACCCCCAAATTACTTGGGCAGAGTACCTAGGGGGTCGGGGCTACTGTAGGTACATTGAGTAGCCTAGCATTTTGCATAATTAGCTTTCCAAATAACCTAGCACTTGTTGTGTTGTTTAAATAGTTAGAATAACTCACTGCATACCTAGGGTAACGATCGAGGCGGCATCATACCAGCCACCAATCCCGTTATGTGGCCACCTTCCCATAAAAGTATATACTTGAATTTGCTGCCATGAGCATCAGTCAAGAGTTATGGCCCATCTTGGCAGCACACTGAGACCTCTTATGCTTCTCGGAAAGTAGCGTTTCTCTTAAATTATGAATTACAGGCAGTACGACGTTCCGAGGTTAAGGTGCTTTTCAATTATATTCATCAGAAATTATTTCAAGGGTTACGACGCCTACAATGCTCATCTGGCAGAAGAAATATGACACCAAAAATGCAAAATAATATTTGAAGGTTTTTTATGAAAAATACAATAAGAATGCAGTTTACATAGTTTTCAATGCACCAAAGCATTAGAAGTAAGGTTTCTTAGGATTTTTTAAAGATGTTCCTGCTTACGATGATTTTCGGGTTACAACGTGTCTCAAGAACGGAACCCCCGTCGTAACCCGGGGACTGCCTGTAATGGCATAATTCAAGCGCTTTTTTTGGGAAGCGGGCCGCGTTCCGAGAGATGGTCGGCGGTATGTCGCTGTCTGGTCACTTGTTCCGATACGTAATACAAACCATCGGTCCGCTTAACAAATAGGAAGTAGCTAGCGGCAGCTGGAACGGTCGTAAGCTTCAAACAAGGGGAGCAACGGTAGTTAAACTGCTTGTCCGACAGTCGCGCGCTAAACAAAAATCACTTTTGCTTTCGGCGCGGGTGTGAAGGACGTGTTCGTCATCGCTCTCTGCCCGCTTCATCGTCGTATGCTTTGTTTATATTGTGTTTTCTACTAATGGTTTGTTTCACTTGAAAATGAAACTGTAAGTACACTGTTTTCATTTCATTACTTAATTATGAACCAACATGAAGCTATCGCCGTAGATGCGGCGATTTCCTCTCTTTTCATGAATTGAACCCTTGAATTATGTCTCGGTGCCGAGGGCGGGCGCGCTCGCGCCGAGTCATGTATTTTGGGCGAAAGTTGTAATTGAAAAATGTAAGTACTTTTTTCATTATATTTTTGCCCTGTGCGTTTCGTTACGAGAGCGTGATTGCGCTCGGCACGAGCCTTTTATTTTGTATGATAATGCAATGAAAGTGGATTCGCAATACAGTATCTTTCATTTTCATTTATTATTTTGCATAAAATTTAATTTGGATCAATTTTCGCTCTTACCCGGGAATTGATCCCATTACGATTATTTTCTGTGAAAGTGAAATCGCAAGTGCAGTATTCTGTTTCATTTTCATATATATTTTATGATAGCATCATATTATTTGGATCAAGTTTCCGTTCTTACCCGGGAATTGATCTTTTTTTTCCCCTTTAAGTTCTATGAAGTGAATCGCAAGGGCAGTATTCTGTTTCATTTTCATATTACTTTTCACTGCTGTGCGGGGGTGGGGGAAGCGAAGGTCTGCCAGGAAGTCGTCGGAAAGCTCTCCCGCGACTCCCTTGGTATCCGATTCTTCGTCTTCCTTCCTGCCCCCCGCTCAGCTTCTTCGTTGTATTTTGTATTTGGGGTCTTCCTTGCGTTCGGAGGTGGGCATGTCAACCCCCCGTGCGTGAGGAACCCCTCTTACTAATCTATCTATGCTACCGCAGGTGCTACAATCCGTGGGAGACGACCTTGGACAGGTATGGACCACCGCGGCGGCAGGGCGTGCCTAGCATCCACGGGCTGCTGCAGCGTCTAGCGAGGTCTGGGGCGGTCTCCACTACTACCACGGCCGCTTATGCTGCTCCCCCCCTTCTGGTCTACACTCCCCATGCTGTGTCTGGGGTGACTGCCGTCTGCCGCTACTAGGGCCGCCGCCGTACCGAGGGGGGGTTTGCCGCCGCCGCCCTGTTTTTCTTCGTGTTGCCTGCCCCAGACTTCCGCTGTTCCAGCAGCTCGCCCCTGGACCGGCCGCCAGTACCCAGGTTCCGCTGGCTGCAGATGATTCTACGAGGCGATCGCTGGGCCTGCCGTACCTGCCGCTGATGTGATTCCCGCTGTTGGCTTGGCTGTCCCTTCTTGGTCTACCGCTGCCGCTGTTCCTACCGCTCCTGAGCTGGTTGCTGTTCCTGTCACTCCTGGTTCCTGAGCCTGTCCATGCTGGGCCTGCCCACGGTGTGTCTTCCCAGTCCCAGGTCCTTCCGGACAGGTGCAGTCGGGCCGTGTTGCTTCGGCAATAGCCCCGGCTCCGGCCTGGATGGAGGACCTGACGATGTCCTGCGTGAGCTGACAGAGGAAGAGGAAGAAGAGGAAGGTGTCATCTTCGTCTTCATCGTCAGCTGCTGCTAGCCTCTTTCCCCTTCGACTTCTAAGGCCCATAAGCCCGAAGAAGAAGAAGGCTGCCTTCCCCCTAAGAAGTCTCCTTCGGGAACTTCTAAGGGCCCGTCCCACCCCGGTGGGACGGGGGGTCCTTCTGCTGGTCCTCCTGCTCCGTCGGGAGCGGGGCCCGTCTCCCCTTCCGTAAGGAAGAGATAGACGGGGACCTAGAGGAGTATCGGTTAGCTCTGGTACTTCGCTCGCCTGGTGCTAGCGGCGATGCCGCTACGCCAGGTTTCCGGCTCGGTCTCTCGTTCGCGGACGAGAGATCCCGAGTGTACGTTCTCCCTCGGGAGACCGTGCAGCCAAGTTTCGGCGCCAGAGTTCGCTCGGCGCCAAGACGCGGCACGGAGCAGAAGGCTGGTGAGAGCCGCTCAGGTGATTCTCGCCAGGCCAGTGGCCGCTCTTGCAGTGACCAGCTGGTAACCCGGGTTTTCCCCCCTAAGAAGGCTCCTTCGGGGACCTTCTAAGGGGGGCCCGTCTCGCTCCGGCGATTCGGGGAGCTCTTCTGCTGGTCCTCCTGCTCCCTCGGGAACAGGGCCCGTCTCTTCTTCTACCAAGGAGAAGAAGACGGGGACCAGAGGAGTACCAGCTTCGGCTGGCACTTCCTCGCCTGGTTCTAGCGGTTCTGCCGCTAAACCAGGATCCGCCTCGGCTTCTCGTTAGCGAGAAGTACCGAGTGGACGGTCTCCGCGGGAGACCGTCCAGCCAAAGTCTTGACACCCGAGCTCGCTCGCTGTTAAGACCGAAGCGCGGAGCAGAAGACTGGCGAGAGTCGTGCAGACGACTCTCGCCAGGCCAGTGGACGCTCTCGCAGTGACCAGCTGGATTGCTCGGGTTGACGTGACGGTCGCTTGACCAGCCACGAGTTGAGGCGAGGAAGGGGTCCCCGCGGCCGTCGGTACCAGCCACGGCTTGGTACCAGCGCTCGACGCGCCGAGAGGACGCACACGGTCTCACCGCGACAGCGAGCCTAGCAGGTCACCTGACGCCGCTCCCATCGGGGACCGGGCGGAGACGGTAACCAGCAACAGGCTCGCCTGACGCTAGAGTCAGCGTCGACGTTCTCAGCCGAGCCTCTCGCCCCAGGCGAGCGGCAAGGCTAGGCCTGCTGCTCGATCGCCACCGCGGGTTGACGATCAGCAGCAGCCCTCCAAGCACGCTGGTCCTGCCAGCGAGCTAGGTGGGGAGCGTCAGGTCTGCCTCTCCTGTACCTTCAAAGAAACCTCCTCGGGCTACACCAGGGAGGAGCGAGGTACCTATGAGTGATCGCGAGAGGTGCGCCGCTCGCGATACCCGCTATGACGCCGTATGGACCAGGCACGGTTCTAGGACGACCAGGACATACGCGCAAGTAGCTGGAGGCGACCGTCAGGGGTCTGCCGCTGTTCCTCCTTCTGAAGGAGGAGTATCCTCGGGATCTGTTCTTGCTGGAGGGACTGGACGGTCCTACTCCGCAAGACGCGGTTACTCCCGAAATACAGAGGAATTTGCAGAAGTCATTAAGCTGATTCGTCAGCATAATGACCTTGCGGAAGGATTGCCGCTCCCCACCAGCAGAGCCCACGTCTCTGCTCGAGTCGTTGTTTTGGGGCCCGAGAGGGAACCCAAACCGACGGTGGGTCTGCCGCGCGATCGGAGCTTGCCGATTCTGTCTCGAACCAGAGTCTCTAGTCTCCGGACAAGAGGCTCTCTCAGTTCGCCGGCGATCAGCTACTTCCACCTCCTCTTACTGGCGACCAGCGGAGTTTCTTTTACGTGTCTTCGGACACCGTAATTTAAATACTCCTTCGGTCCTCCTGAGAGGTTTCGACCTCGACGAGGACTGGAATGAGTCGGAGGACGGTATCGGCTCTCTCCTGTCAGGTGTCGATCAGCCCCACCCAGACGACGTTCAACAGTGGCGGCAGACCCTTTACCTACAGTGAGAGTTCGTAACCCTCCGCGGGAAAACGTTTTCTCCTGACGATACATTTTCCCAGACTCTGAGAGACCATCGCCGCAAGGTGATGGCTGCTCCTATTCTTCTCCAACTGCTAGTTCCACTGGGAAGGCGAGCGAGTATCCAATTCCTCCCCCATTCCCTCTCTCCTTACGGCTACGAGGGAAAGGGGAGGGATCCTACAGAGATTTCTCTGTAGGAATCCCACGTTCGGGACGCGCTACCGGGGGGACCTTCGGGTCTACCTGACGTAAGCCCCGGTCCGTTGAGGAGGGATCCTGCCCATTCTCGATTTCTACGGGAATCGAGGAGGACCACCAGCCGATATCGTTTCACGAATTCGGTGGGGGTTTCGCAGACTGCTTAGAAATTCTATGGAATTTCTAGCGCATTCAGAGTGTTCGAGTATTTTACGATCTCCAAACACTTAGGCGAGACCACGGTCTAAAGTGAGCGAGAGAGAAATAACCCCGATATGTTACACGATAATCGGGAACCTCGCCTATGCTCGAATTCCTGGAATTTCTAGCATTGGGAAGAAGACTGCTGCTGAAAGAACTATCTTACAGTAGGCGACCAACCTGGAATAGAGAAGATCGGACGGGGAATATCCAGTTGGCTTGAACTATCGTCTTAGTATTCTGTCACCATTGAAGCTTTCCTTCGAGGAAGACTTCTCCTTCACTCTTTGATAGAGATCGAAGGTGGTCGATCTCCAATCCTTATTTTGTTTTCTTGAAGGAAAGAATTTAAGATGGAGATCGTTGTTCAGAATCCTACAAATATTACTACGTATATTAACCTCGCGACATGATTCTACTAAGCAGTTGAATTGTCCGAGGGGTAGGCGCATATCCTAGTTTATCTACGGATTGCGACTTAGAAGAGAAGTATTCTAATTGAACTGCAACTCGGGGTTGCCTGCAACCTCCCAGGAGTTTTCAGTTTCTTTTTATATACTTATGGTTTTGTCACGACAACACCATTTCAACTTTTATATTTACCGAAATTCGTTTCGCCTAATATAATTGCTCGAGCATATCTTTTATGCTCGGTAGTTTCTAGCCGAACGCATTCCTTCGTGGGAATAATGGATTACCTGCAACTCAGGATGACGAGTCGGCGAGAGCTCAGGCTCAACTACTGCGTATTGAACTGCCTGATAGCAAGCTCAGTATCAGCTGGGCCTCCGAGATGCACGGTCAGTTATGTCTCTCTCTCCCCTGGTTTGATTGACTACCGAACCGTATCTCTGCCCAACAATCATGGACTTAGGTCTCTGATTAACGGGGATTCTCGCAATAATGAAGGACATCTACTGCTGTGACGCTAGATTCCATCGCCTTCGACATTGCGAGAATTTTCAACAGAGATATCTCTTGGGGGACTCTTTCTCTTTCTGTTTACCGCACGGTAACAGAAGTCTGTACAAGTCTCCCGCTGCATCGCACTGCGATAATGCGAATGATTTTGCAGACATCTGAGTTTGTCTTCAAAAATATCTCGTATTCGTAGGTGTACAATTGTTCATTGTTCAACCCGAATTACAAGATGTGTCAGAAGACATCGCCTACCTCTCCGACCTGACAGCTCTACTTCCAAATGTTCAGCCCATGAGAAGTAGTTCTTCACGGCGGCTTTCCCCTGTGTTTTCAATACTGAAGAAAAACGCCCCGCTTTCATTGCAACTAACGACTTCTCACCGGACAGCAATGAAATAGCGGTTAGCGTTTTCAGTCATTTGTAAGCACAGGTTATGAATCTTTGAGAATCCTTCTCTCGATTCGTCTGTGAAGACGTAGGTTGCATTCAATATCTACCTTCGTCTTCAACGGTACATAATGTTGTTTCTCCTTAGCTGAGATTCAACAACCATGAGATGTTTTGCCTTCAGGGACCTCGGTCTCTAGAAGGCAATTGACTTTCGCCTGTTGGGCCACATGCCTTAAGAGAATCATCACCTTGCTGTCCGGCATTGGTGACAAACAAATACATTATTTGTTTGGTTCTCTCGGCATAACCCTTTCAAAGGCGAAGGTCACGTGACTTACTCGGATGCTTGGACAACTTGCCTCCTACCGAACGCAGTCAGTCGGCAGCTGTCCAGAGCGCCCAAGTCAGTTACGAACTACGCTGTTGACTTAGTTCGGTTGTTACAACCGAGCAATCATTACTTCGTTTTAATAGTTGTCACAGTACCCATACCATCGACACCCACCATGGAGTGTCGGTGTCCTATCCACTACCGAGAACTTCGCTGCATGGGGATAGGAGGATGCGAGAGACTTCGTGGCAAACGGACAGACCAGTATTGGGTACTGGACATCACCGAAGTAGAGAGAAGGGGATAGGTCATGCGACTATTTCCTTCTTTTTCCTCTGAGGAACTGCATGACTTCTCCCTGCGAAGTCAAGCATCCAGGGGATGGGGATCCGTGACGCTCGATTTCGTACCGAACTTCGTAGCGAAGACTCAGAACCCTTCGGTCCCTGACGATTGGTTCGAGTCGTTCACAATCCCCTCCCTAATGGACTTCACCGCCTTCGATGCGAAGGAGATACTGCCTTGTCCGCAAGAACTTCTCCGTGGCGCAGGTACTGAAGGCAGGGGTCTGGTCCAAAACCAGACCACATGCCCTTCCTTCTACCTTCGGGATATTGCCCACAAGTCCTTGGATCTTTTCCCTTGGGACCCGTGGTGGCTGCTCAAACGTTGTTGTGCGAACCCAGACCCCTCGCAGGCTGAACAGCATCGAGTCCCTGGTGTGACGTAAGAATGGATGAGTGAATGAGAGTGTGACTGGCTCCTCTTCCCATCTTTTTCTTCCCCTCTACCTGTGGTTAGACGGGACACGGTCGTCACCCTGCTGATAAGGACAAAGATTCAGGTGAGCTACTCCAACAGAGCCCCATCCTATCCCTTTCACTAGGGATAGGAGCGTATATCCACCACTCCTCCAACAAGGGGGGAGGAAGTGGATGCCAGCTTGAGACAAACCCATACTTTATGTTGCCTCTTGCAAACAGGAACAAGTTCTTGCTTGCTGGTACGAAGAGATACGCTTGCCTCTCTCTTAGTACTCGGCCAGAGGTCTGACCATTGATCCTGCGGTGCACACCCCGATCAAATCGGACAGAGGCTTGGATCCCTCCCTCGCTCTTACGACCAGGGAGGCATTCCAGGGATGGACGAAAACACCAGTCTGTCATCAAGACTCAGATTTCCTCCCCACCCCAAACCAAAAAGTGAGTCTTCCTATTGTTAAAGGACCGATGGTTTTGTATTACGTATTGGAAAACAAATGACAATTTGTCGAAAATTTGCATTTTCCTAACTATACAAACCTGAGGTCCTTTACATATAGTCCCCTCCTCATGCCACCCCTCACTCTGCGTATTTTGCATGGGCCAAAAAAGCAAAAGTGATTTGTTTACCTCCCAGCCTCGCGACTGTCGGACAAGCAGTTAACTACCGTTCTCCCTTGTTCGAGCTTACGACTGTTCCAGCTGCCGCTAGCTACTTCCTATTGTTAAAGGACCTCAGGTTTGTATAGTTAGGAAAAATGCAATTTTCGACAAATTGTCATTTTACACTACAGATGATCCAGGCTGTTCTTGCCCAGGTTTACTTTTACTGATGCAGAAGTGGGAGAAGTCTTAACTGCCAATAGACTAGCTGTGAGTCTATAGACCCAAAGGCATTTAGTTGAGGATGCAGTAGTTCACTAAAGGTTCCTAAGAAATCAAAAGGCTACACAAGTAGTTTGTTCATAACACAAATATCTACAAACCTTTGTTCCTTTTACAATAGGATTATTCCTACATGGTATACAAACCATCGGTCCTTTACATTAGGAATTTCCTTCAGTGAAGCTGGAAATGGCCGCTAGACTTTTATAGCAAGGTAGTTCGGTAGTTTGAACTGCTTCCTGGGTGGGAGAGCTCCTTCAACACCCGCCTATACCACTTTGCTTTTGGCCGCTGTCAGGTTTGGACATTTATCACATCGCTCCTGCTTGACTGTCACTAACTTTTCCTTACTTGTGTATCACGGTGAAATTTTTCCTTATTTTTAGTGTGAATTAATATTTTAAGTGTGTTTCCTGTTGTTTGTGGACCAATTTCCAAACATGCAAACCCATGATCATGTTAAGGCGGGGCTTCTAAGCATTCCCGCCCCAAGTGCGTGTGCCCGGTGCTGGGAGGTAAGAATGCAATAACTGGCAATTAACTATGTCAATCCTATACACTCTGCACTCTTGCAGAGGGCAGGATTGCAATCCCAAAACTGACTTGCAACAAGTGAGTTTCTTGGTCCCCTGTGTAATGTGTGAAGTTTGCTGGCAGAAACATTATCGAAGGAGGGACACCAAGATGCCGTCAGAGTGGTACATGCCTCTAATGACTCCCTTGGTGCCAGACCTCTCGTCCTCATTTCTTTCTCCCAGCAAGCTCCCCCACCTTGTTACCTCTTCTATAGAGAAGGTCTCCTCTTTGTCCTCTTCGTTCGATTCATTGGATGGAAGAGAGGCAGGGGTTCAAGACGTTCTCAGGTCTCTCCAAGGGAGTTGAGTTTCCCTCAGGGCAAAAAGGGGTTCCTCCCCTAATCTGAATTTTCCTTCTTCAGGTTTGATGGAGGAGCAACCATTGGATCTCGTGGCAGTGTGGCGTTTTCTGGGCTAAGCGGGAACCCCGTCGTTGCAAGCCCTGTTGTCACAACTGGCTGGTCTTTACGTCTCATATGGTGGGTACCCCTACCACCACCTCAATAACCACTAATACGTTTTTACCATGGTCCTGCATCTGGTGTACTGCCACCATCTGACTAGTACAGCTCCCTTGGTGGTGACGGGCACCACTGTGCACCTTCCAACACCTTGAGTTGTGGCATCTCCCCCTCTTGGCTTTATGACGCCCCTGACCATCATCACTTTGTCTGCTGTTCCAGAGGGCCAAAGCACTAGCAAGGGTGGAGCCTTTAATTACACCTGTGGTTGCTATGGCCTCTGATATCCAGGCAGCTTTTGTTCGTGAGTCGCAACTACCCTCCTGAATTAAAGACCGCTGCAATCCTGAAGAAGGTAACAAAGAAGAGATCCCATAGTGTGTCATCATCATCTTCTTCCTTGTCCTCATCATTGTCTGCTGTCTCCCCCCCTCTTCCTTCCAAGGCTTCTCAGCACGCTAGGCGAGAACCGCTCTATTTCTTTCAGGATAGTGCCTCTCCTCAAGGGTGCTCTCCCCAACCTATATCGCAATTTTCATCGTATGACGATCGCATACGGCTTACCTCTCCTGACCGCCTGGTGGATAAGGGAGATGAGAGTGCCAGGCCTCCCTCACCTTTTCCCTCAACCTCCTGGACTTTTACTAGGAGGCTTGACTCAAACAGGGAGGAATCCATGATCCTCCACATACCAGCCCTGCTTCTCAAGCTTATGCCCTGGCTTGGTCTAAGACCAACCAGGGCATATGCTGAGGTAGTGAGGGAAGGAACCTCAGGAGTGTGGTGAGGTTCTCCCCCCAAGGGGAGGGTAGATTGGGAAGACTGCACTTTGAAGGACTCAATGGTCCTCTGCCACAAGATACAGATACTCCGAAATAGTAGGATGTTTGCGTAGATCAAAGCGCTGATTCGTCAGCACAATAATCTTTAAGGGAAAGGACCTACGGCTTTGTCTGGAGAACTCCCCTCTCGACTGGAGGTCTTCATGGGGCCTGAAGAGGGAATCAAGGCATCAGTGGGGCTGCCATGGTCTTCTCTTGCTGACAGAGTCTCGACCAGGTGGACACTTGTCTCTGGACAAGAGAACTCCCTCAGGTTGAACTGCTTAGACAAGTTGCTTCCTCCTCTACCTCACCAGAAGTGATTTTATCAACCTTCGGAGAGGTCATTGGCAGCCAAGCAGGTTTGACCTGGGTCTAGTTCGACTAGACTCCAGTCTCTCGCTGCAAAAACTTAACTGCAGAGGCGGTTTCCCTCTCGCAGCAAGAAGCAGCAACCCTGGAGACTATTGTCTTGGCAGAACTTCGTGGCAGTCTCGTGGCTTGATCTTTGGTGCTTTTTCAGTGGCCAAGATACTGGCCTCCTCAGGGGCTTAGGTCTCTGGGGAGGATTCCACGTTTTGCGAGACTATGCCAGTCTGGAGGTAGGACAATTTACCTACCTACGCCCACCAGACAGCAAACCTGTTGACTAACTGAGTCCTGAAGAGGAGAGATGCTGTCTTGACTTGCCTGACCAGGACCTTGGGATCCAAGTCCTCCATGACCTAAGGAATGTACCGCTGCTGGGTTTCTTCCTCTCTCTTTCCTAGAGAGATGGTGGCTGCTGCCGTAGACAAGCAAAGGGTCAACAATAATGATTGCCGCCTCGGTAAACCAGGCAGTGACGAAGTCATCAGGACCTTTGCGCGTCCCGGTGGCCTGACTGGCTCCCTCTTCCTCAGGCCCTAAGAAGATTCAAGCTTTGAAGGGCACTGGGGGAAAGACCCAGTAGTCTTCTTTCTCTTCTGTGCAGAATTGTTCCTTTCAGCCCTCCTCTTCCTCAGGAAAGGTCATGTAAGGGTAGCAAAAAGAAAAGAAGAAGGGGAAAGGTGCCTGTCGTGCCATTGGGCAACTTGGCAGTGATTTGGAGCTGAGACCTGGGTAGTGGATGTCCTTGGGAAGGGTATCTACTCCCCTTCAAGTCGTGGCCTCCCCTCACTGATCTCCCAGACCATCCTCCCAGACTTCTGTACCCGGTTTGCCGAGAGACATGGCACTGAAGGAAAGAAGCACAAGCCATGCTGACCAAGAGTGCGATAGAAAGTCATCTTGGACTAGTCCCCAGGGTTTTACAGCTGCATCTTTCTCATAGAGAAAGCCTCAGAGGGTTGGAGACTGGTCATAGACCTATTTCCCCTGAACCGATTCGGTCACCAGACTGTTCACAATTTAGATAACACGTTTGGTACTCGCCTCTGTCAGGGAGAACAAACTTCATGCTGACGGTGGATTTGAAAGATGCGTATTTACAAATATCCATCCATCAATCCTCTTGGAAGTACCTTTGTTTTTATCCTCGTCCTTCGGGGAGACTTAATTTTCAGGTTCAAGGCACTTGCCTCTCAGGTGTTCACGAGAGTGTTCACCCTCGTCTCTTTCTTTTGAGTCTACTCGCAGGGGATACGCCTGTTGAGGTACTCGACGATTGGTTAGTCCCTGACGGATTCCCACTCACAGTTGCTTCAGGACAGAGATTGACTTGTCAAGTTTTTGCCTCACCTTTGGGATAGTGATAAACTTAGAGAAGTCAGATCTCATACCCAAGCAGAGGATAAAGTACTTGGGCATGGTGATCAATACGGTAGCAGCAAGAGTCCTCCCACAGCCTCACGCATCAGCAAGTCGGGAAAGATAGTGCAGCTGTTCCTGTCTCGATGAGAACAACAAGCACTGCAATGGCAAGTCGTGGTTGGTCACCTGCCATCCTTGGAGAAGCTGATCCCCTCATGCCTCCACCTACGTTCTCTTCAATGGGAGAATGAGGAATACTGGTCCCAGTCTCAAGATCCTCAATCCTTCCTCGTCCCTCTATCAGAGGAGGTGAGGTTTGGGGACTTGGAATTGGTGGCTGGACAACAGGAACCTCTTGATAGGAGTACTCTGCATACTCCTCCTCCCAACATGCTTCTGTATTTGGGTGCATCAACTGAGGGATGGGGCGCACACCTCAATGAGTTGCTGACTGTAGGGTTGTGAGACCAACACGACAGACACCTCCACATTAACGTCCTGGAATTGAAGGCAACCTTCCTGGCCCTTCAAGAATTCCAGGATAGAGTGATGGGGCACTTTGTGATGCTGATGAGTGACAACACCACAACAGTGGCATATGTCAACAAGCAGGGGGCCCTCGTTTTTCCTCAGCTCCACCAATTAACAATGCAGGTACATGAGTGGGCAGTAGCTCATTGTGGAGTTGTCATCCAGATACATTCCAGACAGGAGGAATGTAGTGGCAGACAAATGCAGCTACCAAAATCAGGTGATAGGGACAGAGTGGTCCCTATACCAGGATGTAGCCGAGATGTTCAGCCTGTGGGGGAGACCAGTAATATACTTGTTCACCACACAGCATTACAGAAAACTTCAGGTGTTCTGTTCAGTCATACCAGACCCATGGGTGGCTGCAGAAGAAGCATTCCAGCACCTGTTGTACAACCTCGACGTCTATGCCTATTTTCCGTTCTGTCTGATTCACAAGGATCAGAGGGGCACTGACCACCCTGAATCTCATTGATTTTGGTGGCTCCCAAATGGCTGTTTGGTATCCAGATCTGCTGGCCCTTCTCTCTAAGACACAGAGGGAGTTGCCCCAGTGGCACATCCAACCACACATAGAGCGGTACCATTAGGCAGTGCAGACCTTGGTTCTTCTTGGCTGGAGGTTATCCACCGTCTGCTCTGAGTGAGAGGCTTTTTGCGCTGCACTGCAATAGAGATGTTGGGATACCTCAGGAAGTCCTCTGCAACCTTATACCAGGGGAAGTAGGCCATCAAAGGGGTGTCTCTCCAGTTGGAGCCACTCATCAGCAAGTCGCAGAATTCTTCGTTTTCCTACTCCGGGAGAAACTTCTCTCCATTTCAGCAATAAAGGACTATCGAGCTGCCGTCAGCTTAGTTCTGCCACTGAAAGGTGTCGATATCTCTTCATTTTGATCCCTATAGATATTTCTCTTGTTGAGAAGTTTGGAGAGGTCTTGCCTACCCAGGGGTCTTGAGGCCCCCTGCTTGGGACGTGACTTCTTGTCCTAAGGAGTCTGACTTGTGCTCCTTACAAATCTTTACAAGAGTCGTCAGACAGGGATCTGCCACTCAAGACCGTCTTCCTGCTCGCTGTGTTATAGGCGAAGAGAGTAAGCAAACTATATGAAATTTCTTTCTATGTAAAGCACTCTAGGGGATGGGGATCGGTTATGCTTGATTTTATCCGGGACTTCGTAGCGTAAACTCAAAACTTGTCGTCCTTGATGCCAGGTTCAGTCCTTCGCGATCCCCTCCCTAGAGGTCTTTGTAGACATGATTGTGAATGAGATGATGCTGTGTCCTGTTAGATCACTGTGGCACTACCTGAGGAGGATTTTGAGTGTTGACAACTCTTTCGTTAGCACTGGTCTTCCAAGAAGAAAGTGTCCAAGAACATGATTTCCTTTTGGCTGCTTGGAGTGATCTGAAGGGCATACTTGACTTGCTGGAGTAGACGACAACCAATTACCCCCAGACCAAGAGCCCATAAGGTCAGGAGCGTCTCCCCTGCCCTTGCATTCCAGAAGAAATCTGTTGTTGCACCAGGTACTGAAGGGCAGGGGTTGTGGTCGAGGCAGACCACTTTCACCTCCATCTGCCTATGGGATGTTGCACACAAGTCCTTGGACACTTTTTCATTGGGACCTGTGGTGGCTGCTCAACAAGTTGTGTGAGCTTACCTGGTGGCAGAGAGTGGAATGGCCGTCACATACTGGACCTGGCTCTGATGCAGGTAAGTGACCCAATAACAGAGCCATCCATTTTTGGTTGTCAAAAATAGACATCCGGAGTATCTGCTTTACCCTTGCAGAAGGAAGAAAGCAGCCCCAGACAATAATACAAACCCACTAGTACTTGTATTTTGCCTTACTGTCATTGCCTGTCAGATTATCCAGCTTGTTTTCTCCTATAAAACGTCTTGCCCTCCATAGGAGGGAAGCCCAGAAGCCTGATGAATGATTTTGCAGTTCATATATACTCTGATCAATTCATCAGAAGTAAGATTCATCCCCTTGCTCTGACCAGGATTAGAATCCAGGTAAGCGAGCGCAAGTCAACTCAGGTGACTTATATCAAAATCCTCCCTCCAACTGTAAGTCTTCCTAATGTAAAGGACCGATGGTTTGTATACCGTGTAGGAACAAATCACAATTTTTTAAAGTAAATTGTATTTTTCCTAATTACAAACCCTAGTCCTTTACACATTAGGCCCCATCTCATGCCACCCTTCATTCTGCTATTCCTGGCCAAAAGCAAAGTGGTATGCATATACCCAGGTGGGAGGTCCTCACCCAGGTGGTAGTTAGTACCGAACTCCTTGTTATAAAAAACCGAGCAGCTGTTTCCAGCTTCACTGAAGTGATTCCTAATGTAAAGGACCTTATGTCTGTACAGTCATGAAAATACAATATACTTGAAAAAATTTTGATTTTTGCTTGTGAATGCTTGATGGAATGGCAATTCAAACTTATTGACAAGGTAGTCAACTACCGACAGGCGGGGGGAAGCCCCATCTACTTGTTGATTTACACTCTATCTTGCTTCCAGCCACTGTTGAGTCCAGATGTCTTTCATGACTGCCCAACTTATGCTGTTCTAACTTTTATTGATTGATCTGGAATATTCCTTTTCCTTTTTGGGTTGTTGCCAATGTGTTTTGTTTTATTTACAAGCATATCAGCCAAATAAGCCACTTTACAAGGAATGAAGGTTGTGTTTTCCTTGCTGCTAAAAATACTGTTTTCATTGGAGTCGTAACAGCCTTGGGTAGTTACACAACAGCGGTTTCATTTTCCAATATACTTACTAATATATTTATCTTTAAGGTACAGTAGATGTAGTCACTCAGAAGTAGTAGGCTTTGCCTTGATTAAGGTAATTCTTCTGTCATAACTTTCCTTTATTTCATGGGAAATAGGCTAGGTAGTCTTATTCCTTTGATTTCTGTGGCATAGTCTGAGATTTTTGACTACTGCAGATAAGGCAAGGTGTCAACATTGGTGGAAAAAAAGTGGAGATGTTCTCTCCGTTCCCTTTATCAACTTCTACGTCATTCTTTTTATCTCCATTCTGACTTGGCTGTGAGTTTAAAGCAAGGGAGTCTGCCCTGTGTTAGAAGGCTTATTAAGCTTCTTTCTGTGCACCTTTTCCTTTGGGGGTAGGACAGGAAGTCTCAATCGTCATGGGAGGGCTGGCACTGAGTGCCTTTCCGTACATACTTGTGGTTCTCTTCATTTTGTTTCTGTAAGCTTGTAAGCATGCTTTGAGTGTTCTCCCAGCTTTTCTGCGGATGGATGACCATAGTAGCAGATAATCACTTTAAACCGTTTGTTCTGACGCTGTATACTTTCCCGAACTACTTTCTTAGGAGAAACCTTGTGGATGTCAATCCGGTACCAATCAGAAAAAACTGGTTTATCCCTCCCGACCCCCAGCCAGGTATGCCCCAGGGTCAAAGATCATGACCTCTAACCTGCAGTCCTTTCCTGGTTGCTGTAGTGTTAAACGCTCCAGCTCGTCATTCGTTACCGGCCCATTTGCCTTTGTCTTTCTCTGTGTGTGGTGTGTGTGTTGCATGTGTGTGTGGTCTTTCGGTTCTTATGGAATCTTCATTGCAACAGCGTTGCCCAGGTCCAGAGGGTAGGGCCTGTGGGGCCTTCCTTTTTCCTTTCAAGATCGACCCCACACTTTGTGTAATAAGTGTCCGGGGTCGCCACCTCTTTTGCGGGAAGCCATTTGTGGAGAGTGCGCCATGTGGTCGGATCATTCAATGGGATCTGGCCTCTGCCAAGTGCAAGAAGAAGCCTCATTCTCTGGCCAAGAAGGCTTCCTTGGAGGCTCCACGGAGTAGGAGCATGAGCCGTGGCCCAGGAGGCCCTTCGCAGTCACCTGCTCTCTCTCAGGATTCCCCGGCGGAGCGTCAGGAGTGTTTCCCATCCCCTCCAGCGAGGGGACCTAGATTGAATTCCGTTGCCGGTGGGTCCTCGCAAATGGCAGGACCCGAGGAGTCTGTGTGGGGTGGAGAGATGGTACAGCGGACAGATACATCTTTTTTGCAACAGTGCTTGGCTCGCAGTGACCTGCGAAGTGTGCCATTCATGGACGCACTGGTTGTGGCACTGTGTACCTCCAAGAACTTGCCGCTAGACGTGGAGTGCGCGCTCTGGAGTGGGGTGCGCCGCTCAGTCCCCCTGGGATCCCCGTGGGACTTTCCTCCTCCTCTGTGCCCCCAGCCACCTCCCCGGAGGTGGGGGATTTTCCAGGTAGACGATGGGAGCTGACGGATTCTTCTGGGTGTCACCCCCCCCCGGCCCCTGGTCGGGCACTCCCTGTACGCCGGGTAGGTCCCCTTAAGGGAGGAGGCATTCCCGTTCTGGGGACCCTCCTTACCCCCCACTGGGACAGAGGCTCTCGCTAGCAGAGGGAGCTCCCGGGGAACGGAGCCCTTTCCGTTCCGACTATCACTCAAATAAATTGCCCTTTCTGTTCCTCCTGTTCACCTGGGACAGGAGCTGCCACAGAAGAGACAGAGGAGAGACGGCTCATAGGAAGGGAGATCTTCGTCAGGTGGTTCCTCCTACAGGTCTTCGAGGAGACACTATCATTCCAAGAGGAGACGCTATGGGAGGAGTTGAGGTCGTTCTTTCTCCTCCTCCCCGAATCGTAGGTCCAGATCTCACCGTTGTATGCAGGACCGCAGGGTTCGGAGTAGGAGTGGCCGTCGGTGGGACGACTCGCGCCGTAGACACCATCGCACGCAGACCTCCCGGTCCCCGTGTCCGGCTCCCAGAGCGCTGCTCCCTTGAGGTCCTCCACGTAGGGGGCCTCCCCCCTCCCAGGGGTGGCCCAGCGGCCTCCACTCTGGTGGCCCCAGCGGTCTCCGCTTCGGTGGTGGCCCCAGCGGCCTCTGCTCCTTCCTGTTCAGGACTTCTGCGCTTCCACCCACCACGCTGGAAGAGCAGAGTGCTCTGCTTCAGCACGCCCTCGGTGGGGCTCCCCCTTCATCCGGGAGGTGGCCCATGACAGCTCCTCCAGTTTAGAAGTAGAAGGCACCGGTTTCGGTCTGGCAGCCCACTCCTCCCCCATTCCCCACAACTGGTGGCGGGGCCGTCCGTACCAAGAGAGGACTTTGAGGAGGACGCCTTCGTGCTGAACAGCCTTCAGAACTCCCTGGAGGGCCAAGGGGCCATGGATGAGGGCTTGCTCAGGCTGATCCAGGCGCAGAATGGTTTGGCGGAACCCCCCCCCCTGCTCTCCCCGAATCCAGGAGGCTCTCTGCAGAGGACCTCTGCTCTTCGCGGGGAAGGTGGAGTCCAAAACTTTCCTATCCCTCCCCCAGGCCCTCTACTCAGCCGAGGCCTTGGCACAGGTGGAGGAAGTGGTTGCAGGATCCAAGAACTCCCTGAGAGCCTTGGGCTCACTGAAGCTCCTCCCAGCTGCCAAAGCTAGGCAGAGGAAGTTGTACGCGCCAGAGGGCATGTACCTAGCCCCGAAGACGGTTGAAGGCCTTCCCTTCACAACTCTCTTGCCAGGCTGTTTGGGAGCCAATTATTGATGGGCCCTGTTGCAATTCTTCCAACAGGAGGTCATGGCTATGGAGTTCACGGTGTGGATCTTCATTCACGTTGCGTCGTGGGTTGGACCACTGGACGGATGCGGTTACCAGCTTCACGACGGAACACGACCTGCTGGACGAGAACGAGTTGGCAGCCTTCAAGGAGTTGGTATTGTCATGGGGGGCAAGTCTCTGGGCTTCCTGACCACCCAGGTTCTGACCCAATGGACAAACTGGGTCCTGAGACAGAGAGACGCAGTTCTCGTTCGGCTCCTGAGGGACTACCCGGACAGGGAGGCAGAAGGCTCTCTGGAATGCTCCAGTGTCGGGCGAAACCCTTTTCCCACATTACCTGGTAGAAGAAGCCATTGAACATTGGAGGAAGGTTCAACCAGGACTCCGTCGTCTACAGGGCGTCGTCCTTGGGCAGGAAACCAATGCCAAGACATAGCTTGGATGCACAGAAGCTAAGACAAGGACCCCACGGGTATGTCAGAATCTTCTGCAGGAGGTCTGGGGCCATCAGAGAACTTGGCCTTCCTCCAGGACTGCTAAAGCCCCCCTCCTCCGAGATGGAAAACCTCCCCTGACGGGGGAGCCGGACAGTGGGGCGCGTTCAGCCCCCGGATCCCCAGTCACAGAGAGGCTCTTCGGCTGGAGGTCCTGTCTCTGCTGGAGAAGGCAGCCCTCCAGCGAGTGATCACCCACTCCCAGGGTTCTTCAGCCGCCTATTCCTTGTGGTGAAGGCGTCAGGGGTGTGGAGACTGGTAATCGACCTATCCATCTTCAACACGTAGGTCCTCAAGACGAATTTAAGATGGTAGACCCCTTGCTCTGTTCTGGCAGCCTTGAGGGAAGGGGACTACATGCGTCCCTGGACCTCTAGGGTGCATACTTCCAAATCCCAGTACACTTCCTCCAGCAGGAAGTACCTCCGCATAAGGTGGGAGGGATCGACGTACCAGTTCAGGACCCTCTGTTTTGGCCTGTCCACGGCACTGCAGGTTTTTACAAGGATATTCTCCCTCGTGTCTGCCTGGGCCCACAAGAGGGGCATGCGCCTCATGCGGTACCTGGACGATTTGGCTACTTTCCTCCTCAAAGGATCACTTAAGGGGGCAGAGGGACGAACTCCTGAACCTCTGCTCTCATCTTGGTATCGTCCCTGAACTAGGGAGAGAAGTCACACTTGGAGCCCACCACAGGATGGTGTACCTTGGAATGGACCTAGATAAAGTAAGAGCTAGACGTTCCCGTCGAAGGAACGAATTTCCAGCTTCAAGGACGTAGCGACCCCTTCCTGACAGAAACGACCTGACCAGCTTGAGAGTGGCAGAGGCTGATAGGCCACCTCGTCCCCCTCGGAGAAGCTTAGTACCCCAGGGAAGCTGAAGATGAGGCCCGTCCAGTGGAACTTGAAGGACGGATGGCCTCAGAACGGGAGAACCCATGGGAGATGATAGTGGAGGTCCTTCGCTGGTGGTTAGGCGACACGAACCTCTGGCAGGGGTTTCCGCTGGCAGACGTCCCTCCGGAGATGTTCCTATTTCACGGACCTATTGAGGGAGGGCTGGTCCCTACACCCGGCAGTAGTGGGCGAGTTGATCGGGAGAAGGGGCTCCCCCTCCTTGGACTTGTTCGCAACGAGCCTGAACCGCAAGCGTCCCGGTGTTCTGTTCCTGGACCCGGCAGCGGTGGTGAGAAGACGTGTTCCAGCACCCCTGGGATGGGCTAAACCTCTATGCCTTTACCCCCTTGGAGTCCTCAGGCAGGTCCTCAATCGACTCCAGACCTCCCCAAGCAGCCACAGTCATGACCCTTGTAGCCCCCAGGTGGCCAGACAGGGGACTGGTACCCGGATCTCCTGGAGATGTCCATTCAAGAACCTGGAAACTCCCCCGAAGGCTGGACCTTCTAAGGCAGCCCCACTTCGAGAGGTTCCACGAGGGCCTGGACGCCCTCTGCCTCACGGGTGGAGGCTATTGAGCTCCTCCTGAACAAGAGGGGGTTCTCGCGCAAGGTGGCCTCCCGCATGTTGGGATGCCTCAGGAAGTCCTCCGCAGCGGGTTACCAAGCAAAGTGGAAGCTTTTCAGGACCTGGTGTA
>NC_087211.1:39944694-40061046 GCF_015104395.2 Macrobrachium nipponense
GGTTTATTAATACCTACAACATATGTTGTTACCTGTCTATTTCAGTAGTTAGCTGTCTCTTACCCACCACCAATGGGTGCTAATCAGCTAAGTATATATCTGGCAGGGAAGTTGAATGTATAAAAAATGATATTGTCATGTTACAATAAAGTTTATACATACTTACCTGACAGATATATACGATTAATGGCCCACCCAGCCTCCCCGCAGGAGACAGGTGGAAGAGAAGAATTCTGATTAGAAAACGGGAATGGTTCCTAGTCCTGCCACCCAGGGCAGGGCGGTAGATCACCTGACCTACCGGTAGCGTGTGCCGCGAAATTTGAAATTCTGTCGGAGACGACGGAGTCTATAGCTAAGTATATATCTGTCAGGTAAGTATGTATAAAACTTTATTGTAACATGACAATATCATGTTCACCACACAGGATTACAGAAAACTTCAGGTGTTCTGTTCAGTCATACCAGACCCATGGGTGGCTGCAGAAGAAGCATTCCAGCACCTGTTGGACAACCTCGACGTCTATGCTTATTTTCCGTTGTGTCTGATTCACAAGGATCAGAGGAGCACTGACCACCCTGAATCTCAATGATTTTGGTGGCTCCCAAATGGCTGTTTGGTATCCAGATCTGCTGGCCCTTCTCTCCAAGACACCGAGGGAGTTGCCCCAGTGGCACATCCAATCACACATAGAGCGGTACCATTAGGCAGTGCAGACCTTGGCTCTTCTTGGCTGGAAGTTATCCACCGTCTGCTCTGAGTGAGAGGCTTTTTGCGCTGCACTGCAATAGAGATGTTGGGATACCTCAGGAAGTCCTCTGCAACCTTATACCAGGGGAAGTAGGCCATCAAAGGGGTATCTCTCCAGTTGGAGCCACTCATCAGCAAGTCGCAGAATTCTTCGTCTTCCTACTCCGGGAGAAACTTCTCTCCATTTCAGCAATAAAGGACTATCGAGCTGCCCTCAGCTTAGTTCTGCCGCTGAAAGGAGTCGATATCTCTTCATTTTGATCCCTATAAATATTTCTCTTGTTGAGAAGTTTGGAGAGGTCTTGCCTACCCAGGGGTCTTGAGGCCCCCTGCTTGGGACGTGACTTCTTGTCCTAAGGAGTCTGACTTGTGCTCCTTACAAATCTTTACAAGAGTCGTCAGACAGGGATCTGACACTCAAGACCGTCTTCCTGCTCGCTGTGTTATAGGCGAAGAGAGTAAGCAAACTATATGAAATTTCTTTCTATGTAAAGCACTCTAGGGGATGGGGATCGGTTATGCTTGATTTTATCCGGGACTTCGTAGCGTAAACTCAAAACTTGTCGGTCCTTGATGCCAGGTTCAAGTCCTTCACGATCCCCTCCCTAGAGGTCTTTGTAGACAGTGATGTGAACGAGATGGTGCTGTGTCCTGTTAGATCACTGTGGCACTACCTGAGGAGGATTTGAGTGTTGACAACTCTTCGTTAGCACTGGGTCTTCCAGGAAGAAATCCGAGAACATGATTTCCTTTTGGCTGCTTGAAGTGATCTGAAGGGCATACTTGACTGCTGGAGTAGACGACACCGATACCCCCAGACCAAGAGCCCATAAGGTCAGGAGCGTCACCCCTGCCCTTGCATTCCAGAAGAATCTGTTGGTGCACCAGGTACTGAAGGGCAGGGGTGTGGTCGAGGCAGACCACTTTCACCTCCATCTGCCTATGGGATGTTGCACACAAGTCCTTGGACACTTTTTCATTGGGACCCGTGGTGGCTGCTCAACAAGTTGTGTGAGCTTACCTGGTGGCAGAGAGTGGAATGGCCGTCACATACTGGACCTGGCTCTGATGCAGGTAAGTGACATAACAGAGCATCCATTTGGTTGTCAATAGACATCAGGAGTATCTGCTTTACCCTTGCAAGAGGAAGAAAGCGGGCCCCAGACAATAATACAAACCCACTAGTACTTGTATTTTGCCTTACTGTCATTGCCTGTCAGATTTATCCAAGCTTGTTTTCTCCTATAAAACGTCTTGCCCTCCATAGGAGGGAAGCCCAGAAGCCTGATGAATGATTTTGCAGTTCATATATACTCTGATCAATTTATCAGAAGTAAGATTCGTCCCCTTGCTCTGACCAGGATTAGAATCCAGGTAAGCGAGCGCAAGTCAACTCAGGTGACTTATATCAAAATCCTCCCTCCAACTGTAAGTCTTCCTAATGTAAAGGACCGATGGTTTGTATACCGTGTAAGAACAAATCACAATTTTTTAAAGTAAATTGTATTTTTCCTAATTACAAACCTTAGGTCCTTTACACATTAGGCCCCATCTCATGCCACCCTTCATTCTGCTATTCCTGGGCCAAAAGCAAAGTGGTATGCATATACCCAGGTGGGAGGTCCTCACCCAGGTGGTAGTTCAGCTACCGAACTTCCTTGTTATAAAAACCGAGCAGCTGTTTCCAGCTTCACTGAAGTGATTCCTAATGTAAAGGACCTTATGTCTGTACAGTCAGGAAAAATACAATATACTTGAAAAAATTTTGATTTTTGCTTGTGAATGCTTGATGGAATGGCAATTCAAACTTATTGACAAGGTAGTCAACTACCGACAGGCGGGGGGAAGCCCCATCTACTTGTTGATTTACACTCTATCTTGCTTCCAGCCACTGTTGAGTCCAGACGTCTTTCATGACTGCCCAACTTATGCCGTTCTAACTTTTATTGATTGATCTGGAATATTCCTTTTCCTTTTGGGTTGTTGCCAATTGTTTTTGTTTTTGTTTAACAAAGCATATCAGCCAAATAAGCCACTTTACAAGGAATGAAGGTTGTGTTTTCCTTGCTGCTAAAAATACTGTTTTATGCTAAAAATACTGTTTTTATGCTAAAAATACTGTTTTTATACATTTAACTTCCCTTGCCAGATATATACTTAGCTATAGACTCCGTCGTCTCCGACAGAATTTCAAATTTCGCGGCACACGCTACCGGTAGGTCAGGTGATTCTACCGCCCTGCCCGGTGGGTGGCAGGACTAGGAACCATCCCCGTTTTCTAATCAGAATTCTTCTGTCGCCGGACCATCAACATTGTTGTTGGTTCCTCTCGATTAGTTTTTCTTTTTTCACCGGCAATTGATCTTCTTGACCGACTTTTGGTGATGTATCTGGATTGTTGGATTGGCATACGCTTTTGTGGAATGTTTTGTGGACTTGATTTTGGATTTTTCTTTAAATACGTCTGACTCTGGTATGGTTGTGAGACGTTGTGTGAATGTAGGCTATAAGGTGAGGTTGCCGAAAGCTTCGGTAGAACCCTCACCGGTATGCAAGAGGTGCAGGGAGTATGAATGTTCTTTTACTAATACTTGTAAAGAATGTGAGAACTTAAGTGAGAACGAATGGAAGTATCTAACTAATTATTTTAAAAAGTTAGAAAGAGAAAGAGCGAGGAAGGCTTCTCATAGAAGTTTAAGTAGTTCTAGATCTGAACTAATTCCAAGCTTGGGATCTTCCCCAAGGGTAAGTATTGCTACTTCTCCTTCCATTGCAGCCCCTTCTCCTATTGCAGAACCTGTAGATCCAGCGAAGAACTTGCGGATCTAAAAGCAGCCTTCAAAATAATGGAAAACAAAATGGCTGCCATACAAGGTAAGGCTAGTGATTTGTCATTAGACAGTGATATAAGTGTCCCCAGTGTAGTGGAGGGGGCATCTGGTCGGCTCAGCAACGCTCCTAGGTCTAGACCTCTTCCAAGCTCACATGCCCAGAGGAGAAGGAATGTCGAAAGCCGAAAGGAGGTTGTGGAGAATCCCCACCGATCAGGTGTCCCTTCGGCGGTTTCTGTGACACCCCAGACTGCCAAGGAGCAGTATTGTAAAAGCGTCCTACGTGAGTGTTTCTCGTCGTCGGGATCTTCATCACCGAGACGTGATTGGAGAGATTCCGATCGATCTCGGCCTCTCAAGAGGAGTTGGAGGGCGCCGACTATTGACTCGAGCCCTGGAAACTTCCCTGAGGAGTCTCCATCGGGAGTTAAGAAGGCGAGAAGAGCCATTCTTCCAACCAGAGTGAGAAGGAGGCAGGAGGTGGAGGCTATGGACTCCTCCCCTCCTCCTTCCCCTCCTCCCGAAGAGGATAAAGAGGAGGCTACAAAGAGGTTCATGATGGCGATGCAGGAGCAGATTTCGTCATTTGTAGGAGTCCTGTCAAAGGGAGCCTCCTAGAAGGAAAGACCACCTTCCCTTCCTATTAAAAGATCCTCCAGACGTATGGAGGTATCTACCTCCAGGATCGATACTCCTACCCGAGGTTAGGTTTCTGTACGAACCTGGATGAAACAATCAGACGCTGGCACCGGCCAGGAGTGAGGAGTCACCCAGGAGGCAGGAGCCAAGAGCCAGGAGTGAGGAGTCAACCAGGAGGCAGGAGCCAAGAGCCAAGAGTGTGAGGCATCTAGGCAAGAGGCAAGAGCCAGGAGGCTAGAGCCAGGAGGCAAGAGCCAAGAGGCAAGAGCCAGGAGGCAAGAGCCAGGAGGCAAGAGCCAGGAGGCAAGAGCCAGGAGGCAAGAGCCAGGAGGCAAGAGCCAGGAGGCAAGAGCCAGGAGGCAAGAGCCAGGAGGCAAGAGGCAGGAGCCAGGAGCCAGGAGGCAGGAGTCAAGAGGCAGGAGCCAGGAGTCCGGAGTCCGGAGTCAGGAGGCAGGAGTCCGGAGTCAGGAGGCAGGAGTCAGGAGTCAGGAGGCAAGAGTCAGGAGCCAGGAGGCAGGAGTCAGGAGGCAAGAGTCAAGAGCCAGGAGTCAAGAGTCGGGGACTCGGTCCTGGAGGTTATGACTCTTCGCCAAATGGGAGCTCCTCTCCTTCAGAACATAGGAGGTCTTGGAAGGACTCTTCCTCAAAACGGGAACGTTCTCCTTTGTCGGATCGAGGGTTAGACGAGTTGTCTGACGACGATCCTCCTGCTAATGAAGGACTTTCTAGTTACAAAGTCTTGGCCTCTTTACTACTACAAGAGTTTGGAGATTCTTTTAGTCCTGCAGCTCCTCCTTCTCCTCGTTCGCTCTTTTCGAGCTCAGCTACGGCAAAATCGTCGGCCTTCTTGAAAATGAAGCCTGCGATATCAATGAAGAAGGCACTCCATTCTTTAGATTCTTGGATGGACAAGAAGAAGGAGTTAGGAAAGACGGTATTCTGCAGGCCTCCTTCCAGATTGCACGGGAAGAGAGGTATTTGGTATGGGACAGGAGAGACTATGGGTCTTTCTTTACCCGCCTCTGCAGATGCCGACTTTGCCATGTTAGTGGAGGCCTCTAGAACGTCAACTCCACCTTAGGATCGGTCAGAGCGACGTGGAGCACTTCAGAGTGAACCACTTGCTAAAGGGACTTTTGTCACTTTAGAGGAGTTCAATTTTCTGGATTGGTCGCTCGGAGTTCTGGCCAACAAATCTAAGGATCCGGAGTTTCTGGAGAAACCAGAAATTCTCCATAGCGTGCTGTCCTGCATGGACAAGGCAGTACAGGACGGTTCTGGTGAAATGGCTTCACTTTTCGGTGCTGGTCTCCTGAAAAAGAGATCAGTGTATGGTTCCCTTTTATCGAAAGGGGTTTCTCCGAGCCAGAGGACTGCCTTACTGTTCGCCCCGCTATCTGATCATCTGTTTCCTTCTCAGTTAGTCAAGGATATATCTCGCTCACTAACTGAGAAGGCGACACAAGACCTGCTTACTCAAACGTCCAAGAAAGGACGACCGGTAGTGGAGACGGTTCAGAAGGAACCTCGTCCTACGCAGCAGCCCTTTCGTGGAGCAAGAGATCGAAGTGACTTGTTGCTCCTCCAAGCACCAGTGGGCGCCAGACTCCTGAATTTTGCAGGAGTATGGGAATAAAGGGGAGCCGACCCTTGGTCAGTGTCGGTCCTGAAGAAGGGATAGTAATCCCCTTCGACGACAAACCGCCCCCTAACATCTACACCTCGGGAAACTGTCAGCGAGGTACAGAGACGGACTTAATGCAAAGACTCTCCTTCAGGATGGTGGAGAAAATGTGGGAAAAAGAGGCCATCGAACTGGTACAAGATCCACACTCCCCGGGATTTTACAATCGCCTTTTTCTAGTACCAAAGGCATCGGGGGGGTGGAGGCCAGTTCTGGACGTAAGCGCTCTGAATCGCTTCGTACAGAAAAAGAAGTTTCGTATGGAAACGTCCGCCTCTGTCATGTCGGCGCTTCGCCCAGGAGATTGGATGGTCTCTCTGGACCGGCAAGACGCCTATTTCCACGTTCCCATTCACCATCAGTCAAAGAAATATCTTCGCTTTGTGATAGGAGACAAGATCTTTCAATTCAGAGCTCTGTGCTTCGGGCTGTCTACAGCCCCACAAGTATTCACCAACCTGATGGCGAATGTAGCAAGATGGCTTCACCTAGAGAGGATAAACATCTCCCTCTACTTGGACGACTGGCTGATCAGGGCCAAGTCGAAGAGTCAGTGCTTGGAGGACTTGGAAGTAACAATGAACATATAGATTCGCTAGGGTTGCTCGTCAACCTCGAGAAGTCACAACTGATCCCCAGCCAGAACTTGGTCTATCCGGGGATTCAGATGGATTCTGGGGGTTTTCGGGTATATCCTTCGCAAGAAAGAATCGCTCGAGGTTTGTGCGAGAATCTCAAAACTTCTTAGAGAGAAAGGACAGCTCAGCGAGGGATTACCTGAGCCTATTAGGGACCCATGTCCTAATTGTTGGGAAATTTCTTTCTTTCCGCTAGGTGGGAGACTTCACCTTCGCCCTCTTCAGTTTTTCCTCAACAAAGAGGTGTGGAACTGGAAGACGGGTCAACACTCGGACATCTTCCAACTCCACAAAAGTAAAAAGATCTTCTGAGGTGGTGGATCCCTCAGCTTCAAAAGAACGAAGGCTTATCGCTTGCTCTGCAGAACCCAGACCAAGTGTTGTTTACCGACGCTTCGGAGTCGGGATGGGGAGCGACGTTGGGAGTAAGGGAGGTGTCAGGCTCCTGGACAAAGGAACAGGTGTCCTGGCACATCAATTGCAAGGAACTTGTGGCTATACACCTAGCCTTAAAGTCCTTCGAGAAGATAGTCAGAGACGGTGTAATACAGATCGACTCAGACAACACCACGGCTCTGGCTTACATAAAGAAAAGCAAGGAGGCACGCACTCGTTTCAAACCTCTATCAGTTGACAAACACCTGTTAACCTGGACGGAAGAAAGAGGCATAACTCTCCTCAC
Organism: Macrobrachium nipponense; assembly: GCF_015104395.2. Classification (NCBI taxonomy): domain Eukaryota; kingdom Metazoa; phylum Arthropoda; class Malacostraca; order Decapoda; family Palaemonidae; genus Macrobrachium; species Macrobrachium nipponense. Next base: position 39,951,920 of record NC_087211.1, read on the forward strand.
AAGGTTTTGTTCAAGGAATAAGAAGTGAAGATGCGGGACAGACTGAGCAGGAGTAACCAGGTCCTTCCCGCAGAATGGACTCTTCACGAAGAAGTGTGTCGAAGTCTCTGGTCCCTGTGAGGGAGACCTCACATAGACCTGTTTGCGACGTTCCTCTCCAAAAGAATAGAGACCTTTTGCTCTCTAGTAGAGGATCCGAGAGCCTTCACAATAGACGCGTTTCTTATGGATTGGTCGGGTGTGGACGCTTACGCCTTTCCCCCGTCAAAATCTGGGGGAAGTGCTCAGGAAGTTTGTAGCTTCAAAGAGCAAGAAGTTGATACTCATAGCCCCATTTTGGCCAGCACAGGAATGGTTCACGGAGGTGCGTGAGTGGATAGTGGACTTCCAGATCGCTTCCAAACAGACACGATCTACTCAGACAACCCCACTTCGAGAGGTTTCATCACAACCTCCCAGGTCTCGCTCTGACTGCCTTTCGACTATCGAAAGACTTGTCAGAGCGAGAGGCTTTTCTCGCGAGGCTGCGGGCTCTATCGCTAGAGCCCGCAGAGCTTCGACGAGAAGAGTATACCAGTCGAAGTGGGAAGTCTTTAAGAGGTGGGGTAAGGTTCAGAAGCTGTCCTCCTCCAGTACCTCTATAGTGAATATTGCCGATTTCCTCCTCTTTCTGAGAAAGGAGTCACAAACTATCTGTCTCGACAATAAAAGGATACCGAAGCATGCTGTCTTCGGTTTTCAGGAGTCGAGGCCTAGACATTGCTAACGACAAGGTCTACACGATCTAATTAGATCTTTTGAGACGTCGAAAGCAGCTACTCCTAGAACACCTAGTTGGAATCTAGACGTGGTCCTGAAATTCCTTTCATCGGACAAATTCGAACCTTTATATCTGGCGTCCTTCCGCGACGTCACTAGGAAATGCTTGTTCCTAGTAGCTCTCGCTACAGCCAAGAGGACGAACGAATTACACGCTCTGGATTCCACGGTGGGGTTCAAAGGAGATGCGGCCATCTGTTCTTTCCAGACAATGTTTCTGGCAAAGAACGAAAACCCATCAAAACCTTGACCCAGAAGTTTTGAAGTAAAAGGCCTATCTAACCTGGTAGGCAGAGAGATATAGAGATCTCTCTGTCCAGTGGGAGCTCTTAAATTCTATTTAGAGAGGAAGAGACAGATGGGAACTTGTCAACAAGGTCTTTGGTGTGCAGTGAAGAACCCCAAACGACTCATGTCCAAGAACGCCTTGGCTTTCTTTGTGAGAATCGTTATTACGGACGCTCACAAGAACTGCTCGGAGGAATCCTTCGGTCTTCTAAAAGTCAAGACGCATGAAGTAAGAGCAGTAGCACGTCTTTCGGCGTTCCTAAAGAATATGTCTCTGAAGAATATTATCGAGACTACATATTGGAGGTGCAATTCAGTGTTTGCATCTCATTATCTGAAGGACGTGAGAGACCTATGAGAAGTGCTTCTCGCTAGGTCCTTTTGTATCAGCAGATACAGTACTGGGTCTTGGAGCAAAGACTGATCCTTAATTTTGTAATGAAAGTGTAATTATGTTTCGAGTTTTTTGGTTGTTTGTGAGGAGTTCGGGGATGACTCCTTACAATCTTAGAACTAACATGGATGTTAGGATCAGGTGATCGGGATCGGTTTTGTGCTCCTTGAACAAGGTGTATTGTCATGTAAGTGGAATAGCACCCAATGACAAAGGCCTTTAGGCTCTGCCGAGTAAGTGGATAAGACCCCATTGCAGACCCACAAGAACTCTTAGCCATAGATCATTATCTCGCTGAGGCTCTGAGGCTAAGCAGACTACAAGGCAGTAGCCGCGAAGTCTTCAGCCTAATAAGGTAGGAACCAAGGTTTATAAATACCTACAACATATGTTGTTTACTGTCTATTTCAGTAGTTAGCTGTCTCTTACCCACCACCAATGGGTGCTAATCAGCTAAGTATATATCTGGCAGGGAAGTTAAATGTATAAAAATGATATTGTCATGATACAATAAAGTTTTATACATACTTACCTGACAGATATATACGATTAATAGCCCACCCAGCCTCCCCGCAGGAGACAGGTGGAAGAGAAGAATTCTGATTAGAAAACGGGGATGGTTCCTAGTCCTGCCACCCAGGCAGGGCGGTAGATCACCTGACCTACCGGTAGCGTGTTGCCGCGAAATTTGAAAATTCTGTCGGAGACGACGGAGTCTATAGCTAAGTATATATCTGTCAGGTAAGTATGTATAAAAACTTATTGTATCATGACAATATCATTTTTATAGCTGTATTTTCTGAAGTCCGACAGAATTTAAAAAACTTCCGAACACGCAGTGGTCGGCCAGTGTTAGACCCATTCCCGCCGCTGGGAGGCGGGTATCAGGAACCATTCCCATTTTCTATTCATAAATTTTCTGTCGCCGGTACTGAAAACACCTGTTTTCAGTACCTCCGGCTTAGGGTTTGGAAACTTCATTTGCCGCTAAGTATCCTAATTGTCTTTTAATTTATTTACTTGGATTTGTGGCTAGGCATACGCTATCTTAAATTGATTTGAATTTGATTCATTTTTGTCATAAGATATCTGAATCTAGTTAGGCTAGTTTCAGAGGGTGTTGTCTGCAAGATAGGGTGTGGCTACCGAAAGCTTCGGTAGTTCCGCACTTGGGGGGCGCAATTAATCAGTAAACATGTCTATTTCCGTAAGGAAAAAGTATGATTCGTGTGTACGCAATTAATCAGTAAACGTGTCTAATTCCGTAAGGAAAAAGTTTGTTTAGTATGTACGCAATTAATCAATTACGAAAGTCAGGGTAGTGATACTGCTAACCTTCCGGTAGACTTTATTTTGCCTAACGCTGTAGTATGGCCTACGGGTTATGACTATGTCTGCGAGAGGTGATCGCTCTCCTTCATTGTTGTGAAGAGTTCTACTTCTGTTTTTGTTACGCCTAACCCTGTAATGTTGCCTTCGGGCCACCCTAAAACAGTGTCTGTAGAGTTATTGCCCTTCTCTTATACTATTTCGATTCGTAACTTAGAATCGAAAGTGTTTGCTTTAGAGAGCAATAGTGAAGTGGCTAAGTGCAGTGACAGTGCCCCTTGTGTAGTGGAGGGTGCGTCAGATCGGCCTTATAACGCCTCTAGGTCTAGAACCTCTGTCGAACTCCCAGAACCAAGGGAGAGGGCATGTCGAAAGCCGAAGGAGGGTTACAGGGAAACCCCCACCGATCTGGCGTGCCTTCGGCAGTTTCTGATGAAAATCCCCAGACTGCCAAAGTGCGTGCACATGCACGAATCCTGAAGGATTGCTTCTCTCCTCCGAGGCGTCCTCCCGCACAAGGGGTTGGGAGCTCTCGGAAGGACTCGCGCCCTCTAAGAAGCTTTATAGAAGAGGACGCTTCACGTCCCTTCTCCCTCGTTATGTGTTTCAGTGAGAAAGTAAAAGGAAGAAGGCGAAACCGTGCCATCACGTGTACTCTTTCCACCAAGAAATAGGAAAAAGAAGGCAGTTTCTCTCGCTTGTTTTGACGCCTGTCAGAGCGTGACGCTTTTCTGCACGCTTATTTGGACGATCGGCTTGAACAGGACGCTCGGATGGACGCCACTCACCAGTGGACGCGAGCGTCCTCGCCAGTGGCCGCCGAGCGCGCACCAGGACGCCGAGCGTCCTCGCCAGTGGACGCCGAGCGTCCTCGCCAGTGGACGCCGAGCGCGCACCAGAACGTTTCTGTTGAACTCTTCAAGCTCTTGTTTAAGATTTGAGCCTCAAGAAAGTGAACAGAACTTCGTCTTCGAAACCCAGCAAGACCTCGGGTTTCGTAAATTCAAGAGGTCTCTGTCAATATTATATTGCTTTTCGCAAAGGTGGATGGAGTTAAGGAAAGCTCAAGGGAAGATCTCGTTTTCTCTACCTCAGTCAAGACTTTGGAGATAAGACAGTTACGGGTTATGTAAAGGGCTCGACGTCCTGAACGTCAGGATTTTCGGCAACGTTCAGTAGGATTCTTGCAAAGGCACTCATCAAAAGGACGCTCTTCAGGAAAGCGCAAGACAGGACTTCCTTTGCCATACTGCCAATAAATTTAAAGCTTTTTAGACCATCTGAAAGGGTTTTTCAGATGATAGATTTTGTTAGTTTTCTAGTCGAGACTTCATGCCGATTGAGCATCGTCGTTCTACCTACCGTAGCCCAGTCTCTTAACAGGATTCTTGTCCCTTCCTTGTTGAGACGGGAATCGAAAAATAAAAGGCTCGACTTCCTGGATTACGTTTTGTCAATTCAGTGACTTTCCCCCATTGACAATACTATGTTTTGTCAAGTAAGTGGGTCTCCCCTCATTGACAAAATATCTCTCTGTACCGTTAATGGGTTAGTTCTCATTGACAAACATCTCATTAACTTGATATTGCGTAGCGAATAAGGACAAGGTTCGGAAGACGCTCCTTCCTCATTCGCAGACTCGTACAAGAAATAGACTTGTAGACTACGTCAATGAACGCTTATGTCCAGTATCTTAAGAAGCTTCAGCTGTCTGCTTCGATTCTTTAAGTTTTGTTCATGAAACTTGCCTGTCAGATATGTATGTAGCTGTATTTCCGAATTCAGCTATATATATGTCTGCCAGGTAAGTATGAACAAACTTTATTGTGATATAATAAAATTTTTTGCCTTGCGTTATTTTACTACTGGTTGGTTCAAGTCATACACGCTTGCTGTAGTACCTCTTAGGATGGCAACCGAGAGGTCTATTGTCTACTATTTTAAGGACATTTAATCGTCACTCCCTGCAGCCTTCCAGGAGTTTTCCGATTTATCTTTTACCGTTGTATGGTAGTGTTCTGACGACACAAACGCATCTATATATTTAGCGTTTTCTGTTTCGCTTAAATATACCAGCTTGAGAGTCTCTTTTTGTTCAAAAAATAACGGACCTATTTCTTCGTAGAATAGGGTAGCTGGCAACCCAGACATAAAGTTAAGAGACGACGTTCGTAAGCTGCTGGCTGCTGCTGTGTCTGACTGTCCAAGTTCCAACCGAGCCAGTAACAGATCATGCGCTGTAGGTTACGTCTCTCTCTCCTGCGGGATTGACTGACTAACCGTTATCTCTGTGCTGGCGGTTACGCTCCGCGGGATTGATGACAATGTATCTCTGTCCTACAATCACGGACTTTAGCCTAAGATTGAGGGGATTTCTTACGTGAATGAATAAACGTTGCATTAGTTTTGCCTTACTATGTTCAACAGAGTTATCTCTTAATCCTTTCGGTGCTCGTTACCGCACGGTATAGAACTACGAGTCTACCGCAAACATTGCACTTTTATATGCTCATCCTGCTTAGGCAAAGCGCAGCCTTATAGTGAAGTAAGCATACTCGGGGAGGGAATGGATGAGCTTGCTGGGGACCATTTCCTTCCTGAAGAAGTTTGTTTCCGAATAGACTGCAATTCAGACCACAGTTTTTTTCCTACCGGGAAACTGAAATATTATTCAAGATCTAGGAATTATTCTGAACATCTCTCAGTGCGTCATGATAGAAAGAAAGCCGGACATCTGGATAGTGTTTCAGATGTCCTGGATCTTAATCTGAAAGAAGGTTAAAATGCAATTCGGTCGTCCCTCAGTCCTCCGAAACGAAACGAGTTTTTTGGAACCAGTGTCCACATCAAACTCTGATATTCCACAGCTCTCTCATATCTTAAGAAGTATCTTCTCTCGGTCCCTGCTCGAGTTTACGAGAAAGAGCCTATTTATAAACAACAGGCGTAGAATGTAACGATCATCTAGAGGTTCGTTACAGGATTGCAAAAGTCCGTACGAATCGTCCGATCGACGGCAAGCAAACGATAGATTACTAACATGCTAGGTATTTTAATTAAGTGGTGTTCTTTTTATGTTGTCTGAGAGGGTTATTTCCTCTTCAGTATGTGAAGTGTAATGTGTTACGTTAGCTTTGTGTGTGGTTCAGGTGGTCTAACTTATCCTAGCAGAATGCCCCTGGTAAGAGAGGGCTAGGTTTCCTGTCAACAAATAGGTCCCGTCCAGTTGTCAGACCCCTTGTTATTAGCTTTCTCAACAAACAGGTCACATCCTAGTGAGAGCTACTAAGGTTTAGCAGGCTAAGAGGCAGGACCTACGAAGTCAGCTACCTTAGCAGGTAAGGAACTTAATAAATAATTTTAAAAATTAGTTAATTTTTGAATTATGACGATGTTGCTGTCTGTGACCCACCTCCAAATGTGTCAATCAGCTATATATATACCTGCCAGGTAAGTGTCATGCATAAAAATGATATTGTTATGATACAATAAAGTTTTATGCATACTTACCTGGCAGGTATATAATAAATTAAATTCCCACCCTCCTCCCTCAGGAGACAGGGTTCACGAGAAAATCTGAGGAAAACGGGAATAGTTCCAAGTACCAGCGCCAACGGGAACGTGGCGGGGGAAGATCACCTGAACTACCAGTGGTCTAGCGGTTGCCGAGAGATTTTAAGCCATCGTCACAAGTTTTGGCTTTAGAGAACACAAGGAGGTGTGCTCTCTAAGCCTTTCGTTATGGCCTAAGAATGGAAACCCTTTTTGTCCTTGGGCCAGGATCTTGGAAGCAAGGATGGCACAAGTTAGTGGGCAGGAGCCAGAGAGAGTCCTGTGCCCTGTCAGGTCTCTCAAGTTTTATCTACTTAAAATCAAGAAAGTCGAAGTCAGTCGGGCAATCTGCAGTGTTCCGAAAAGACCAGACTTGCCCATATCGAAGTACACCCTGGTTTTAGGGTTGGTTAAGGAGTTCTTTCAAAAAAAATGCTCCTTCATTGTGTTTGCACAAAGATTTGAAAGCTTTTTATCTGAATGCTCACGAGGTGAGGGCGCGGCCTCGGAAGCATTTCAACAGAGCATGGCACTCAGCAACATCCTGAGTACCATGTTTTAGCGAAGCAACTCTGGGTTCACTTCACACTCCCTGCGAGATTGTGGAAGATGGCATATGAGATCTGCTGCTCGCTAGGGCCATACGTGTCTGCAGACACAATCTGGGGGCAAGAAGTACTACTCATCCTATCCTGTAGAGAAAATGGTTAGGAAGAGCTCTTAATTTAGTTGTGGAGTCGCTGACAACGGCGACTTCTTTAACTCTGAAGCCTTAGTTAACAACACATTAACTTTGGCTAGGTTGGTCAGGTGGTGATATATATATAATTATATATATTATTTTATTTTACTTCTTAGCCCTCATGGTATGGTCAATATGGTCTAGTCACATTGTGGTCACGCCCCCGTTGACAGATCATCTGGAGTGCACCAGCTTTTATAGGTCTCTACCTCGCTGGCAACTCTAGTAAAGCAGAAGCAGACTTGGGTGACAGTAATCACGAAGTCGGCTATGCTAACAGTGGAACCAAGATGTAAATCATCTGCATGCATTTGTGTCCCAAAATCCTTCTATTCTGTCCCTTCCCACCTCCAACAGTGGGGTTCAATTATATATATATATCTGACAGGTAAGTTCATGAGCAAAATGATATTGTTATGATACAATAAAGTTTGTTCATACTTAACTGCAGATATATATATATTTCAAGTACCCACCCACCTCCCCTCAGGGGACAGTGGAAATAAAAATTATGAATAGATGAAAATGGAATGGTTCTGATACCCGCCTCCAGCGGCGGGAATGGGTACTAACCACCTGGCCGACCACTGCGTGTGTCCGGAAGTTTTTTAAATTCTGTCGGACTTCAGAAAATACAGCTATATATATACCTGCCAGGTAAGTATGCATAAAACTTTATTGTATCATAACAATATCATTTTCATTGGAGTCGTAACAGCCTTGGGTAGTTACACAACAGAGGTTTGGGTTTCATTTTCAATATACTTACTAATATATTTATCTTTAAGGTACAGTAGATGTAGTCACTCAGAAGTAGTAGGCTTTGCCTTGATTAAGGTAATTCTTCTGTCATAACTTTCCTTTATTTCATGGGAAATAGGGCTAGTAGTCTTATTCCTTTGATTTCTGTGGCATAGTCTGAGATTTTTGACTACTGCAGATAAGGCAAGTGTCAACATTGGTGGAAAAAGTGGAGATGTTCTCCTTCCCTTTATCAATTTCTACGTCATTCTTTTGATCTCCATTCTGACTTGGCTGTGAGTTTAAAGCAAGGGAGTCTGCCCTGTGTTAGAAGGCTTATTAAGCTTCTTTCTATCCTTTGCACCCTTTCCACCCCGGCACCCTTTTTCCTTTGGGGGTAGGACAGGAAGTCTCAATCGTCATGGGAGGGCTGGCACTGAGTGCCTTTCCGTACATACTTGTGGTTCTCTTCATTTTGTTTCTGTAAGCTTGTAAGCATGCTTTGAGTGTTCTCCCAGCTTTTCTGCGGATGGGTGACCATAGTAGCAGATAATCACTTTAACCGTTTGTTCTGACACTATACTTTCCCCGAACTACTTTCTTAGGAGAAACCTGGATGTCAATCCGGTACCAATCAGAAAAAACTGGTTATTCCTTCCTGACCCCCAGCCAGGTATGCCCCAGGGTCAAAGATCATGACCTCTAACCTGCAGTCCTTTCCTGGTTGCTGTAGTGTTAAACGCTCCAGCTCGTCATTCGTTACCGGCCCATTTGCCTTTGTCTTTCTCTGTATGTGGTGTGTGTGTTGCATGTGTGTGTGGTCTTTCGGTTCTTATGGAATCTTCATTGCAACAGCGTTGCCCAGGTCCGGAGGGTAGGGCCTGTGGGGCCTTCCTTTTTCCTTTCAAGATCGATCCCCACACTTTGTGTAATAAGTGTCGGGGTCGCCACCCTCGTTTGCGGGAAGCCATTTGTGGAGAGTGCGCCATGTGGTCGGATCATCAATGGGATCTGGCCTCTGCCAAGTGCAAGAAGAAGGCTCATTCTCTGGCCAAGAAGGCTTCCTTGGAGGCTCCACGGAGTAGGAGCATGAGCCGTGGCCCAGGAGGCCCTTCGCAGTCACCTGCTCTTTCTCAGGATTCCCCAGCGGAGCGTCAGGAGTGTTTCCCCATCCCCTCCCAGCGAGGGGACCTAGATGAATCCGTTGCCGGGTCCTCGCAAATGGTGGGACCCGAGGAGTCTGTTGTGGTGAGAGATGTACAGCGGACAGTACATCTTTTTTGCAACAGTCCTGGGCTCGTAGTGACCTGTGAGGTGCGCCATTCATGGACCCACTGGTTGTGGCACTGTGTACCTCCAAGAACTTGCCGCTAGACGTGGAGTGCGCCGCTTTGGAGTGGGGTGCGCCGCTCAGTCCCCCTGGGATCCCCGTGGGACTTTCCTCCTCCTCCTCTGTGCCCCCAGCCACCCCCCTGGAGGTGGGGGATTTTCCAGGTAGACGATGGGAGCTGACGGATTCTTCGGTTGTCACCCCCGGCCCCTGGTCGGGCACTCCCTGTACGCCGGGTAGGTCCCCCTTAAGGGAGGAGGCATTCCCGTTCTGGGGCCCCTCCTTCCCCCCACTGGGACAGAGGCTCTCGCTAGCAGAGGGAGCTCCCGGGGGACGCCCTTTCCGTTCGCTCTCACTCAGATCGCCCTATCTGTTCCTCCTGTTCACCCTGGGACAGGAGCTGCCACAGAAGAGGAGACAAGAGGAGAGATGGCTCATAGGAAGGGAGATCTTCGTCAGGTGGTTCCTCCTACAGGTCTTCAAGGAGACGCTATCATTCCAAGAGGAGACGCTATGGGAGGAGTTGAGGTCGTTCTTTCTCCTCCTCCCCGAATCGTAGGTCCAGATCTCACCGTTGTAGGTAGGCAGGACCGCAGGGTTCGGAGTAGGAGTGGCCGTCGGCGGGACGACTCGCGCCGTAGACACCATCGCACGCAGACCTCCCGGTCCCCGTGTCGGCTCCCGAGCGCGCTGCTCCCTTGAGGTCCTCCCATGTAGGGGGCCTCCCCCCTCCCAGGGGTGGCCCCAGCGGCCTCCACTCTGGTGGCCCCAGCAGTCTCCACTTCGGTGGCCCCAGCGGCCTCTGCTCCTTCCTGTTCAGGACTTCTGCGCTTCCACCCACCACGCTGGAAGAGCAGAGTGCTCTGCTTCAGCACGCCCTCGGTGGGGCTCCCCCTTCATCCGGGAGGTGGCCCATGACAGCTCCTCCAGTTTAGAAGTAGAAGGCACCGGTTCGGTCTGGCAGCCCACTCCTCCCCCATCCCCACAACTGGTGGCGGGGCCGTCCATACCAAGAGAGGACTTTGAGGAGGACGCCTTCGTGCTGAACAGCCTTCAGAACTCCCTGGAGGGCCAAGGGGCCATGGATGAGGGCTTGCTCAGGCTGATCCAGGCGCAGAACGGTTTGGCGGAACCCCCTGCTCTCCCCGAATCCAGGAGGCTCTCTGCAGTAGACTGCCTCTTCGGGGGGAAGGTGGAGTCCAAACCTTCCCTATCCCTCCCCCAGGCCCTCTACTCAGCCGAGGCCCTGGCACAGGTGGAGGAAGTGGTTGCAGGATCCAAGAACTCCCTGACTGAGAGCCTTGGGCTCACTGAAGCTCCTCCCAGCTGCCAAAGCTAGGCAGAGGAAGTTGTATGCGCCAGAGGGCATGTACCTAGCCCTGAAGACGGTTGAAGGCCCCTTCACAACTCTCTTGCCAGGCTGTTTGGGAGACAGATTATTGATAGGCCCTGTTGCATTCTTCCAACAGGAGGTCATGGCTATGGAGTCCACAGTGTGGACCTCCATTCACGTTGCGTCGTGGTTGGACCACTGGACGGATGTGGTCACCAGCTTCACGACGGAACACGACCTGCAGGACGAGAACGAGTTGGCAGCCTTCAAGGAGTTGTTATTGTCAGGGGGCAAGTCTCTGGGCTTCCTGACCACCCAGGTTCTGACCCAATGGATGAACTGGGTCCTGAGACGGAGAGACGCAGTTCTCGTTCGGCTCCCGAGGGGCTTCCCGGACAGGGAGGCGAAGGCTCTCTGGAATGCTCCAGTGTCGGGCAAAACCCTTTTCCTGCATTGCCTGGTAGAAGAAGCCATTGAACGTTGGAGGAAGGCCAACCAGGACTCCGTCATCTACAGGGCGTCGTCCTTGGGCAGGAAACCAATGCCAAGACATAGCTTGGATGCACAGAAGCCAAGACAAGGACCCCCATGGGTATGTCAGAATCTTCTGCAGGAGGCTGGGGCCATCAGAGAACTTGGCCTTCCTCCAGGACTGCTAAAGCCCCCTCCTCCGAGATGGAAAACCTCCCCTGACGGGGGAGCCGGACAGTGGGGCATTCAGCCCCCGGATCCCCAGTCACTGAGAGGCTCTTCGGCTGGAGGTCCTGTCTCTGCTGGAGAAGGCAGACCTCCAGCGAGTGATCACCCACTCCCAGGGTTCTTCAGCCGCCTATTCCTTGTGGTGAAGGCGTCAGGGGTGTGGAGACTGGTAATAGACCTATCCATCCTCAACACGTAGGTCCTCAAGACAGAATTTAAGATGGAGACCCCTTGCTCTGTTCTGGCAGCCTTGAGGGAAGGGGACTACATGCTGTCCCTGGACCTCTAGGGTGCATACTTCCAAATCCCAGTACACCCCTCCAGCAGGAAGTACCTCCGCATAAGGTGGGAGGGATCGACGTACCAGTTCAGGACCCTCTGTTTTGGCCTGTCCACGGCACTGCAGGTTTTTACAAGGATATTCTCCCTCGTGTCTGCCTGGGCCCACAAGAGGGGCATGCGCCTCATGCGGTACCTGGACGATTGGCTACTTTCCTCCTCAAAGGATCACTTAAGGGGGCAGAGGGACGAACTCCTGAACCTCTGCTCTCATCTGGGTATCGTCCTGAACTGGGAGAAGTCACACTTGGAGCCCACCAACAGGATGGTGTACCTTGGAATGGACCTAGATAAAGTAAGAGCTAGGGCGTTCCCGTCGAAGGAACGAATTTCCAGCTTCAAGGATGTAGCGACCCCTTCCTGACAGAAACGACCTGACCAGCTTGAGAGTGGCAGAGGCTGATAGGCCACCTCGTCCCCCTGGAGAAGCTAGTACCCCAGGGAAGGCTGAAGATGAGGCCCGTCCAGTGGAACTTGAAGGACGGATGGCCTCAGACGGGAAGAACCCATGGGAGATGATAGTGGAGGTCCTTCGCTGGTGGTTAGGCGACACGAACCTCTGCAGGGGTTTCCGCTGGCAGACGTCCCTCCGGAGATGTTCCTATTCACGGACCTATTGAGGGAGGGCTGGGGAGCCCACCTACAGGCAGAAATGAGCAGGGGGAGTGGTCGGAACGGGAACACGAACTCCATATCAACAACCTGGAGCTCCTGGCCATCCTCAATGGGCTCCAAGTCTTCAAAACCTGCCTGAGAAAGAAGAGAGTGGCAGTCATGTGCGACAATGCCATCGTCATTGCTTACGTCAAAAAGCCAGGGGGTCTGAGATTGCGACCCCTGACCTGGCGGAGACCATTCTGGAGTGGGCGGAGAACGCTGGGATCTCCTTGTCAGCAAGGTTCATTCCAGGAAAAAGGAACGTGATTGCTGACGGACTCAGAAGGCAAGGCCAGGTCCTAGGGGCGGATTGGTCCCTACACCCGGCAGTAGTGGGCGAGTTGATCGGGAGAAGGGGCTCCCCCTCCTTGGACTTGTTCGCAACGAGCCTGAACCGCAAGCTCCCCGGTGTTCTGCTCCCTGGTCCTGGACCCGGCAGCGGTGTGAGAAGACGTGTTCCAGCACCCCTGGGATGGGCTAAACCTCTACGCCTTTACCCCCTTTGGAGTCCTCAGGCAGGTCCTCAATCGACTCCAGACCTCCCAAGCAGCCACAGTCATGACCCTTGTAGCCCCCAGGTGCCAGACAGGGACTGGTTCCCGGATCTCCTGGAGATGTCCATTCAAGAACCCTGGAAACTCCCCCGAAGGCTGGACCTTCTAAGGCAGCCCCACTTCGAGAGGTTCCACGAGGGCCTGGACGCCCTCTGCCTCCACGGGTGGAGGCTATTGAGCTCCTCCTGAACAAGAGGGGGTTCTCGCACAAGGTGGCCTCCCGCATGTTGGGATGCCTCAGGAAGTCCTCCGCAGCGGGTTACCAAGCAAAGTGGAAGCTTTTCAGGACCTGGTGTATGGGACAGAACTTGACCCCCTATGAACCAAGATTCCCCACGTCGAGGAATTCCTAGTCCATCTAAGGGAGGACAAGGGGCTCTCCATCGCGGCTATCAGGGCGGCCTTGAGCCAGGTCTTTTATCACAGAGGGGTAGACCTGGGGAATTCCAAGGACATCTCCCTAGTCATTAGGGGATTTGAACAGCCATGCCCCCCCAGGTCCCTGTCAATACCTTGCTGGGACGTGGCCAGGGTCTTGGCTGCTCTGAAAAAGCCCCCTTTCGAGCCGCTCAAAGATATCACAGACCGAGAGCTCACACTTAAGATGGTCTTCCTCTTGGCTTTAGCATCCTCCAAGAGGGTGGGAGAGCTTCATGGCCTCTCCTACCAGGTGTCCCACTCAAGGGGTTGGAGAGAACTAACCTTCAAATTCGTTCCGTCCTTCGTAGCCAAGACCCAGAACCCTTTGGTGGTAGATGAGCGGTTCATGGAGTTCTCCATTCCAGCCCTTCCGAAGTCCGAGGATCTCAAGGACCTGCTCCTCTGCCCAGTCAGGGCGGTGAGGAAGTATCTCAGCAGAACGGAAAGACTCCGCCCCGGTATTCAAAACCTTTTCGTCTTTACCTGGCGCGCGAGAAGAGGACGGTTGCGAAAAACACCTTCTCCTTCTGGTTGAGGGAGACCATTAGGAGGGCCTACGAGGGAGCGGGGCTGGTCCCCCTGCAAGGTGCAAAGCCCCATGACATCAGGGGTATAGGCACCTCCTTGTCTTTCTCCAAGAATCTGGCCGTTGGCCAGATCCTACGGGCAGGGGTGTGGAGGAGACATTCACCTTTATGACCCATTACCTCAAGGATTGCATGAGGAGGTCCCTTGATGCCTTTAAGATAGGACCGGTGGTGGCGGGCCAGCAGAGAATCTAGCCTAGCCCTGGGGCGGGTATGCATCGTATGAATGCGAGTGTGTGTATGAGGTGTGTCCATCCTCCGTATCCTATCCTGCTCCTCTCCCCCCTTTCCCTACTGGGGCTTTGACGTAATTGCCAAAATTCTTCAATCTTCAGGTGAGTCTATGAGAGGAATATTCGTTTTTACAGACCATTGCTTTACACTCATAGTTTTATTCCCTCCTCTAACCACCAGTCTGGATTGCCTCTGTACAGTGGTCCCCCCGTATTCGCGGGGGATGCGTACCAGACCCCCATGTGAATAGTTAGAATCCGCGAATGTTTGGAACCCCTATGAAAATGCTAAAAACAGCCTATTTTGTTAGTTAAAACTCAAGAAAAACCCACTAAAAATTTTCATACTTGGTTTTTTAATAGTTTTATCACAAAAAGTGCATTTTATGATGAAATTCATCAAAAAAACCAGGAATTTGTGGATATTTATCATAGAAAAATACCGCGAATGCGCGAATTTTCCGCGAATAATGCAGGGAAACGTTCCCCAGAGAAATCCGCGAATGTGTGAGTCCGCGAATCTGGAGAACGCGAATACAGGGGGTCCACTGTATACGGCGAGCAGATCCCCACCTCCGCCCTAATCAGGCAGAGCGGCTCTCCCTCCTCTTCCCCCTCCTCCTTCCTGCCTGAAGGAGGCTGACCTCTTCCAGGTAGGGACTCATCCTTCCCTAGATACTCCCACCTCCAAAGGATTAAGTCTCCTAAGAAAGTAGTTCGGGGTAAGTATACGGCGTCGGAACAAATCACAAATTTTAAGTTTATTGTATTTTTCCTAGCTATACTTACCCTGAACTACAGAATTTTTATGCCCACCTTTCCATCCCCGCATATCTGAGGGCAGGAGCTCTTCGGGCGTGGAAAGGACTGCAGGTCAGAGGTGATCTTCGACCCTGGGGCATACCTGGCTGGGGGTCTGGAGGTGACAAACAGTTTTTTCTGGTCGGTACCAGATTTTCATCAAGGATTCTCCTAAGAAAGTAGTTCAGGGTAAGTATAGATTAGAAATTACTTAAAATTTGTGATTTTCACTGCAGTTCTGTGGGATTACATGGAGAGGATTTAGCACAAGTCGTTCACACGGTGCAGTGACTTTTGTTACCTAATCTTGGAAGTGGGTTAAGTTTGATTAGGCTCTCCACAAACAGTCTTGCGGGAATGGTTGGGGTATGGTTTGTTTGCACTGCCTGTTTGTGCTGCTTGTTCAATCCCGTAATCTCACTTTTTAATTTAGTTTTTGAGGAAAAATGAGGTGGTGTTCCCAATTCCTCCATAATCTACATCCTTGGTGATCAGATTACGCTTCAACCCGTCTGTCACCAGCTCAGAGCCATTGGAGAGGGGTTAGCAAGCCACAGTCTTCTGTTTCAGACACTATTGACAGCTCTGATCTTCAGATCAGGTTGTTCAGTAGTGATGAATTTCGCTGAATTCTCCACCACTGCTGATCTTCCTATTTCGATACTTTCAAGTGGAGAGAAAAAAGGGCTACTATGTTTGACTATTCCTGTAGGAAGGCTAGATAGGCTTCCAGCATTTGGTCCATTTCTGAGGAAGAAGACTGATCGGCTCACACTACGATACTGTTGCACCCATAGTTTACCATTTTGGTGCAGCCGTTACCTTGGGGCCACTCAATCTTTGGGCTGGCCAGTACCCAAGCCAGCCATTCCCCAGGTCAGCTGGTCCCTGAGGTCATTCCAGCCCCTGGGGTACTAGTCCAGATAAGGCTGTCATACTGCTGGTCCAGGACTCTGATGCTACTTTGCGCCATGCACTGGTGCAACTGCTATCCAGGCAGACCAATCCGTCAAGGCTCTTGGACCATTGGTTCAGGACCCCCCTGCTGCTACCCATGCTCTCTGCAGTGGTGTAACTGCTATCTGGGGTTCCCTGGAACCCAGGGGTATGGGTCTTGCCTAGCTAGCCTGTACTGCCAAAACAGGATCCTTGCCTTGCAGGGATCCAGGGAAGTGACAGGGCCCATGCAGTCCTGTCATCCAGATTTAGCAAGGGATAATTCCCCCCCCCCCCCTCCCTCCCTTCTTTTCTGTAGAAGTTTTGTCTTCTAGGAAAGTTTTGACTTGTTATGGATAGCCTTTGCCCTGTCATGAGTAAGTGCACTCTCCATGACCTGTGAATTTGTTGTTGTTTGTATACCTTCAGGAAAACACAAATTACTTGAAAAATGTTTATATTATCATTAGTGCATATACATTAAAGTCTTCTCATACTGCATAAAAATGTCTTTATAGTCATTCTGTTCTGTTATTCAGTACCATTTAAATTATATTCTGTGAGATACCGCATAATGTATTAAGACTTTCACTTGTTCACATTTTATTCTGATTAAGAAAAACTGTATTTTGTGCTTGGTAAAATGATAAAATCATGAGACGCAGAATAATTCATTATAAAGTTTTTGGGGTTTTCAAATAATTACTTGACCTGTTTTCTAATAATAATAGTACCTTAGGGTGTTAACAAGACTAAAGTGGGAATTTTTAATTTATAGATTTACTGTAAGACCTAAAACATGTTTACCTGCATCTTCTACAGGTACAGAAAACAAAGAATAGAAAATTATAGCAATTAATATCAGGCATATACTGTATGTACAAGTTTTAAGTAGGATATCAGACAGGAAGTGCTAAAGGAAAATGTAAGAGGCATGTCGGATAAATAGGAAAAGTAATTTAGTTTTATATACTACTAATAGAGAAACTTTTGAAGATGACAGTATTCAGTGGTAATAGGAAGATTTTATTAAATGTGAAAATCTATTTCGACACATTCTTGGTGCAGTAGATGTAGCAAAACAAGGAAGACTTAGGCATGATGTGGGTGTAGTATAATTACCCAACTGCAACTAGAACTTGTTTGGTTAATATAAAAGACAACAGTGAAAGATGGAGAATAATAGGTAAAGAAAAAATTTAAAGAATGCATATCATATAAATACACACCCACCAAATCTATGCTTAACCTAGCTTACAAACAGAAGAACAAAAAATTAGGTCAGTACTGTACAATAGATCATACCATAGTAGTTTTTTGATGTTCTGATGTAAAAGTTATGTTAAAACAACTGAAGTATGTTATCTTATCAGGTCCTTGAGAGATTGCTGTCTCAAACAGCTAAGAACTATTGGATTATTTGCGACATCTTGTTTTGGAATCATCTAGTATAATTCTTTATGCCATAGTTGGATGGGCAGAATTTGCTCTGTACAGTATTTGAAGCAATTTGTCATTTCACTTGTATGATATCAAGATCATGAAATCAATACCAGTAATGAATGTTTTAAAGAAAGCCTTGCCTCCTTTTGTCATGTAAGTACTAGTGCAGTTTTGTTGATGTTGTGACTTGTACATACATTTGGTTAAGTAGGATAATGTATTGTGAATTGTGTTTATTATCTCTTGGAGGGAAAAAATTAGCATTTGGTTTTTCTACCATGTACAGTATCTGGAATTCATCTGCCCAAGTGGCCACCAAAGGAATTATATGCTGTCAGCTGATATACATAAAATGGCATCCATAGTTACTTTTAACTAAACATTATGGCTAGTTTACTAGATGTCAAAGTACTGATTAGTGGAGTCTGAGTAATGGTATAGGGAAAAGTTTTCAGGAATCTCCTCCTCTTCACAAGTACAGTAAGGTAAGGAAACACTGGCCTTTCTGTTTTAGCCTAGCCTAAGTAATTGAAATCTTACCTCGCAAGTAGTTCAAAGCTAACGTGACCTAGCCTAAGTGGTTGAGGTGTTAGCCTAGCCTAACTAGTTCAAAAGCTATCTTAACCTAGCCAAATTGGTTGAGTTCTTAGCCTTGCAAGTGCAGAGTTCTTAGCTAGTCTAACCAGTTCAAAGCTACCATATCCAGAATTACCCCCATATCCTTAGGCTAGCCTGACTAGTTCAAAGCTACTTTAACCTAGTCTAAATGGTTGAGTTCTTAGCCTATCCTGACTAGTTCTAACATACTTTAACCTAGTCTTAGTGATTGAGTTCTCAGCCTAGCCTACTAGTTCAAAGCTACCTTATCCTAGTCTAAGTGATTGAGTTCTTAGCCTAGCCTAACTAGTTCAAGGCTATCTTAACCTAGTCTAAGTGGTTGAGTTCTTAGCCTAACCCATCTAGTTCAAAGCTACCTTGACCTAGCCTAAGTGGTTGAGTTCGTAGTCTAACTTAACTAGCTAAATGGTTGATTTCTTAACCTTGCAAGGGGTTAATTCACAAACTAGCATAGCTAGTTTTGTTAGTTTGAGCCTTTCTTTCCATCTTAGCTTAGCCTAAGTGCTAGAATTCTTGTGTAGCAGGCCTGTGTGGATAAGTTCTTAGGCTAACCTAGAATAACAATTAATGGTTGTGTTAGTTGAAGCTTCCCTTGCCTATTTACCCTAGCCTGTTTTATGTTGCTCAGGAACACTGCCATGCTGGTTCCTTAGCCTATAGAAGGGGGGCTGTGACCTATCACTATAGGGCGACTCCCCTGATGAGTAGCATACTGATTGTATGTTGTCATAAGGGACCACCTCATAGGAAGTCTCTGTTGTTGAAGAAGCATGTTTCCTGGGCAGCTCAAGGATGTTGTTGAAGATGCATGTTTCCTGGGCAGCTCAAGGATGTTGTTGAAGATGCATGTTTCCTGGGCAGCTCAAGGACTTGTCCCAGTTCTACAGTGCAATTAATTACTTTGTCTTGCAAAAGTTTACAGTAGGAGATTTTGAGCATATCTGTGCTGAGTTTTTTGTTCTAGGACATCCCCATAGGGTATCCTATTGTCTTTTAGACCTTGGAAGACCTTGTTAGACCTCTTTTTGGTGATGGATTCTAGAGGTCTTCTATTTATGGTCACAGAATTGTTCATCGGAGATGAAAACTCCTTTCAGCTGCCAGCTCCCCTCGTTTAACAGTCGAGATGCACCAGTGTGTGGTCGACACCTCTGTGGAGCTCATAGAAAGCTACATTCCATGCAGGAGGAGTGTGGTGGCTGATAATCTAGCCATTGGAGTAAAGTCCTATGTATGGAGTGGTCTCTGAATCAAGACGTAGTGGTTTGACATTTTATCTTTACGGAAGACCCATGCTCCAACCTCTTTTGCCTTGCTTCAACAGGAAGCTGGAGGGTTACTTCTTTGGAGGTGTTAGGATCTCTTCCTCAGGCAGAGGACGCTATTCAGCATCCTTGGCATCTCCAGGTATGCATTCCCTCAGTTCTGCCAGTTACTTCAGGTCCTGGACAGATTTGTGAGCCCCAGGAATTTCAGGATGTCATTGTTGGTGCCTCTGTATGTGTTATGGCAGAAGTGTTCCCAGAAACTTCTGTTATCTTCTGTTCAGCAATTCTGAGAGAAAATCCTCCTTGGGGCCTCTCTTGCCAGCCTCATGTGGAAATGTTCCACCAGTCGGTAAAATCTCTGTCGCTACACGGCTGGAGACGGTCGAGTATCTCCTGAAAGCGAGAAGGTTTACTCGCAAGGCAGCAGGCCAGATGTCCGGCTATCTCAGGAGGTCTTCGTCAGCAGTTTACCAGGGCAAGTGGGCCACCTACTACGGTTGGGGTCATCAACAGTATTTCTCTCCACTGAATTTCAGTAGAGAGAATACTGTTCAACAAGGGAGCTCAAATATGCAATGTGCAACCTTACTCTGGTCATGAGTAGTCTCACTTGAGCTCCATTCAAACCACTACTTCAATTGTCAGTCAGGGATCTGACTCTAAGACAGTTTTCCTGTTTGTCTTGGCTTCCTTGAAAAGAGAGTTAGCTTCATGGCAGCACCAGGGGTGAGAGGTCTTTAGCCTTCGAGTTTGTCCCGGATTTCGTAGGTAAGACTGAAAATCCCTCGGTTCAGATGGAAAATTTTCATTCTTTTGAATAAATTGGTAGACAGTGATCTGTAGGAGTTTTGCCTAGTACGTACTGTCAAGCTCTGCCCTGCTATCTAAGGATTCTCCACCTAAGACGTAGGTGTTGTAGACTTTGTGTTGGCACTGGTCAATCCAGAATGGAAGTTTCCAAGATCTTTTCATTCTGGCTGCGTGAGGTGATTAAAAAGGCATACTAATCCTCATTTGATAGTTCTGTCACAGTGTGCAGGTTAGAGCATATGGCATCAGAGAATGAGTTCCTCTGGAAATTTAAAAGAGCTTGTCTCTTCATAGGGTTTGAATGCTGGTTCCTGAATTTAGCAGACCACGTTCACTTCCTTTTCCTGAAGGACATTGCCCTCAGATCCTTAGACACTTTTTCCTTAGGTCCGGTAGTGGTTGCCCATCAAGTTACGTAGTTAATCCAGTGCCCCAAGCGGGACTGTTTGTATCTTACCTTAGATGATTATGTGGGAGCGAGAATGAGGGAGATGGCTGGTCTCCTTTCTCTTTTTCCCTTTGTTCATCCTGGCAGGTGGGTTGAAGAATTTGACACGTCATAAGCTGGAACGGGTCTGATACAGGTGTGTGGCAGCCATACTGGTTGCATTTATTTTGTTTGTTCCATTACAATAAACAAATCTGCTTCTCAGTAGCACTTATCCTCTCTCTAGCAAGGGGAGAGACAAGTGGTAGCAAATCCCTGTGGCCTATGTTGTTTGTTGCTTGGGCAGAAAATTCTTTTTTACCTTCTACTAATGCAATGAAGCTGGACATCTCTCATTGTATTTCATCCCAGAAGGTTGAGTTTTTAGTTACTTGTTGTTCATCGACAAAAAACCCTGGTCTTAACAATAGGATAAATTTCTAGCGCCTAGCTGGATCTGGTAAAAAAGTAGATGAAAGCAAGGAATCTTGTGGTATCTGGCAACGCATAGTAGCGTTGCCCCTGCTTCTCCTTCCTTTTCTTCCATTGCTTCGTCGATGGAAGTATCGGGAGGTCGCCAGGGTGTTATTTGTAATGTAGCCCCCTCTTCTTCGAGAGTTTTTTGGGTTCCCGAGAAATGGGTGAGGTTTTTTTTCATCGTTCTCTTCTCTCCAGAGTCAGAGGCGTCCAAAATGGTGGTGATTTGGAAGACGCTTGGGCTACGGGGGTACCCCGCCCCGCCTTGGTGGGGTTGCTAGGCGCATTTAGAGGAGGCTCGACTACCCCCCCTCCGCCCACGTCAGCCAGGCCAACCCCCGCCCCCTCCCCCAGTCCCAGCAGCCCATCCCCCCCTCCCCCCCCTCCCCAGCCAGCCAGGCCATCCCCCAGCCTCCCCAGTCCCCTCCAGCCAGGCCATCCCCCCCTCCCCACCCTCCCAGCCAGGCCATCCCCCCCTCCCCAGTCCAGCCAGGCCATCCCCCCCTCCCCATCCCAGCCAGGCCCCCCCCATCCCCCCCTCCCCAGTCCAGCCAGGCCAACCCCCCTCTCCCCAGTCCAGCCAGGCCATCCCCCCCCCTCCAGGAGCCTCGTCTCCATGGGTGGGAGCAGTCGGCCATCTTGTATTGCTCCACCGGTGTCTGCCGCTGCCTTGTCTTGGAGTGATGCTGCGGCATCAGCCCCGTTGTTGTCGTCACGTGGCCCATCTTTGTGTATTCTCCGCCAGTGGCGTCTCTTTTCCCCTCGCTCAGGGGGGAGAGGTCGTACATCACCACCGCTTGTGATGTCACTCTCATTGATGACGTATCTTCCAGTCGCCGCCTCCGAGCCACCTCTCTTAGCCGTGACGTCATCTCTGCCGCCCAGTTCGAAATATATCTCCCGTCCATTCGTCTTCGGAGCCTTTTCTGGCACATCAGTCCGAGCTCATATGCCAGCGGTGCTTCCAGAGGCTGGACTCTGTTTTAGATGTGAAGTTGGCTGCCTTATCGGTTGGGAGGACTGGTAGGAATGCGTT
Source organism: Macrobrachium nipponense (assembly GCF_015104395.2). NCBI lineage: Eukaryota > Metazoa > Arthropoda > Malacostraca > Decapoda > Palaemonidae > Macrobrachium > Macrobrachium nipponense. The sequence goes on from NC_087211.1 coordinate 39,973,753, forward strand.
TGCTTAGGTCCCCACCATTCCGAGAAGAGTGCGCATAAGAAAGCTGGTGCTGTATCCCCATCCCTCTCCCCCTCTACGCCTCGTGCATATTAGGCATTGGAAGGCTAAGGACCTTGCCCTTCCTTCGCTGCCGTGGGAGGAACAGCATGGACATGTTCCTGAGAGTGCTGTGGTTTCGGGCAGTGTTTGTGATGTGTGTTCTGCAGGGGTTGCTTGCTGCCGAACCTCGTAGAGCATGCCCCCCCCCCACCCCCCCCCCCCCCCCGTCCTTGCACATCGCGAGCGTGTTGCAAACCTTCCCCCGTTCCGTGCACGTGATGGTAGTGCTCCTTTCTTCTCCCAGGCCTATTTGTCGCCGTAAAGACCTGAAGGCGCCTGTCAAGAGGTTGAAGGTAGTGAGCACGGAGGTGGTGCAGCCGGAGTGTTTGCTTGCTTCCAAGTCTTCACTATAAGGGATTCTATGTCAATCTCGAGTGCTCGAGTTTCCCCCCCCCATCTCACGTACGTACCAGCCGCTCCACGCCCGTGTCTTTTCTTCAATGGTCGTACGGAGTCACCTGTTGAGGTAAGTGATGTGCCTAATGTTTCAGTAGGTCCGTCTGGGAGGTCTGACGCTTGGACCCAGCCCAGATAGGCTAGTAGAGATTTCAGACTGCCTACTAACCCTTCTGTGAATTTTGGTGAAGAAAACGCATAGGAGGAGCCTACACATTCTTCTCGTCTTCGGTCGCCGGTGCCAGAGCAGGAAGAAGGGGACATGCAGGAGTTTCTGTCTTCCTTTTCAGAGGTTGTTGATCTCATTCGTGGGTCCAAACCATTGGAAAGTAGGACTCAGGAATCGGTCGTCCTACACTCCTTCTTGCTTGGAAGCTTGGTGGGAGCTGCTCAGGACCCCAAATCATCTCTTCAGCTGCCGTTGTCGGGGCACGTTCAGTCGGTCTTGCAAAGGTTTAACGCCTCTGTTTCTGACTGGGACGGTTCACTTCGCTTTAGCGGCTCTACCAAACTCCTACCCCCACCTCTCACAAGACATAGGAAGTACTATGCTACGAGCTCTGCATTTTTGTTGTCACGCCACCTTAACCCAGACGTCATTTGCCTGAAGCCGGGTATGACTTTGGAACAGGTGAAGTCAGTGGCTCCGTCCTTATCTCCGCAAGACGCCTTAGCCTTGGAATCTACGGTGGCCTCTATGTTGCAGACGGTTTCTTGGCTGGACCTCTGGTCTGTGGTGATTGCCGAGATAGCTTCTGACAGGTCCCCTGATGGGTTGGAGGAGTGCCACCTCCCGCTTGCCAGTCTTTTGCAATCCGGGGGCAAGGCGTTTTCTTATTTGGGCTCACTTCAGTGCCAATTTATGGGCTAATCTTTTTCTGGTTAGGAGGGGGACGCAGCTATGTCTAGGATGGAGAGGTCGCACGACACCGAGTCTTTGCTGGCCTTGAGGAACGGTGACCTGTTAGAATCGCAATTTGTTCCGATAGGTAATACAAACCTTTCGGTCCTTTAACAATAGGAAGGTAACTAGCGGCAGCTGGAACGGTCGTAAGCTTTGAACAAGGGAGTTCGGTAGTTAACTGCTTGTCCGACAGTGCGCGCGGCGCGACTGGGAGGTGAAGAATCACTTTTGCTTTTTCAGCCGCGTTGGTGGAGGACGTGTTCGTCATCACCCTCTGCCCGCTTCATCATCGTATGCTTTGGTTGTGTGTTGTTTCTCAACTTGGTTTGTCAGTGTAGTGAAAGTGTATTGTAAGTATGTGACTTTCTTATTACTTTTTATTACATTGATTATGGATTCTCGTGCAATGGAGGTATCCCCACGCCCCCCCACCCCCCATCAAGCCGCGGATTTTGCCCTGGTGTGGAGGACCGCAAGTGTGGGTCTTTCGCTCTTTCCCCGAGATAGATCCTCATGTCCTTTGTGTGGGGGCGTGAATGCCCTCGGACCGAGCCATGTAATTTTGTGTAAATTGGTCGGAGGTGCAGTGAGTGCTGTACGAGGGTAGGAGGAAGCGTAGACCTGCCAAGGAGTCGTTGGAAAGCTCTCCAGTGACTCCCTTGGTTTCTTTCCTGCCCCGGCTCAGCTCCCGCACATGGGGGGGGGGGGGGTGGGGGGGGGGGGGTTGTTGCTCGCTCCCTCTCTTCGCCGATCTGTCGAGCGTAGAGGAGGGCGCAAGGTGCCCCGGCGTGCATTTGTATTGCGGGGTCTTCCGTTTGCGCGGGTTGGGACTGGCCCCCCTGCACGAGGGGGAACCCCTCCTTATCACCCGACTTCCTCAGGTGCTCCTGCTGTGGGTGATGACCTTGGCCAGGTGCGGGTGTCGCCGGGGCTCCAGGGCTGATGCCGAGTGTCCAGGGGCTGCTCCAGCTCTGGCGGGTGCTGTGCCAGTCACCCATGGAGCGGTGACCACCACTACCACCATGTCTTGACTCCATGGTACGCCGCCCCTCCTCACCTGGTCTACACCCCCGCACGTGATGTCAGTGACTCCGACAGCCGCTGTGCAGGGCCCGATCGCTGCCGTGCGAGGAGAGGCATGCCTCCCCCATTCCGGGTTCTTCGTGCTGCCAGCCCCTGACATCCGATGCCCAAAGAGCTCGCCCCTGGACCTGCCGCCCCGGTACCCAGGATGTTGCTGGCTGCTGCCCCGTCTCCTGCTGTACCTGACCTGCCTACCGTACCTGCCATACCTACTGCTCCTGCTGTTCCTGCACCTGTCGACGTCGTCCCAGCCCGTGGTGTTGCTGCCCCAGTCGCTGGTCCTCCGGACAGGTGCAGCCGAGCCCAGTTGCTTCAGCAACAGCAGCCCCGGCTCCATCCTGGATGGAGGACCTGACGTCTGTCCTGAGGGAGCTGACGAAGAAGAAGAAGAAGAAGAAGATGTCGTCGTTGTCTTCTTCGTTGCCTGCTACCGCCTCTTCCCCTTCAACTTCCAAGGCTTCCAAAGCCAAGGAAGAAGAAGGCTGCCTCCTCCCCCCCTAAGAAGGCTCCCTCGGGAACTTCTACGGCCCTGTCTCACTTCAGTTGGGAAGGGGGTTTCTTCCCGCTGGGTCCTCCTCCTCCTTTGGGACGCGGGGCCCGTCTCTCCTTCCGCCAAGGAAGAAGAAGATGGGGACCAGAGGGGGTACCGGCTAACACCGGTACTTCCTCGCCTGGTGCTAGGGGCACTGCCGCTACACCAGATTCCGGCTCGGCCTCTCGTTCGCGAGAGGTACCAAGTGTGCGGTCATCCCAAGGGCGACCATGCAGCCAAGGCTCAGGCGTCCAAGTTCGTTCAGCGCCAGGACCAAGGCACGGAGCGGAAGGCTGGTGAGAGCCGCTCAGGTGACTCTCCAGGCCAGCGATCGCTCTCGTAGCGACCAGCTGGTTACCAGGGTTGCTGTGGGACAGTTCCAGACCAGCCACAAGGCTGAGGCTGGTAAGAGGTCCCCTCGGTCGCAGGAACCAGCCGAGTCGACGCGCCTTGAGAACAGTCCCCGTCCCCCACCGCGACAGTGGTCTCTGCAGGTCCCCTGACTGCCGCTCCCACCAGGACCAGGGCCGCTATTCTCGGTCCAGCCGCTCGCCCCAGGGGAGCAGCCCGACCAGGCCTGCAGCTCGACCGCCACCGCGGATTGGCGATCGCCTGCAGCCCCCCCAAGCACACCGGTTCTACTGGTGAGCGAGGGGGGAGTGTCAGGTCTTCCTCTCCTGTTCCTTCAACTTCCTCGGGTTACACCGGAAGGGCGAGGCAACAGTGAGTGATCGTGAGGGGGCGCAACAAGGAGTGATCGTGATGCGCGCGCCCCTCACGATCCCACCACGACGCCCTACGTGCAGGCACGGTCCTCGGATTGACCAGGTTGTATGCGCAAGTGGCAGGAGGAGACCGGGAGGGGTCTGCCGCTGTTCCTCCTTCTGAAAGAGGAGGGTTTCGGGAATCGCTCTTGCTGGAGGGGCTTGACGGTCCTACTCCTCAAGATGCGGTCACTCCTGAGATCCAGAGGAATTTTGCTGAGGTCATTGCGCTGATTCATCAGCACAACGACCTTGGGGAACGATTGCCATCGGGACCGTCGCCGCTGCTCTCGGTCTAGCCGCTCTCCCCAGGAAAGCCACACGACCAGATCTGCAGCTCGATTGCCAGTGATCTCCTGAAGGCAGGAAAACTGCTGGTCCAGACCAGCAACTCAACCATCACCGTGGTTGATGATCGCCACAGTCCTCCCAGCCTACCGGTTCTGCTGGTAGGCAGGGGAGGAGCTCTCACAACAGCTCCCTGACATAAAAAGGACCAACGCTCCGTTACCTTGGTCCAGGCTTGGTTTTCTCCACAAGAAGCCGCTGGTCCAGACCTGCAGCTCGCCTGGAGTCCTCCCACCTACTTGCATGCTAGTAGGCAGGGTAGGAGCATCAGGTCTCCCTCACCGTCCCCTCCCAACAACCTCCTTAGGCTACACTGGGAGGAACGAGGCAAACAGGAGTGACCGGAGGGTGAGGGGGGTGGGGGGGGGGGGGGGGGGGGGGGCTGGTAAGGACGAATGACGCTTCCCAGACTCTTGGAGGGACCATCACCGCTGTTCACGTGACGGTCCGTCTGGACCACTACTCTTGAGAGGTTTCGGCCTCAACGAGGACTGGGACGCGTCAGAGGATGGTATCAGCTCTCTCCTGTCAGGTGCTCGCTCAGCCCCACCCAGACGACGTTCACGGTGGCGGCAGACGCTTAACCTACAGTACGAGTTCGTAACCCTCCTCGGGAAAACGTTTTCTTCTGACGATAAACGTTTTTCCCAGACTCTGAGCGGCCATCGCTGCAAGGTGATGGCTGCTCGTACTCACTTCTCCAACTGCTATTCCGCTGGGAAGGCGAGCGAGGTATCCAATTATCTCTCTCTATGGCTACTAGGGAAGGGGAGGGGATCCTGCAGGGCGTTCTCTGTAGGATTCCACGTTGGGGACTGCATTTCTTGGCGGGGGGACCTTCGGGTCCTACCGGACGTAAGTCCCCATCGTTGAGGAAGGATCCTGCCCCATCCTCAATTTCTACGGGAAATCGGAGGACCACCAACTGATGATCGTCTACGAATTCGGTGGGTTTCCCCAAGCGCTTAGAATTCTTCGGAATTTCAAGCACTCTCAGAGCGTTCTGGTTTTTTACGATCTGCAAACACTTGGGCAAAACTACGGTCCAGAGTGGGCTAGACGAGAATCCCAGATAATTGTTACTATGATAATCGGGAAGCTCGCCGAATGCTCGAATTCCTGGAATTTCTAGCGTTTGGAAGAAGCACTGCTGCTGAAGGAAGAATATCTCACAGTAGGCGGCCAACCCTGGGATAGAGAAGAACGGATGGGAACATCCAGTTTGGCTTGAACTATCGTCTTCAGTATTCTGTTATCACCATTGAGCTCTCCTTTGGGGAAGACTTCTCCTTCAGGGTAGGCTCCTCTTTGGAGGGGTGCCGATCGTCCTACCCTGCTTTGTAGGGGGGCCGATCGTTAAAATATTTGCCAAAAATACACTAATCAAGACAGGCTAATGAAATTATCAGGCATTATTAGCAACTATAATAACGCATATTTCTCTGTGAGTTTTATCATCCTACAGGGAAAATAAATGATTTTATGAACAAAAATGTGAAATTCGGTGCCCGTCGTACAAAAGGATAAATTTGGTGATCAGTAAAATACTACTCTCTTGAATAGAAATTCGGTCTGTAGGCATGTTTGGTATATCCACCTGGAACATGCACTTAAAGTATTATCAAAATAGAACAGTAAATAAGCACGTATTAACAAAAAAAAGAGCAACAACTTCAGCGAAAGCCCCGCCTATAATGAGATAATAGCTAGGAAGAAATATTCAGAAAAAATTCAAACCTCGATTTAGGGACAAAACCTTTTGAGAGTTTGTAGTTAATATGTCACTTGATAGCTAAATTCTTCTAAAAATTATATTATTTAGGACAATCAAAGAAATACCCACCCCCTTCCCGAAAAAACCAAACCAGAGAAAAAGCGAAAAAGCGATTTTTTCTGAGGACAAGAAACTTGAAAAATTAGTTTAGATACCCCTGATACCCCTAAAGTTGTTTTCTGTAATGAAACTAATCTTAGAAAACGTAGAAAACTACATAGACCAATTTTTTGTTTTTTTGAGAGATAAACTATAAAATTTGCGATTTGCATATACGTATATATATCGGCCTGGCTTTCGCTGAAGTTTTTGCTCTTTTTTTGTTATTACTGCTTATTTACTGTTCTATTTTGATATACTTTATGTGCATGTTCCAGTGGATACCAACATTCTGTCAGACCGAATTTCTACTCAAGACTAGTTTTCTCACTGACCACCAGTGTCCCTTGTACAAGAGACACTGAATTTCACATTTTTTTTCATAAAATAATTTTTTGTTCATGAAACTTACCTGTCAGATATATATATAGCTGTATTTTCTGAAGTCCGGACAGAATAAAAAACAAATTCGACACACGCAGTGGGTCGGCCAGGTGGTTAGTACCCATTTGTTCCCGCCGCTGGGAGGCGGGTATCAGGAACCATTCCATTTTCTATTCATAATTTTTCTGTCGCCGGTGGCTGAAAAGAAAACACCTGTTTTCAGTACCTCCGTCTTAGAATTTTGGAAACTTCATTGCCGCTAAGTATCCAATTGTCTTTTGATTTATTTACTTGGATGGGGCTAGGCATACGCTATCTTAAAAATTGATTTGAATTTGATTCATTTTTGCATAGATATTCTGAATCTAGTTAGGCTAGTTCAGAGGGGGTTGTCTGCAAAGATAGGGTGTGGCTACCGAAGCTTCGGTAGATCCGCACTTGTATGCACGAGGGGTTTGGGTCTGCTTCTTTGTTGAGATTTGTCATGTAAGGAGTGTGAGACTTTGTCTATTCGTGAGGAAGACGTATGATTCGTATGTACGCAATTAATCAGTAAACATGTCTAATTCCGTAAGGAAAAAGTATGATTCCGTAGTACCAATTAACATAAACAAAAGTCAGTAGTTTGGACCTGCTAACCTTCCTGTAGACTTTGATTTTGGCCTAACCCTATAGTATGGCCTACGGGTTATGATATGTCTGCGAGAGGTGATCGCTCTCCTCCATTTTGTGAAGAGTGCTACTTGTTATTGTTTACTCCTAACCCTGTAATGTTGCCTTCGGGCCCTAAAACAGTGTCTGTAGAGGTTATTGCCCTTTTCTCTTATACTCTTTCGATTCGTAACTTAGAATCGAAAGTGCTTGCTTTAGAGAGCAATAGTGAAGTGGCTAAGTGCAGTTGACAGTGCCCCTTTGTGTAGTGGAGGGTGCGTCAGATCGGCCTTATAACGCCTCTAGGTCTAGACCTCTGTCAGACTCCCAGACCACAGGGAGAGGCATGTCGAAAGCCGAAGGAGGGTTTTACGAGGAACCCCCACCGATCTGGCGTGCTTCGGCAGTTTTCTGATGAAAATCCCCAGACTGCCAAAGTTCGTGCACGTGCACGAATCCGAAGGATTGCTTCTCGTCCTCCAAGGCGTCCTCCCGGGCAAGGTTGGAGCTCTCGGAAGGACTCGCGCCCTCTAAGAAGCTTTTAGAGAAGAGGACCTTCACTCCCCCCTCACTCTCTCGTTATGCGTTTCAGTGAGAAGTAAGAAGGCGAACGTCGCCTGATCACGTGTACGTCTTTCCACCGAGCCCAAATATGAAAAAGAAGGCAGTTTCTCTCACTTGTTTTGACGCCTGTTAGGAGCGTGACGCTTTTCCGCATGCTTCTTTTGACGCTCGGCTTGAACGGGGGGGGGGACGCTCGGATGGACGCCAGGCGCGCGCCAGTGGACGCCGACGTGCCGCGCAGCCTCACATGGACGCCGAGCGTCCTCGCCAGTGGACGCCACGCGCGCCAGACGCCGAGCTTCCTACAAATGGACGCCGCGCGCGCCAGCGCACACCAGGTTTGTCTCCTGGCTGAACGTTTCTGTTGAACTCTTCAACTTCAAGCTCTTGTTTAAGATTTGAGCCTCAAGAAGTGAAGTAGCAGTGCTTCGGAGGAAGCTTAAAGTGAACAGACAACTTCGTCTTCGAAACCCAGCAAGACCTCGAGTTTCGTGAATTCGAGGTCTCTGTCCAATATATTGCTTTTCGCAAAGGTGGATGGAGTTAAGGAAAGCTCAAGGGAAGATCTCGTTTTTCTCTACCGCAGTCAAGACTTGCGATAAGGCAGTTACGGGTTATGTAAAGGCTCGACGTCTCGGCGACGTTCAGTAGAATTCTTGCAAAGGCACTTCATCAAAAGGACGCTCTTCAGGAAAGCGCAAGACAGGACTTCCTTTGGTTTTCCACCTTTGCCATACTGCCAATAAATTTTAAGCTTTAGCAGGCATTAGTTGTGATACGGGAGAGGAAGCTGGTTGGAGAGTTTCTTCCTCTTCCCAGGATAATTTTGCAAGCTTTTTAGCCCATCTGAAAGGTTTTTCAGATGATAGATTGTTAGTTCTAGTCGGGGCTACGCTGCGAATTGAACATCGTCGTTCTACCTGCCGTAAGCCCTGTCTCTTACAGGATTCTTGACCCCTTTCTCGTTTGAGACGGGAATCGGAAAAATAAAATGCTCGCCTTACTGGATTATGTTTGGTGTCAATTCAGTGACTTTCCCCACCCTTGACATATCTATCGTTTTGTCAAGTAAGTGGGTATTCCCTCATTGACAAATATCTCTTTGTCCCGTCATGGGTTAGTTTCTCATTGACAAACATCTCTTTAACTTGATATTGCGTAAGCGAATAAGCTCTTATTGACTAGATTCGGAAGAGCTCTCATTCGTCATTCGCAGACTCGTACAAGAAATAGACTTGTAGACTACGTCAATGAACGCTTATGTCCAAAATAAGAACATAAGAAGCTTGAGCTGTCTGCTTCGATTCTCTTAAGTTTTGTTCATGAAACTTGCCTGTCAGATATGTAGTAGCTATTTCCGAATTCAGCTATATATATGTCTGCCAGGTAAGTATGAACAAACTTTATTGTGATATAATAAAATATTTTGCCTTGCGTTATTTTACTACTGGTTGGTTCAAGTCATCACGCTTGCTGTAGTTACCTCTTCGGATGGCAACTGAGAGGTCTATTGTCTATTATTTTAAGGACATTTAATCGTTACTCCCTGCAGCCTTCCAGGAGTTTCCGATTTATCTTTTACCGTTGTATGGTAGTGTTCTGCGACACAAACGCATCTATATATTTAGCGTTTTCTGTTTTCGCTTAAATATACCAGCTTGAGAGTCTCTTTTGTTCAAAAAATAACGGACCTATTTCTTCGTAGAAATAGGGTAGCTGGCAACCCAGACATAAAGTTAAGAGGACGATCGTTTCGTAAGCTTGCTGGCTGCTGCTGTGTCTGACTGTCCAAGTTCCAAACCGAGTCAGCCAGTAACAGATCGTGTGCTGTCCATGCGCGGTTTTTTACGGTTTACTTCTCTTCTCCTGCGGGATTGACTGACTAACCGTATCTCTGTGCTGGCGGTTACTCTCTCCCTGCGGGATTGACTGACTAACTGTATCTCTGTCCTACAATCACGGACTTTAGCCTAAGATTGAGGGGATTTCTTACGTGAATGAATAAAACGTTGCATTCGTTTTTGCCTTACTATGTTCAACAGAGTTATCTCTTAATCCTTTCGGTGCTCGTTACGCACGGTATAGAACTACGAGTCTACCGCAACATTGCACTTTTATATGCTCTCCTGCTTAGGCAAAGCGCAGCCTTATAGGGAAGTAAGCATACTCGGGAGGGAATGGGATGAGCTTGCTGGGGACCATTTCCTTCCTGAAGAAGTTTGTTTTTTCCCCGAATAGACTGCAATTCAGACCACAGTTTTTTCCTACCCGGAAACTGAAATATTATTCAAGGTCTAGGATTATTCTGAACATCTCTCAGTGCGTCATGATAGAAAGAAAGTGCCGGACTCTGGATAGTGTTTCAGATGTCCTGGATCTTAATCTGAAAGAAGTAAACTCATTCGGTCGTCCCTCCCCCAGTCCTCGAAACGAGTTTTTGGAACCAGTGGTCCATCAACTCACTCTGATATTCCACAGCTCTCTCATATCTTAAGAAGTATCTTCTCTCGGTCCCCTGCTCGAGTTTACGAGAAAGAGCCTATTATAACAACAGCTAGAATGTAACGATCCTCTAGAGGTTCGTTACAGGATTGCAAAAGTCGTACGAATCGTCTCGATCGACGGCAGCAACTTTTGACGTCCGAGTGGAATCTTTCTTTAGAAGTAAGTTGAGAGTTGTGGAGACTTTAGGGACGCCCTTTCATTCTTCTCTTCGATATGTTGAGGACGAAGAGGCTTCTTCTTCTCTGCTCCCTTTTTTTCAAAAAGATCCGGGATCGGTACCATTAAATGCCATCCTATGATATTAAACGGGGATGGATGTTTTTTAGTCTCTTTTCCCCTTTTTCATCGCTTTAGGTAATGTAATGAGGATTTATGACGTCACAGGGAGCGACAATGACGCTGATCGCCCTCCGATTTTTTGGCCTTCAGGATCCTGGATTCACAGAGGTCACATCCTTCCTAGTTCACTTTCCAAGGACCTTTTCCGAGAGAGTCGGTCTACTCTAACTCGAAAGGTTCCTATAACCTCTCCGCTCTGAGTCTGACAACGTTCAGACTATCGAGATGTTGACAGGAATAAGATTACCGTCTTCCATTTCCGTCTGAAGAATGGATAAGCTGGCAGTCACAACTATTAAAGAATACGCAAATAAGTTGTTGACGGCTTTTGGGCTCAGAGATTTGCGTTTGTCAAACAACAAAGCCCTTCACGATCTTTGAGTTCTGTGGAATCTCGAACTCGCTCACCATCTACTTTTTGTCTCGCCTGTTTTCTCGGAGTCAGACACTCGTACGAGATCAGGCGACATATAGTAGCCCTGAGTTCTTGTTGACGAAGTCGGTTGCGTTTATACACCCCCGATGATCGTGTAACATGAGACCAGGTTGGACTGTCAGGCATTCTTCCTTCGGGACTGAATCGCCTTTTTTGCTCCTTGCTCCTTTCTCCTGGCACCAGAAGCTCGAGTCAGGAGTTGATTCGCTGACGACGTTGGGTTGCGTTGATACACCCCCCAAGGTTTGCTTAGATTGAATCGCCCAGGCAGTCCAGACACTCATCCTTCAGCGAAGAATAGTGCCTTATGGTCTTCAGGGTACAGCCTTGCTGTCCTTGATTCGTCTGACTGGTTCAACTGGTCGGTCACCCTGACTTTAGTACAGACGGACTGACTGTGCATGTCCAGATCGAAGCTTTCAATATGGAACTTAGACGTTAGTCTGAAGTTCTTGATGTCAAAGCATTCGAACCTCTCCTACCTGTTAACTTCTTGCATGTGATCAGGAAGGCCTTCTTCTAAACCACCCTAGATACACAAAGAGGGTTAGTGAGATTTTAAGCCATCGTCACAGTTTTGGCTTAGAGCACAATGGCGTGTGCTCTCTAAGCCTTTCGTGGTGGCCTAAGAATGGAAACCCGTTTTGTCCTTGGCCAGGAGCTTGGAAGCAAGGATGGCACAAGTTAGTGGGCAGGAGCCAGAGAGAGTCCTGTGCCCTGTCGGGTCTCTCAAGTTTTATCTACATAAAACTCAAGAAAGTCGAAGTCATTCGGGCAATCCGAAAAAGACCAGACTTGCCCATATCGAAGAACACCCTGGCTTTAGTGTTAAGGAGTTCTTTCAAAAATGCTCCTTATTGTGTTTGCACAAAGATTTGAAATCTTTTTATGCTGAATGCTCACGAGGTGAGGGCGCGGCCTCGGAAGCATTTCAACAGAGCATGGCACTCAGCAACATCCTGAGTACCATGTTTTAGCGAAGCAACTCTGTGTTCACTTCACACTCACTGCGATGTGAAGATGGCATATGAGATCTGCTGCTCGCTAGGGCCATACGTGTCTGCAGACACAATCTTGGGGGCAAGAAGTACCACTCATCCTATCCTGTAGAAAATGGTTAGGAAGAGCTCTTAATTTAGTTGTTGAGTCGCCGACAACGGCGACTTCTTAACTCTTAAGCCTTAGTTAACACACCTTAACTTTGGCTAGGTTGGTCAGGTGGTGATATATATTTATATATATATATATATATATTTATTTTACTTCTTAGCCCTCATGGTATGGTCAATATGGTCTAGTCACATTGTGGTCACGCCCCCGTTGACAGATCATCTGGAGTTGCACCAGCTTTATAGGTCTCTACCTCGCTGGCAACTCTAGTAAAGCAGAAGCAGGACTTGGGTGACAGTAATCACGAAGTCGGCTATGCTAACAGGTGGAACCAAGATGTAAATCATCTGCATGCATTTGTTTCCCAAAATCCTTCTATTCTGTCCCTTCCCACCTCCAACGGTGGGATTCAGCTATATATATATCTGACAGGTAAGTTTCATGAACAAAATGATATTGTTATGATACAATAAAGTTTGTTCATACTTACCTGGCAGATATATATAATCAAGTACCCACCCACCTCCCCTCAGGGGACATGGTAAATAAAAATTATGAATAGAAAATGGGAATGGTTCCTGATACCCGCCTCCAGCGGCGGAATGGTACTAACCACCTGGCCGACGCCACTGCGTGTGTCGGGAAGTTTTTTCCAATTCTGTCGGACTTCAGAAATACAGCTATATATATCTGCCTGGTAAGTATGAACAAACTTTATTGTATCATAAACAATAGCATAATTTTCCCTGTAGGATGAATAAAACAAAACTCAGAGAATATGCGTTATTATAGTGCTAATAATACAGGCAGTCCCCGGGTTACGACGGGGGTTCCGTTCTTGAGAGGCGTCGTAAGCCGAAAATCGTCGCATTAAGCCGGAAACGACGCTTGGAAATATGTCTTAAACTAATAAAAAGTTATAAAAACCTTACTTGTAATCCATTGGTTACACTACATGTCGTTTCCTGTAGTTTTATGTACAACCTGGAGTTATTTTCATAAAAGAATGCTTGGTTCTTGAAGGTAAAACTATTGTAATCCTCTGGTGACACTACATTCTTGAGTTTTATGTACAACCTGGAGTGATTTTGCAAAATCTTGGGGCTACAGACAGCTGATTACTATTTACGTATCATATAGACTATAATTAAAGTAAATGTATCTTTAAATAGGCTTATATATTAGTGATCAACAAAACATTTCCTGCCATGAGTCAGAGGCCGTTAATGAAACGAACACTTTCTCTGTCCTATCTGTTCAGAAAATAAACGTTACGTCAATCCCCGAGACCATTGTTGCCAAAGCGCTCTCTCTCTCTCTCTCTCTCTCTCTCTCTCTCTCTCTCTCTCTCTCTGATCAATTACATTGGAAACTTGACATACGATTGCCCTAATATACGAATGTTTTGAGATATAACAGAAAATTTGCGAAAATACAAGCTTTGATATACAACGAAATATTTGATACGATTTTTGCGATGAGTGTTAGTTGTATAGGCGACGATAAATGGCGTTCAGTCTGTTTGTTTGTTGGTGCTGCATGTTAACACGTCGTTGTTTAGTTCGTTGTATTTGCGCCTATTTTTCGTGTTATTTTGTCTATATTATTAACCATGGGTCTCAAAGCTAAAGACAAAGCAGGTGATAAGAAAAAACCCAAGAAAATGATTTCGATGGAAGCAAAACATGAAATTATAGCAAAGCATGAACGTGGCGTTCGTATCGTCGATTTGGCAAACGAGTATGGTCGAAATCCTTCTACAATATCCACGATCATCAAGCAGAAGGAAGCTATAAAAACCCCCGAGACCATTGTTGCCAAAGCGTCTCTTCTCTCCTCTCTCTCTCTCAATTCTCTCTCTCGTTTTCTCTCTCTCTCTCTCTCTCTCTCTCTCTGATCAAATTACGTACTGGATAATGTCTCTTTGGATACTTCGATTTGCCAAATATTGAGGGCTACAAGAACAGTTGATTACTATTTACGTATCATATAGACTAATTAAAGTAAACGTATCTTTAATAGGCTTATATTATTAGTATCAACAAAACATTTACTGGCATGAGTCAGAGGCCGTTTAACGAACGAACACTTCTCTGTCCTTAACTCGGAGTGTCGGAAGACGCTCTCTCTCTCCTCTATCTCTCTCTCTCTCTCTCTCGTCTCTCTCTCTCTCTCTCTCTCTCTCTCTCTCTCTCTGATCAAATTACTGGATAATGTCTCTCTTGGATACTTGGAATTTGCGTTGTAATCTAACCAGAAACTTCGTTTTGTTATTATTACTGGAAACAAGCAATGATTTTTTCATTATTTGCGCTTTTGGAACGGTATGTTAAACTAGTATGTATTCATCTTCGCTCGGAAATAGTTCCGCATATGAGGCGTCACTAAAAAACATAGAAAAATACAACATAAAAAGTGTCGAAAATCATCATAATCTCAAAATTTTTGTTGTAATCTAACCAGAAACTTATTTTTATTAATATACTGTCTAAACATAAAGGATTTTTATCATAGTATGCGTTTTTTAAAAAGCGTCGTAACTCGGAGCGTCGGAGGAAGACCTCTCTCCTCTCTCTCTCTCTCTCTCTCTCTCTCTCTCTCTCTCTCTCTCTCTCTCTCTCTCTCTCTCTCTGATCAAATTACTGATAATGTCTCTCTTTGGATACTTGGAATTTGCGTTGTAATCTAACCAGAAACTTCGTTTTGTTATTATTACTGGAAACAAGCAATGATTTTTTCATTATTTGCGCTTTTGGACTGTTATATGTAAACTAGTATATCCATTTCATCGCTTCGGAAAACTAGTTCCGCATATGAGCGTCACTAAAAAACATAGAAAAAGACAACATAAAAAGTGTCGAAAATCATCATAATCTCAAAATTTTGTTGTAATCTAACCAGAAACTTATTTTTATTATATACTGTGCTAAACTATAAAGGATTTTTATCATAGTATGTCGTTTTTTAAAAGCGTTCGTTAACTCGGAGCGTCGGAAGCGTCAGCGTCGTAACCTCGGAACAAGCGTCGTAACCCAGGACGGATTTTTCCATTGAATATTTAAGAAAAAGCGTCGTACCTCGGAACGTCGTAAGCCGGAACCGTCGTAACCCGGGGACCGCCTACCTGATAATTTCATTAGCCTGTCTTGATTAGTGTTTTTTGGTAAATATTTTTATTTTCGATCGGCACCCCTCCAAAGTGGAGGGACTATCCTTCACTCTCTTGATTAGAGAATGAAGGGTGTTGGCTTCCAATCTCATTCTCATTCCTCGAATGGAAAAGAATTTAGGATGGAGGACTTTGTACTGGAACCTACAAATATACTACGTATATTGCCCTCGCGACATGATTCTGTTAATCAGTTGAATTGTCCGGGGTGTAGGCACATACCGTAGTTAACTCTACGGATTGTGACCAAGACGAATGCGTGAAGACTGGGATTTCCTTCGTTCTTACATAATTTTTTAAATTTATAAACTAAAATCTTACTAATTCACTGTATAGTATTTTCTTTAATGAATTGATTGCTCTTTACTGTAATATTGATATTTGAAAATTAGTAAATCATTTATTTATCATACAAAAAACATACATCTCTGTAAGAGAGAGAGAGAGAGAGAGAGAGAGAATTATTATTATTATGTGATATCATTTAATCATATTAAACTTACTAATACAGTACTGATCAGTATTAATACTTTAAAATTAGTAAATCATTTTTGTATCATAAAAATGTAATAAGGCATGAAAATAACATCAAAATACACTAATTAGTGATTATTTATCGTCGGAGAACCCTGCAAATAGACTAATTCTCCGCAAATAATGGGTATCTATGGTCCAGAGAGGAATTCGTGAATCAGTGAGTCCGCGAATACGGGGGCCCCACTGTATTATTTTTAGTGAATTTTAGGTGCAAAATTTCTGTTTTTAATGCCATTTTACATTATTTTTATTTTTTACAGAGTAATGCTTGAATCTGCCCTTGGCTGGTATCAAGGGCGAATAAGCCTTTACGACAAGCAGTCATGGGAAACAACAGTAGAGCAAAGAATTTTACAAGGACTTTCGTATACCCCTCGCAAGACGACGAAATTGAAGACAGAGTTGATTGATGTAGATTTAGTGAGAGGTAATGTTATAGTACACTATTCCATTTTGTAGTTTTTTCCAGTAATGTGCTATCCTGTAGTATCAGTTTCAATTTATGAAGTACAAATATATTAGTGATTTCAGTCTCTTGCATGTCACTGTGTAGCCACACAGTACTTAAAAACTTTCTCATATACCCTGTGGTTCCATCTGCTTTTCTTTCACTTTATAGTTTTGTTTTCTGAAAAGAAACCTATTGTGGCGGCTTTGTCTGTCCGTCTGCACTTTCTCTGGCTGATTTCAGATATTAAAAACTACTGATGCTAAAGGGCTGCAAATTGATATGTTGATCATCCACTCTCCAATCATCAAACTCATACATCCATCCATCAAACATACCAAATTGCAGCCTGCTAGTCTTAGTAGATTTTATATTATTAAAGGGTAAAGAGTAGATTTTATATTATTTAAGGTTAAAATTTCATGGGTCATGGCTCATACAGCATTATACATACCAACACCACCAAAAGAAAGATCTATTTTTATATATATGTATCTACCTTGTACGTAATTACATAGCTATTAGTTTCACTTGTTCGGCAATTAAAATTTTGAAATTTGTGGGTCGTGTTATAATGTTTTGGGAGGTAGTTGACTATCCCCCTGACCACTTTTGAGGGGAAAGAAAGGTACAACATAGCTAAGAGCTCCAATTTGTTTCTTCCTGCTGATGGGTGGAGTCCTGTAGTTGGCTGCAGTTAATTTTTTGGAATCTGACTTCTCTGATTGTGTCAATATTGGATCAATTGGTGAAGTACACTTTTTCAGTTGCCTTTTGGCATACTTAGCATAATAGTATATGATAGGGATTTTTGAAACCTTATTTTCTATTTTTTGTCTTAGTATTACCGATTGTGACTCCTCAAGATGTCTGTTTCTTGTATTTCCTCATTTAGGTATTGCAGCACAAAATGTGTGACTTGTAGAGGACAAATTTGCTCTAGACTTGATATATCAAGAATGTGCTGACTGGGAGAGTATTAAATGGGAAAAACTAGACTCTCACTTGAAAAAATTGGCTAGGGACAAAAAGAGAAAAGCTTTGTGCTAGGGCAGGAAATGGAGAAAAAGTCTTAGCTAGTCAGGAGTTGTCATTAGATAAATCTGACACTGATGTTCCTGTGATTTATTTGAATCCTGTGACACCATTTTTATTCCCATTTCCTCTTACCCAGCTCCCAAGTTTCCCAACCCAACACCATAATCATTCTCAAGTGCAAAATAGATAAACGATTCAAAGTGGTTGTAGAATCAATTGCTACAGGACTGGACAGACTAATTCTTGTGTGAGTTTCGGCCATTCAGTGTGATCAGGCAGGTGCTGAACAAATTTTGGACACACAAACGTAATAATGATATTGATGGCATGTTTTGGCCAGCAGAAGAGTGTTTTCCGGACCTACTCAATCTGCTGTGGGACTTCCCAGATTGCTCCTAAACATGCAACAGCTTCTCAGACAATCGCACTTCAGGCGGTTCCATCATAATCTGTCCTCTCTGGCCCTGACAGATTACTAACTGTCAGGAAACTGCTCAGAACAAAGGGATTTTCAAAAAGAGTTGCAGACTTTATTGGCAGATGCAAAAGGATATCCTTTGACAGAGTCTACCAAGCAAAGTGGTCAAATTTCAGAGTTGGTGCAGGAGTAATAGTCTCCTCTACTCAAACATCTGTAGCAGAAATAGCTGACATCTTGCTATTTCTCAGAAAGGCTAGAAATCTCTCCTCATCAACCATTAAAATGTACAGATTCATGTTAAATTATTTCTGTATTCCAGCACAGAGGGAAAGATTTAGTGACAAATCAGGATCTATCTGATTTAATTAAATCATTCCATACTTTTAAGCAAAAGGGAATTCCTTCTGTAGCACGTTACTTGGACATAGTCCTAAAATGGTTGTTGAGTCCTTGCAGTCTGTTTCTCTAAGAGAATTGACGAGGAAAACTTTTCCTGGTAGCTTAAGCTACAACGAAAAAGTAGGTGAGATTCATGCGTTTGACAGGAGAATGGGATTTACCCAGAAAAGGCAGTTTATGTATGTTAGTTCTTGTTAGGTTTTCTAGCTAAGAAAGAAACCCCATCTAAACCATGGCCTTAATCTTTTGCAATTAAAAGTTTGACTGAGATACTAGGCCCAGATGAAGTAAAAAGATCTCTGTGTCCGGTAAGAGTGCTTAAACTTTATTTAAAACACCTTTGGTGTTCAGTTCAGTGAAAAATCCTTCATGGCCTGTATCATACAATGTCTTTGCTATGTTGTACCTCTCTTTCCCCCTGAAAATGGGTGGGGGATTGTCAATTACCCCCAAAGCATTCTAGCACAACCGGTGGATTTCAAAATTTTAACTGCCGAACGAATGTATATAAAACCTTCTTTTATTATAAAAATAAAAATATTTTTGGTAGCCTTGATTATACGATGTACAGAAAACTAAAATTTTCTTCTGTGCATTTTTTATTTGTTTTACATTTCCTTCAGTCTCCTCCCACCCAGCTGTCCAACTTCTAAAACTTTGTTTTGTTAGATCTTCACCTTTCACCCATTTAACAAAATCTTTTAGATTAGCCATATGAGGGTTTAGAATGTGACTATGTACAAAGATGGTTCATTCTCATAAAATGGCAAGAATTATTAATTAAAACAATCATGTTGAATGAAATACATTCCATGCCTTATTTTGAAATGGTTGCATAATGCATGATGCTGGAACCTGTACTATTTGGTAACCTGCCAGTTAGAAAAACCTAATATAGTAACAAGGTTAGTGTAAATAAATTAATTTTATTCAGAGATGTATAAGTCAGCAGTCTAAGGGCAAAGACGAATTGTCTGAGCACCAACCTCCTCCTTGGTGACTTGGCTGCTGGTCACCTGCATTGGCTTGGATGAAAGGATGGGCATATGGTGAATTAGGATACAAAATCATTCCCTGAAAATATAATAGCTTTTGGCATTGTGGCA
Source organism: Macrobrachium nipponense (assembly GCF_015104395.2). Classification (NCBI taxonomy): domain Eukaryota; kingdom Metazoa; phylum Arthropoda; class Malacostraca; order Decapoda; family Palaemonidae; genus Macrobrachium; species Macrobrachium nipponense. The sequence goes on from NC_087211.1 coordinate 39,992,859, forward strand.
CAGGGGAGGGGTTGGCCTTGGACTTTGGCTAATATAAGGCCTTGGGTGGCAGGGAGACTTTTGAGCTGGAGCAGACCCACAGTTCAAATTCCAAGTTGAGGAAGAACTGCTGATGTTGAAAATAGCTGGCCTGGTGGTCATGGAGGTCAATTTTTTAATGACTTTTTAAGCAGGAATTCCTTTAAAAGAGAAAGATCTAAGGAATAATTTTCACTGAGATGAGCAGAAGACATAAGATTGGAAAGATCTGTAAAGTTGAATCCCTCCTGTTCAGTAGGATGTTCATCAGGAGGCACAGTTTATTCTTTATGTTGAGGGTGGAGCCCTTCCCCAGAGGACAAATCATCTGATAGGCTTTTACACTGTCCTTTGCAGATGACATTGAGGCAGGACCTGGTGAAAAGAAAGTAGGAAGAATATCTTTGGATTCTGTAGAACATCAGTGTAGTAGCTGGTGTGGCAGTAATAAAAAAAAAAATAGCTGCAACCTATACCTCAAGTTTCTGTGATAAGTAAAGAGCCGTTGAATTTAACAGAGGTGAACTTTCTGTGAAGAGATTGTAAGTATGGTAAGACAACTTATTACCCAGCCACATTTCTGCTTCTGCAGCTTCCTTTAGATGCTTGCTGGTACCAGGGTTCAGTACTTCTTGCAGTACCTGATAAAATCCGTTTTATCCTTTACCGAAACACTCTAGTGAAAAAATTGGATTGATAGTCAAGAAGTCGGCCAGTCAGAATTCTCTGCTGCATGTATAAGCTCCCAAGATGGAGAATGTCTTGCAGCCTTACAGGTGTTCTCTGATACCTTGGTGTCCATAGATAAAAGGGTACTTTTAGCACAGTGAGCCACTAATGCCAATTAGTTATGTCCAGGAATTCCTTTAAGAGGGACTAAATGAGTAGCAATAGTGTATGGCTTTGAAGACACAGGAGATGCAGATCACTTCAAAAAATAAACCATAGTGTAAGAGTAAACAGAGTTAACAGTGCAACATGCTCACCCAGATTTAGTTGGAGGTTTAATACATATTTGAGGGTCCAAGTGACACCTGCTCAATAGACTACCCTCTGCCAGAGACACAAGAAGATTGATGAACCTTGGAACATTTAGGACATAATATCAGGCACATACAGTCACTACCCAACTTAGGAATAAGTTATGTTTTGGACGGCCTTCTGTAAGCTGGTTTTTTATATGTAGTGCATAATTTTTGGTGACGTTTCTATTCCTGAGTTAATTTGGGAGTCCTGGATTATACAGTTTTCACTGCATTTTGAAATTTTGCATTATTATAAAGAATTACTTTGGATGCTAGAAAGGTAAAAAAAAAAAGTAAAATTTAGAATCATGCAACATTCAAAATTGAGTTTTCATACAATCAACTTACCTGTTAGATATATACTTAGCTAAGACTCCGTCGTCCCTGACAGAAATTCAAATTTCGCGCCACTCGCTACAGGTAGGTCAGGTGATCTACCGGCCTGCCCTGGGTGGCAGGACTAGGAACCATTCCCGTTTTCTATCATATTTTCTCTGTCGCCGGTGGTATCAACATTGTTGTTACTACCTCCTGACTGGAATTCGCTTTTCAAGCGTACCTGGATCGTTGTTTTGGCATTCGCTACCGTGGACTGGATTTGGACTTGCTTTTGATTTTTCTGCTAGAATGTCTGATTCAAGTGTTAGTGTGAGAGTGTGTGTGAATGTAGGCTGCAAGGTGAGGATACCGAAGGCTTCGGTTGATCCTCACACTGTATGTCGTAAGTGTAGGGGGTTTGATTGTGTGGAAGACTCTAACTTCTTACTTGAAGAAGTTAGAGAGGGATAGAATTAGACGGGCTGCACATAAGGGTGTAAGTAAAAGGCCTATTGAGCCTTTTTCTGAGTCTAACTCTCCTGTTATTAATTATTTTGATTCTCCCTCTGTATCTGAACCCTCTCAGGCTTTGCATTCAGATTCGGCTTCTGAAATCGCCGATCTGAAGGCTACTCTTCATAAGATGAGGACAAAAATGGCGGCCATGCAAGGTAAGGGAAGTGATAGCGATATGCTTAGTGAAGTGAGTGTTCCCAGTGTGTCTGACCATCCCTGCGATGCTCCCAGGCCTAGACCTCTTCCAAGCTCACATACCCAGAGGAGAAGGAAAGTCGAAAGCCTTACGGAGGTCGTGGGGAATCCCCAACGGTCAGGCGTCCCTTCAGCAGGCTCTGTTTCGCAACAGACTGCTCAGGACCGCTTCAAAAGGAGCGTCCTACGAGATTGTTTCTCTTCGTCCGGTTCGCCTTCACTTAAACGAGGGTGGAAGGACTCGGATCTTTCTAGGCCACTGAAAAGGCACTGGAAGGAACCCGCTTTTGACTCGAGCCCGGAGCGCTTCTCGGAGGAAGCCCCCTCATCTATCAAGAAGGCAAAGATGGTCTCGACGTCTCCACAATCTGAAGTTGAGGATCGTACTCCTTCGAGGTCTCCTGCTTCTCCCATTGAAGAGGACGCTGGTGTGGCTTCAAAGAGGATATCATTAGCTGTACAAGAACAGTTAGCCTCTTTAGTTGGAGTTCTTTCGAGAGATCCTCCTCATAAAAAGGACGCTAGGCTTCCTATTAAGAAGTCTCGTCTCCTTTCTCCTGCCAGGCGCGAGACTCTGGCCAGAAGTGAGGCCTCCTCTTCCAGGCGCGAAGCGTCCGCCAGGCTTACGGTACCAGATAGACTAGAAAAGTCTTACAGGTCCGAACAGCTTTCTAGGCACGAACAGCATACCAGATATGAAAATCTATCTAGGCATGAAGAGCCTTCCAGGCGCGAGACGTTTTCCAGGCGCGAAGAGCCTAACAGGCGCGAGGCACCAGCCAAGCGGGATGCGCCAGACAAGGATCCTGACAGGCGCGAGACACCAGCCAGGTGCGAGACGCCAGCCAGGAGCGAGGCGCCAGCCAGGCGCGAGGAGTCAGCCAAGTGCGAGGCGCCAGCCAGGCGCGAGGCGCCAGCCAGGCGCGAGGCGCCAGCCAGGCGCGAGGCGCCAGCCAGGCGCGAGGCGTCAGCCAGGCGCGAGACGCCATCCAAGCGCGAGGAGCCAGCCAAGCGAGAAGCGCCAGCCAAGAGCGAAGCGCCAGCCAAGCGCAAGGAGCTAGCCAGGCGTGAGAAGTCAAGTAGGTGCGAGGCACCAAGTAGACTTGAGAGAGAGACTGTTCACTCGATGAGTCCTTCTCCTAGTAGGAGTTTGTCTCCCGCAGAGAGAGAAGATTGTGAAGATCCTCTCGTATTTAAAGCAGATTCTCCTCCAGGTTTGGACGAAGATTCGGAAGACGAGGCTAACTATAAAATTTTGACAGCCCTTCTTTTGCAAGAGTATGGAGATTCTTTGACTCCTGCTGCTCCTCCTTCTCCTCGATCGCTATTTTCGAGTGCAATTGTGCCAAAGTCTTCGTCGGTTCTGAAGATGAGACCGACTATCTCTATGAAGAGAGCTCTACAGTCTCTTGACAAATGGATGTTGACAAAGAAGGAACTGGTCAGAACCACCTTCTGTATGCCTCCAGCCATACTTTCTGGAAAAAGAGGTGTGTGGTACCGAACTGGGGAGAACATGGGCCTGTCTCTCCCAGCCTCGGCTGAAGCTGATTTTTCAACCTTAGTTGATTCCTCGCGTAGACACGCATTGAACGGAGCTCGTGTGACTTGGTCTATTTCTGAGACTGATCATCTCCTCAAGGGACTCTTCCATATTTTGGAAGTCTTTAATTTCCTAGACTGGTCCCTTGGGGTGATGTCAAAGAAAGCCCATGACTCGGAAGGTCTAGACCCCGAAGTCATTCTTAGTATACTGTCATGTATTGACAAGGCAGTACAAGACGGATCGGGAGAAGTCTCCTCCCTCTTTGGAGCGGTACTCCTTAAGAAGAGGATTATATTTAGTGCTTTTCTAACCAAGGCTGTTTCACACTCACAGAGAGCAGCCCTGGTTTTCGCTCCCATGTCAGACTTTTTGTTTCATTCTCAGTTAGTGAAGGACATTTCTCGCTCACTGACTGAGAAGGCGACACAAGATCTTCTCCTTCAGACTGCAAGGAAGAAGAGACCCCCTGTTGCGGTTGAGAAGAAAGGACCTACTTCTACTGTTCAGCCCTTTCGAGGAGGCCCTCCCTCCAGAGCTCCCTCAAAAAAGAGAGGCCCTGAGAGGAGAGGTAGACCTGCTTTCCGTTCCTTTAAGAAAGGGAAATGAGACAGCCAGCCTCCAAACACCAGTAGGTGCCAGGCTACTTGAATTTGCAGACGCCTGGACACTCATAATCTCGGACGCCTCGTCGATGTCAATAATCAGGAAGGGATATCTTATCCCCTTCCAGGACAGTCCTCCCCTAACGGACTATTCCGCGGGAACTGTCAGCCAGATACAGGACCCTGTACTGAGGGATACTCTTCGTCTGATGGTGGATCAAATGTGGGACAAAAGAGCTATAGAATTAAGTACTGGATCAAAACTCTCCGGGGTTTACAATCTCCTTTTTCTGGTCGCAAAAGCCTCGGGGGCTGGAGAACCGGTACTAGACGTCAGCGCTCTAAACAAGTTTGTTCTAAAGGAGAAGTTCTCTATGGAGACTTCGGCCTCAGTCCTTGCGGGCTTTACGACAAGGAGATTGGATGGTGTCTCTGGATCTCCAGGACGCTTATTTTCATGTCCCGATTCACCCTTCTTCGAAGAAGTAACCTCCGTTTCATGACGGGGGAAGGATCTTTCAGTTCAGGGCCTTGTGTTTCGGCCTGTCCACAGCTCCTCAGGTCTTCACAAACCTGATGAAGAATGTGGCGAGGTTTCTTCACCTCAAAGGCGTCAACATCTCTCTGTATCTGGACGATTGGCTCATCAGGGCCAGAACAGAGAGACAGTGTTTGGAGGACCTTACTTTGACCCTAAACCTGATAAAGTCGTTGGGACTACTCGTGAACCTCGAGAAGTCGCAGCTGATCCCCAGACAGAACTTAGTCTATCTGGGGATTCAGATGGATTCTCAGGGTTTTCGAGTATTTCCTTCGCTAGAGAGAATCGTGAGAGGCTTGGAGAAAGTCTCTCTCTTCTTAGGGAAAGAACGAACTTCGGCGAGGGAATGGTTAAGCCTTTTAGGGACCCTTTCCTCGCTCGAACAGTTCTTTCCTCTAGGAAGACTTCATCTTCGTCCTCTTCAGTTCTTCCTAAGGAGATCATGGAATTGGAAGACGGGACTTCTCTCCGACAGTTTTCTCCTTCCAATGGAAATGAAACCACACCTGGAATGGTGGTTGTCTCCTCTAAAAGAGAACAAGGGAATTTCTCTGGAAGTTCCGAACCCAAGCCGAGTGTTATATTCAGACGCATCGGAGAAGGGTTGGGGAGCAACACTAGGACCGAGAGACGTGTCAGGCACCTGGAAGACAGCACAGGTGTCCTGGCACATAAATTGCAAAGAACTTCTAGCAGTACACTTGGCTCTAAAGTTCTTCGAACCATTTGTGACAAACAGTGTGGTCCAAGTGAACGTGGACAACACTACTGCTCTTTCCTACATTCGGAAACAAGGAGGAACACACTCCTTGTTCCTATACGAAATAGCAAGAGATCTGCTACTTTGGACCTCCCAGAGGAACATCTCCCTCCTAACAAGATTTGTTCAGGGAACAAGGAACGTCAGGGCAGACAGGCTGAGCAGGAGAAGCCAGGTCCTTCACACGGAGTGGATCCTTCACTCAGAAGTGTCAGAGTCTTTGGTCTCTTTGGGGCACTCCTCATGTAGACCTGTTTGCCACATTCCTTTCCAAAAGGCTGGAAGTCTTTTGCTCAGTGGTGGAAGACCCAAGAGCTCTCATGGTCGACGCCTTCCTGCTAGATTGGTCTCATGTAGACGTGTACGCTTTTCCCCCCTTCAAAATCCTGGGGAAAGTATTGAAAAAGTTTGTAACATCCAACGGAACAAGAATGACCCTGATAGCCCCCTTTTGGCCAGCACAGGATTGGTTCGCAGAGGTGCTGGAGTGGACAGTAGACTTCCCCAGATCCCTTCCAAGAAGGATGGATCTTCTCAGACAGCCACACTTCGAGAGGTATCATCAAAACCTCCCCGCTCTCGCTCTGACTGCCTTTCGACTATCGAAAGACTTGTCGGAGCAAGAGGGTTTTCTCGCAAGGCTGCAAGCACTATCGCCAGAGCCCGCAGAGCTTCCACTAGACGAGTCTATCAGTCTAAGTGGGAGGTTTTTAGAAGGTGGTGTAAGTCTAAGAAGTTGTCTTCCTCCAGTACCTCTGTAACCGAAATCGCTGATTTCCTTTTGTTCCTGAGAGAGGACTCTCACTTGTCTGTATCTACTATAAAAGGATACAGAAGCATGCTTTCGGCAGTTTTCAGAAATAGAGGCCTAGAGCTTGCTGACAATAAAGATCTACACGATCTTATTAGATCGTTTGAAACCACAAAGTCTAGAGAACCAGCTCCTCCCAGCTGGAACCTTGATGTGGTTCTCAAGTTCCTTTCGTCTGAAAGATTCGAGCCTCCTCATTTAGCTTCGTTTAGAGATTTAACAAGGAAATGCTTGTTTCTCTTACCTCTGGCGACAGCCAAAAGAATTTGTGAACTTCATGCCCTAGAAGATGAAGTCGGATTCAACAGAGACTCGGCCTTCTGCTCGTTTAGAACACTTTTTCTAGCGTAAAACGAAAACCCCTCGAATCCCTGGCCCAAGAGATTCGAGATTAAAGGCTTATCAAGTCTCGTTGGTAGAGAAGCAGAAAGGCCTCTTTGCCCTGTAAGAGCCCTGAAGTTCTACTTGCACAGGAAGAAACAAATGGGAGGCTCTAGACAAGGTCTTTGGTGTTCGATTAAAGACCCCACAAGAATCATGTCAAAGAATGCGTTAGCTTTCTTCGTAAGGAGCGTCATTACAGATGCTCACAAGTTCTGTCCTGACGAAGTGAGAGCAGTGACGACGTCTCTCGCTTTTCAGAAGAATATGTCGCTAAAGAAAATTCTTGATATGACATATTGAAGTTGCAACTCGGTATTTGCATCTCACTATCTGAAAGACGTTCGCGTGACCTACGAGAAATGTTTTTCTCTGGGGCCATTCGTATCGGCGGATACGATTCTGGGTACGGGAGCAAACACCAATCCTTAACTTTGTACATACCTTCTACTAGCTATGTTCTAGATTTCTGCTGACAAAGAGGGCTCGATGCTGCACAGGCGGCCAGTCACTGTTGTTCAGTAAGGAACTCTTGTGATATCTTTTTGGAGGAGTATGGTAAAATTTTTTTTTTGGAATTTTATGTATGTATGTGTATTGTGTTTTCGAGTAATGGTTATTGTAATGAGTTTGGGGATAACTCAGAACAATTCTTTAGACTAACATGGTGGTTAGGATCAGATTGTCGGGATTGGTTGTGTGCTCCTTCATAAGGTGTATTGTCATAGAAGTGGTCCAGTACCCATTGACAAAGTCCTTTCAGGCTCTGCCGAGTAAGCGGTTCATACCCCATCGGCAGACCCACAAGAACTCTTAGCCATAGATCACATATCTCGCTAAAGTCTTGAGGTGATGCAGACCTACCGGGCAAACAGCCACGAAGTCACCACCTATCAGGTAGGAACCAAGGTTTTTCTTTTATACCTACAACATATGTTGTTTACCTGTCTATTCCATATTAGCTGTCTCTTACCCTCCACCAAAGGGTGCCAATCAGCTAAGTATATATCTGACAGGTAAGTTGATTGTATGAAAATGATATTGTTATGATACAATAAAGTTTCATACATACTTACCTGGCAGATATATACGATTAATGGCCCACCCAGCCTCCCCGCAGGAGACAGGTGGAAGAGAGAAAATATGATAGAAAACGGGAATGGTTCCTAGTCCTGCCACCCAGGGCAGGCCGGTAGATCACCTGACCTACCTGTAGCGAGTGGCGCGAAATTTGAATTTCTGTCGGGGACGACGGAGTCTTAGCTAAGTATATATCTGCCAGGTAAGTATGTATGAAACTTTATTGTATCATAACAATATCATATTTTTTCCCTGCTTTGAAAGTTATGAACTTGGAGAGAATTTTGCTGGAGAAGTGTCTGACATTGGAAGTTCACAAAGTAAACGATGCACGAATATGAAGGGGTATTCTCATGATTGTAAGAAGAATACATGGTTGTTAATCACAAGAATACTTGGGATCTTTAGGGAAGGGGTTAAAGGAACAGGTTCTTCTTCTGTGTGTTCTGTTCTTTGCAAGAATTTTTACTAGCAGAATAGGTGCGCAGAGCAAAATTTTAACTTGTTATCCTGTCTGTTCATATCTACTGAATATTCGTAAGGTGTTATCCTGTCTTCATATCTACTGAATATTCGTAAGGTGGTGACTGTACTTAGCATATAATATGATGAATAGGTTTGTCACAGTTAAAGTCCCAAATTCAAGATCATTAATGTATCTACCTGAATTACTTTCAATTTCAGTCACCTTTACTTTGAAAGCTATTTAATCAAACCGACATACATCATATCACCTATGGCAGCATTAATCTTTTTCAGCCTGTAGTAATATACATAGTACGTATTTTTCGGTTTTAAAAAGTATGCTTAAATTGAAGGATTTCATTTCCCAATTCTAAGTTGGAACTGTAAATTGATTAAAACCTTTTTTTCCTTTATTATTCTATACACCATACTGACCTGTGTAGGTGTGGCATAATTTCTAAAGTTTTCGTGGCTTCAGTATTCTCAGATTATGGGTTTTGTAATGTTATTTCTCTTTACAGGTTCAACATTCCCAAAGGCAAAACCGCAGTCAGGAATATGGCTGGCGGGGTTCAAGGGCATCATACGTTTAGTCTTCTTACCCTTGTATGGACGCTGGTGGATACAGGAGACTTCTTGCACTGGATTCTTAACTGTTCTGTTTCTATACCTATCCGTTTTATTTTCGATGGTCATCATGTTTTCATGCAGGCATGATCACAGACTTTTAGAGGTAAGTTTAATGAGTTGAATTATTGGTAGACTTTTATTTTCTACTATGGATAACTCCTCTCTTTTTGGTTGTTTAAGGATTTTCTCTTATTCTCCTATTTCTAAATAATAATACATACTGCATTAATTTTCATTGTATGGCTACCTTCTTGGGACCTATGACTGGCAGGATAGGTATGTATGTTTTAATAGCGTAAACAAATACCTTAAGATAATGAATAACTTGAAATGTAGTTAAATGAAATTTAACCAAACTTAGTATGTATTCATATTGAATGTAATAATTCTGTTGTGGTTGCCTGTGAATCTCTTTTTCCAACAGAAATACAAACCAGAGCCTTTTATGGAGGAGTATCCTTTAGTGTGAGCTTGACAGTCATTGAACTTGTTTTAACAAGGTGGATAGGGGAATACCTCTCACCTGCCATCACTAGCACTTTTTCTTTGTCTGTTGCCCAGTACAGGGAATCCCCAGTTATTGGGGGGTTCCGTTCCCGACAATGTGACGTTAACAAAAATTGCTGATAACAGCGCTTATCAGTGCCGATAACCAGATATTACTGCTGATAACTGGGGATTGGCACTGGTCTTAAGTGGGGATTGATGCTGATAACTGGAGATTCCTGCATATTGGCACTGAAAATCCAGTTATCATCGTTGCTAGACAAGTGCTGTAAAACAGGATCGCTAAACCGAGGCCATGGATAACCAGAGACTGCCTATAAAGTAATACCCTGAACTCATGCGAGGTTAGGTTTCAGACCTCCCCGTGCAAGGGGAATTTTTGCATGGTCTCTAAAAGTGCTAATAAATGATTGCTTTTAGAGTTTGAACACTAAATATAAGCCTAATCATGTTCCCTAAGTATTAAGCTAACTTTTAAATAAGATTAAACTTTCTGTAATTTCATGTAAAAGTTAGCTTAATGCATTACCCTTAAAAAAGGAAATAAATGGTTGGTAAAAATACAGGAGCGTGTGAAAAATACATGCATGCAACATATTTCTCTCTTCTCTCCCTCTTCCGACTGACTGATTTATTTTTTCTGGGTCGACCTGTGTTCGCCGGTGAAAAGGTCCTTCTTGCTACTTTTCTGATATAAATTGTTTCCAAATATACCAGAGAAAGATTCAGCATTGGTATGCAGAGGTTACTACCCTCGCGCGAGCACCCTAAGGGCGTCGTGTATAAAGTAAGGGCGTGTGAAAGTCACTATTCACAGGTCGTCTCCCATTTAGATTATTCCCTTGCCAAACACGATATGTGGGGTGCGCCGTAACAGCGGTTACCACCGCACCGTCCCGACGCACCCCGCCACCGCCCGATGCTGGCGCCATCTGACATCCTTCTTTTGGAAATTGTTTGTAGAACACGAGGTTTTTCATGTGTGTTTAAACCTAACAATTTAATTGGATTATTGAGTTGGCTGAAGCTGTTTTTTCACCGACATCAATGATAAATACCCCAATTTCTGTTTTCGATAAGAAATCTCAGAAAAATTGGTATTAGTTGTGCGTTTTTATGTTTAAAAGTTGAACGCGTGACGTCGGCCAGTTTCAGCCTCTCGAGAGCGTACACAAAGCATTGTTGTCATTTGAGTTTCATATTATTATAATTTTATATACAACTGCAGTGTCGCTCATACATGCTAAATGACTTGTACTAGATTCGGCATCAGGCTTCGCTTGGATTCACAATTTTATTATATTATAATAAATTTTAAGAAATATGATCGTACCATGTAATGGCGGCGATGTAAACAAAGCCGTCTCCTGTCATTTAGGTCTAATCTAAGGAATATCTTCCGCGGGGAAAAGAGAGTTCCGTTACATCTAGTATAAAGATTGAATTAATGTTTACATATTCATGGTTATAGTAAATATAACAGAATATATTCTTTTATTAGTCTGTTGAAGTCCTTTAGGGCCTCTCTCTCTCTCTTTCTCTTGCTCGTCGATTCCTGCTTATTCTTATATAATTAATTATAAGTGTTTTATGGCTACACTAGCCTACATCATTTATGCATGTTAGTTTAAGTTAGTTTAAGCTTATATTAGATAAACCATTATCTGAGAGTAATTTTGGGCTAAATAAGGATTTTATAAATAATTCTAGAGCCAGAATTAGAGAAGCTGGAAGAAATTCCCCTTCTCGCTGTTGCCTTTTTATGTAAATAAATATATTTCATTAGCTGGCCTAGGCCAGTCTAATCAATTTATTATAGGCAATAATTCAGGTAGCCTATACTATGATGTTCTCTCAACTATAATGGTTTATCATCAAATTTTTAGACAAGGTAGTTGTACCTGTATGCCTAGACAGGTGTGCCAAATGCATCATAGTTAGCCTTTGGACTATATATATTAAGGCACCCTTTTGTCTACATGATTTTCAAGTGACCCTCAGTGTGGCCGTTGATGTTACCACTTAATGACCATCTAGTCCAGGGGAGCCACCTAGTGGTTCTTTCCCCCGACACAGCCTATTTAGATAGTCTAATTGGTCAAAGGTATTTATATCTAAAAGTGATAACTTCAACATATTAGTCAGTAGACTATAGGCCTCGCTACTGGTGACAAGATCCTCATGATCGACAAGGGAGCCTCTAGTGATCGCATCTTGTGCCAGTCCTTAACGGACCACCATTTGCAATTTCACTCAATTTATATCCCTTCCCCTCCTCCCCCGCCTCGGCCTGGGGAGATAGGGACAGGGTTTATAAATAATATTTTATAATAACATTGGTCTAGCGAAGACTCCGCTACGGAGCTCCGTTGCTATATATCCCCGGTGGTATAGAAAAGGAAAAATAATGGAATAATGGGGTTATTCCCCGTACTTCATTATGAGAGGTTAGTGTTAACCTCTTCCTTTCAAACTCCGGTGGTATTATAGTCAATTGGGAGTCACCCTCCCCTTGACTATTATCTAGCTGAGGCATATGGTACCCGCTCTTGGTTCATACAATGATTACTCCGGTGGTTAACTCCGTTGGAGACATATCGCAACTCAGACACCTTGTCACTGTTGGCGGGGATTGTATCTCATACCAATACCCTGGTGCCTGCCGGGCCTCCGGTGGGCTTACGGAAGAAGAAATAGAGCATTCTTGACCTTCTCAAATGAATGTTATAAGTTACAATGAGTACTGGGTTAACAGTGGTGGCTAGCTCCGGTGGGCCAACCCACGTTATTCCGGACTAGTTAAGGCGCATGTTCTTTACATTAAGCTTAGATAAGTATCTCCTAGGAGAAAAGTACTTATTGAGTATTTTATATTACAGAAAGCCCGCTGTACCTTCCAAGGCTGTTCAGCCTACTTCTGTGACTCGGTAGGCCATGACGTCTGCCGGTCGCACGCTCACTGTGCCATCTCCTTTGTGGCGGAGGAGGGCCAGACCCCTTACATAGTTTGGTTCCCGGAGTCTTGCTCGTTGTGTTTCGAGCAAGTCTCGATCTTTGTGAATAGAAGGTAAGCATGGTAGCTATGCTACGTATGCATGCTTTCTGAATATAGTTTTCAATAAATATGGATATAAGGCTTATTTTAAGTTATTTAAATTAAGTTTAGCAATAAGGTTCAGAACATTTCCTCATTCCAGACGGAGGAGGAACGCCTAAAAATGGTAAAGACTAACTTGAGGCAGTGGGTCTCCGGCTTTGGGCGGAATGCCCCGCAATGCTGCCCCTACGTGCTGGATGCCGAGATGGGAGCCCTCTTATTTCCTGGCTCTCCTTCGGCATCCGTAGATATTTATCTGGCCGGTCCTATCATGGAAGCCATCCGGTCCGCCATAGCCCCGCCTCCGGAGGATCAACAGCTGTCGGGAGAAGTCACCGCTCTGAACATCCATCGGGAGCCGATGGATGAACAGTTAAGTGGCGAAGAGATCTTGACAGCCATTTTTGGTTCTCCTACTCCCTCTACTTCTTCTTCATTTATAGGCTTTGCCAAGTCTATTACTTCACCTTGGGAAGGATCAAAATCGGTCCGTCCCAAGGTTAAAATGTTGAAAGCATCGAAGCCTCTAACAAAAGCTTCTACTCCAGCTTCGCCAGCAGCGACGTTGTTGTCACTGGCCCCTAGGCCTAGACATTGACTGACTCGTCGCTTGCTGCAAAGGCTCCTCATGCCTCTAAAGGACAGAGGAGTAAGTCCGCAAAATCGAAGGCGGCGGAGCTGGAGTATCAACAAGACGTCCTGGTGGACAAAATTTTGTCCCGAGTCAGAGACGCAGTGGATGAGAGACTGGAGCAGAAAATACATTCTCTGCTCCGGCTCCCGCTCCGGACACCCAGACGGTGTCAGCAATCATAGCGGAGCAATTAAGGACTTTAAGGAATATGATCCAAGGCCTGCTCCACTCCGGCTCTCCGTCAGTTCCGGATGCCTCGAAACTGACTTCGTTCGATAACAACAACCCGTGGCGTTGTGCCCTCCACTGTCCTTATTTGGATGGCACACTAACAATTGAAGGATTGGGTACTAGTCCCTTGTCGGATCTGGAGTTCTACCCTCCAGATCTTACATTCCCCTTCAACGGGTTCGTCTGTCTAAAGGATACGCCCTCATTGGAATGGTTAAGGTTCTGAAAGAAACTGTTATTTTCTCAAAGGAACAAGCCCAAGCTGTCTGGGCCCGTACCTTGGCGGACTGGGGTGGTGTCAACACAAAGTTGACACCATATAAGGGGTCGCATACAATATTCACGGCACCCCAAGAAATCCCAACTCCTTTTACGGACAAGATCGAGGAGTTAACACTCCAAGCGGCACAAGAAGATCTCCCTATGCCACTCCTCAGGGAGACGGATGCGACCTCCCTCCTCATTCCGGCTACAAGAGAATTCTGGAATGACGCTCCGTCGACCTTTACAGTCAGGAAACTGGATCCCGACTGTGCTTCGACTGTTTTCGGACAAACTCCCGAGATTGCCCGTGAACCTGCTAAAGGCAGAGTTCGAAGCTAGATCTAGATTGGCCAGATCCATCAACGCAGTCACGTCACTGGAGTTGGTGGCTTCTATTTATGGGGAAGAGCAACTCTTCAAGGTCTTGACGAAAAGTATGCTGCAAACTTTTCAGTCGGACCTTAACGACTTCGCTGCAGCCAGAAGGACTTGCAGGAAGTACGTGTTGGCAGAAGCATCCATTAGGCACGAACCTGATAGGTTGCTTAAAGCTTCATTCTGGGGAAAGAGTCGCTTTCCACAGGATGAAATAGACAAGGTGCTACAAGAGGCTGCTAGAACAAACCAGAGCCTCAGAGTCCGTTGGGGACTAATCTCCAAACGTAAACTTGAACCAACGGCTTTAACGGCTAAACACCAAAAGCCTAAAAAGAAGCAAAAGTACTTTAACCCGTACAAGGCTTCCACAAGCCAACAGCACCAGCAGTCTATCCCTATGCCTCAGGCGTCGAAACCCTCGACGTCTAAAGCACCTCAGCCACAGCAATTCATGCTGGTACCTGCCCCACAAGGAGCACCATTCGCAGCTACAGCGGCTTGGATGTCCTCTCCAGTATTTAACCGACTTATGAGTCAGCCGGAACGTTTCATGGATACACGAAACAATCGGGCGGAGCAAGGGGAAGAGGTCAACACCGCCAGGGGGGTGGACCCAGAGGCAGAGGTGCAAGGGGAGGCAGAAGATTTAAGCCAACACATAGTCAGTGAGACGGACCGGGTAGGAGGGAGACTATACCGGTTCCGAGATCAGTGGGCCTCCAGTCCTTGGGCATACAGCATTGTATCCAAAGGACTGGGTTGTAAGTGGATAAAGGGGTCTCCTTCTCCACAGGTGAATTTCTATCAGACACCAACATAAGATCTGAAGGAATACACCAAAGATCTCCTTCATAAAAGGCAATCAATAGAGTCAAAAGCCTGAAGTTCCAAGGGCGTCTGTTTACAGTCCCGAAGAAGAATTCTTCCAAGATGAGAGTAATTCTGGATCTGTCCAATCTCGATTTTTATATTCATTGCGACAAGTTCAAAATGCTGACTGTCTCTCAGGTGCGGACCTTACTTCCCCGTGAGGCCGTCACCACCTCTATAGATCTTACAGATGCCTACTATCATGTGCTGATAGCAAGAAACTTCTCTCCGTACCTAGGCTTCCGCCTAGGCACAAATCCTACGCGTTCAAAGTGATACCCTTCGGCCTCAACTTTGCACCCAGGATATTTACAAAACTAGGAGAGTCAGTAGTGCAAGGACTCAGGAACCAAGGATTTGTGCTGGTTGCCTACCTAGACGATTGGCTCATTTGGGCAAACTCGGTAGAAGAACGTTGCAAGGTGACAGCCAAAGTAATGTGGTTTCTACAAAGCTTAGGATTTCAGATAAATCTAAAGAAATCCCGACTACAACCAGCATCCCAGTTCATTTGGCCGGGCATTCTTTGGGACCTACAGTTCCACAAAACTATCACTTCCTCCCAAAAAGAGAAAGGAGATAGCTTTGTCTACAAGGCATTCATAAGGAACAAAAAACATATCAAGAAGATCTTTAGAAAGGATCTTAGGCTTGCTCCAATTTGCCTCAGTAACAGACATCCTGTTAAAAGTCAAACTCAAAGATACGTCACTCAGTGGATGTGGGGGTTACTCCCAACACCATAATTCCAGGGGACTTGGTCCCCTGGAATGAAGAGATTCCATATATGCTGGAAGCGATGGCAGTGCTCTTGACCCTGAAACACCTGTTCCCTCAGTGGCGTGATCGCTATGGTCTTCACCTACCACCTCGGTGGCCGCGAGTTCGGTCCTCGGGCATCCCATTGAGGTGTGAGAGATGTGTGCATCTCTGGTGATAGAAGTTCCCATTGCTGAATAACCACTGGTGGTTCCATGCGACGAAAAAACACCACACAAACAAACCAAAGCAATAGATGCTTGATTTTTTAACAAGGGACGGCATGTGAAGATAGTCTCGGACAACACACCAGTTGTCCACTGTATAAACAGAGGAGGATCCAAATCACCAGATTTGAATCATGTTCTAGTGTCAAATTTTTTTCCCTGGTAGCAAAAAGAAATTGGCTCCTGTCAGCAACTCATCTGGCAGAAGTCAGTTATGTGATAGCGGACGCTTTATCTCGGACCAAACCAGTAGAATCGGAATGGTCCCTAGACCTGAATTCGTTCCGGTGGATCTCCAGTCTAGTTCCAGGACTCGGGTAGAATTGTTTGCGACAAGCACCAATCACAAACTCCCAGGCTATATAGCCCCCAACCTGGACCCTCAGGCTTATGCCATAGACGCACTAGCCCTGAACTGGAACCTCTGGAAGAAGATTTTATCTGTTCCCTCTAGTAAATCTTCTGATGAGGGTTCTACACAAGCTATGCACCTTCAATGCATATGTAGCCCTAGTAGCACCCTACTGGCCCAAAAGCATCTGGTTTCCGCTCCTGCTAGAGTTGAAACTTTGTCCCAAACGGATCCCACACCTAAAAATGACACAAGTGGTTCAAACACACACTGTGTTCAATTCCTCAAAAAATGCTATAAACCCTAACTTTGTGGACTTCATGAAATTTGCAGCTCACAAAGAAGTAGATATCGATCCGGACAATGTCATGTTTATAGAATCAGACAAAAGGGACTCAACGCTTAGGCAATATGATTCGGCAGTTAAGAAACTAGCGGACTTCTTAAGAATTCAGATATTCTTCAAATGACCCCTAATTTGGCCATTTCATTCTTTAGAACTCTGTTTGAAAGTGGCCTAACCGCTAGCACTATCACAACGATTAAATCAGCCTTGAGAAAAAATTTTCCAGGTCGGATTTAGCATAAGTCTAGCAGATTCTTATTTCTCGTCCATTCCAAAAGCTTGTGCACGACTTAGACCTACTGCTCGTCCACACAAAAGTCTCTTGGTTTCTAAACGATGTTTTGAAACTAGCCTCGGACACTAATAACGAATCTTGCTTATATATTTCTCTGTTGAGGAAAACCTTGTTTCTTACAGCCATGGCCTCAGGTGCCAGAATTTCAGAATTAGCAGCTCTCTCTCGTAATCCTGAGATTATAGATTTCCTCCTGTCAGGTGAAGTACTGCTCTCTCCGGACAGAAGCTTTCTAGTTAAAAACGAAGACCCTCAAATAGAAGGTCTCCTTGGAAGATAATACCGTTACCCTAGGATACATCTTTGTGTCCTGTGGTAACTCTTAAATCATTCCTAGCTAGGTCTCCTTCGAAGACTTCTGGTCCATTATTTTATTAAAGTACAAGGCGGTACTATCTCCATTCAAAGTATTAGACAGCAAATACTATACTTCATTAAGCAGCCTAACCCAAAATCTTTTCCACATGCTCATGACATTCGAGCTGTAGCCACATCAATAAATTACTTTCAGAACATGAATTTTGATGATCTCAAGAAGTATACGGGTTGGAAATCTTCTCGGGTCTTTAAACGTCACTATCTGAAGAACTCAAGCCTTGAAATTTTCTACTATAGCAGCGGGGAGTATAATCTCTCCAGAGTAGTTATCCTCTTCATTTTATTTCATCCCATTCTTAATTCTTTATCCCTTCTACCTGCCACTCTTGCCACGATGCCTCTCACCTTGGTGGGCCAGACAAAGCCATCCAGAGTATAACGTTCCCCTTTAAAGAATGTCAACGGCCTTAGGATTTTCTCAATCCTATTTACATATGTGTAAATACTTGTATATAACTATAATCTCTACATTCATTAATGTAATATCTAAGCTAAGCCATAGTATTAATAACTAGTATTAAGTTTAGTTTTAAGTTTATATATCATTAGTTAACTTAGTAAATGCACTTCAGTTAACTAGAATTTTATTCTATCCTTTACTAGTATTGAGATTCATAAGGCTTGGAAGGCATTCTCTTGTACATTTTCACTGGCGAACACAGGTTGACCCAGAAAAGGGATTTTGACGTAGGAAAAATCTATTTCTGGGGAGAGACCTGTGTCGCCCGGTGAAACCCCTACCCTGGGTTCCCGTCCCTTTCCTTTCCAAGCCAAAAATTATAATCCAAATAAAGAAGGCTGTCAGATGGCGCCAGCATTGGGCGGTGGCGGGGTGCGTCGGGACGGTGCGGTGGTAACCGCTGTTACGGCGCACCCCACATATCGTGTTTGGCAAGGGAATAATCTAAATGGGAGACGACCTGTGAATAGTGACTTTCACACGCCCTTACTTTATACACGACGCCCTTAGGGTGCTCGCGCGAGGGTAGTAACCTCTGCATACCAATGCTGAATCTTTCTCTGGTATATTTGGAAACAATTTATATCAGAAAAGTAGCAAGAAGGACCTTTTCACCGGGCGACACAGGTCTCTCCCCAGAAATAGATTTTTCCTACGTCAAAATCCCTTTAGAAGTCTTCTCAACCACTTTTAAGAAATTCTTTATCCTGTCTCTTCCTATTTATTCTGCAATTCCCTTTCACGAAAAACAGTACTTTTTATTTGGACTAAAACAACTCTTAGTTAAGTGCTTATGTTTTATAACAGTGCATTTACAGTTCTAGACGGTAAAGGTAAAAATAGATCAGTTAAAAATTATCTACCACCAACTACAAATGAGAGATAGAGAGTAAAGAGTTGTCTTTATATAAGTATTAAGCAAACTTTTAAATGAAATTAAAGTTACTGTAATTCCATTTAAAAGTTAGCTTAATACATTACCCTTAAAAAAGAAATAAGTGGTTGGTAAAAATATAGTAGTGTGTGAAGATTACTTATACACAGAGAAAGAGAGAGAGAGAGAGAATTATGTAAAAACATTGACCGGCTAATTGGCAACAATCCCCTTCCTGTCATATTACTTGACATATTTGACAGCTCTGGACTTCGAGCTTCTGGTGTAGTTAAAAAGAGAGATGAAGGGAAAGAATTTTTTATACCATCATTTTGTAAGTGCAGTTATATTATAATTGTTATTATTATTATTGTTATTAATGATAATAATAATAATAATAATAATAATGATGATAATGATATGTTTTGTTAAGGGGGCCGGCCGGCTAATGCCGTTTTTTTACGACAGGACTTTGACATTCATACCACTTAATAAGGTGACTTGGGACATCTCCAAACCGCATATAATTTTCGCCTCTGACCTTCGGTTTTGTGACGCCAGGGTGATTTATCCCGAAAATAACCACTTTTCAAATTCTATCTCCTCCCTTGATATTTAATATTAAGACCTGGGATTACTACCATATATAGACCTGATGTAGACCTCCAATCAAATGGAGTTTTTTTCTAAAAGTCATTTTTTTGCTAGATAAGAATTTTTCAATATGGTAAAAAAATAAACCCTATAAATCACGAGAAAAAAATGTATAAAAAAAAAGACGAAACAAAAATTGGAAAAAAGGGCTCTATTTGATTGTTCTATAATGTCTTTCTGAGTTATATACCAAATTCCAATGTTATAGCTTTAAAACTAAGTGAGGAGATAGACTTTGAAGGTCAATAAGTATACGTGTAGTTTTGAGATACGGGCGTTCAAAGTTTTCCTTCATATTTCTATAAAGACAATGTTAATAAATAATGATTATTATGAATGTATATTTCTTTTTTGTGTATTAATAAACCAAAACTATTTTATTTATCATAATTTAATCATAAATGATGATCCCTTTGCTCATATATCGTAGCCTGGGGCAGTGCTTGAGGCAAGATGGGGCACTCCTTCCTACGTAACCCCCTCTCTCCCCTTCACTAACTCGGCTTATTACAGCGAATTTTCTTCTGTATGTTAGCGAGATGTTTTCCTTGTATTTTCCTCTTTGGCATGATGACATTCTTGCCGAAACAAAGATAAACAAACATAAATGCAAGAGAATGTCAGAGGTGAAACTCGAAGATGTACTCTCTTTTTACAAAGACAATTTAATAAATCATGAGTATTATGAATTTCATAGTCCATTTTGGGTATTAAAAGACCAAAACTATGTTATTTATCATAAATGAAGATCTCTTTGCTCAAAGATCGTAGCCTTGGGCATAGTGTGACGTGTGCTGTCAGGCAAGAAGGGGGCGTTACTAAGCAACCCTCCCCTCTCTCTTCACTAACTACTCGTATATTATGATATTCTGTAATAATGCTTGAGCGATTTTTCTTCGTCTGTATGTTAGCGAGATGTTTTCCTTGTCTTTTCCTCCTTGGTATGATGAACTTCTTGCCGAAACATACATAAACATACGTGAAAGCAAGCAAAAGTCACGAGGTGAAACTCGAACGTGTAATCTACTTGAAGTCTATGGTCGCACTGATTCATTGTTCAACCAGATACTCACTTCTGCGAGCCACGGAATCTCTACAGATGCCATTTCTCACAATTTCTTTGCCAATAATTATCAAAATTTACGATAACAGAAGAAATATTGCATTTTCTTGTACGGATGAATGTTTTAGGCTTATTGAGTTATGTTTACTAATTACCTTGTAACTACGAAAGTAAGAAGAATTTTGACGAAATATTTCGTATACGTATTCTCAATTGCCATATGAAGCTCCTTGAATTTTTTCATGACTTTGCATTTTTCGCCCTATATCACTGTATATAGGGGTTCCGGCCGGCCCCCTTAAAGATGATGGCAGCATCAGTGGAATTGATTTTATATATGGTCTTTTCAATTCTTATTATTCTCTTCTCATCAGGGCTGATATTTGCTAATAGCTGGCTGATGTTCATATCTTGGTTAAAGAAATGTTTTCTGAAAAACTAATTTACTGATATGATAACAAAAGTGGTTAACAAATCTTAGTCTAAGGGCGTAAAGGAATTCCAACGCTTCCAACCGTATCATCGGTTCATTTTCAAGGAAAGGTGAGCCTGAACTGATTGGAATGGGGTCGTTCGGCGGTATTTATTGTGTCCCAGGTGCTCTGTCTGATGAGTGCTGCGTTTTCATTGGCTGAACAGAGGATTAAGTCCGAGTCAAGCTGTCTTGCAGAGGTGGAAGCTCGCACTGCTCTTCGCGTGCGGACGCTGGAGACTGGGAGCGTAGTATTGGGCAGGGGCACCTGATTGGTCCGTTCGATCGGCTCTATGGTGCCGGCGGGCGGCGCCCTACGCGCCACCGTCGGGAGGAGTGAAGTCTCTTGAGTGGTGTTGAGACTGGGTCTCTCCTTCCCGATGTGTAGGGCCTCCAAGAGGCGGAGGCGACGGTGGTCTGCCACCTTATTGATAATACCGATATTAGGAATGTCCTTCCGAGTTATACTGGTATTGTGTACGTTTTTTGCATGGCTATGGATGGCGGTTTCCTGAGCGTGGCAGGATATCCTCTTGGAAAATTGCATCGTTGTCATACCAATGTAGGCGCGGGGCATTCCCGGACAGGGCATTTGTATTGGTAGACAACGTTAGTTTTCTTGAGAGGGTCCTGCATCACGGGGGCTGGATTGTTTTTCATAATCAGGCCACTGGTCTCCTTGCTTTTGTAGTAAATGATCAATTTCACTTTTTTCGCAGGGTCCGTGGGGGAGACGTTCTTTTCGATGATGTTAGTAAGGGCTCGTTCGTCCTCTGTATTTCTTGTGAAATACTCCCTTGTAAAAGAGAGTGACGTCTTCAAGGGCGGCAGGGCGAGGTTCCTGCTGGTACCACTTATCAATGTTTCTGCGAATGGCTTTTTCGATGTCCTGGATATCCTGCCACGCTCAGGAAGGCGCCATCCATAACCGTGCAAAAAACATCCACAATACCAGGATAACTCGGAAGGATATTATTCCTAATATCGGTATTATCAATAAGGTGGCAGACCACCGTCGCCTCCGCCTCTTGGAGGCCCTACACATCGGGAAGGAGAGACCCAGCCTCAACACCACTCAAGAGACTTCACTCCTCCCGACGGTGGCGCGTAGGGCGCCGCCCACCGGCACCATAGAGCCAATCGAACGGACCAATCAGGTGCCCCTGCCCAATACTACGCTCCCAGTCTCCAGCGTCCACACGCGAAGAGCAGTGCGAGCTTCCACCTCTGCAAGACGGCTTGACTCAGGGGCTTAATCCTCTGTTCAGCCAATGAAAACGCAGTGCTCATCAGACAGAGCACCTGGGACACAATAAATACCGCCGAACTACCCCATTCTAATCAGTTCAGGCTCACCTTTCCTTGAAAATGAACCGATGATACGGTTGGAAACGGAATTCCGTTACGCCCTTAGACTAAGATTTGTTAACCACTTTTGTTATCATCTCAATAAATTAGTATTTTAAGAAAACATTTCTTTAACCAAGATATGAACATCGGCCAGCTATTAGTGAATATCAGCCCTGATGAGAAGAGAATATGAGAAGAATTGAAAAGACCATACAGTGGTACCTCGATATACGAAATTAATCCGTTCCGAGGCGCACTTCGTATCATGAGTTTTTCATATCTTGGACCGCATTTTACATGTAAAATGGCTAATCCGTTCCAAGCCCTCCAAAAACACCCCAGTAAATTTCATAATAAAGCTAAATTGACCTATAAACAATGAAATACTACAACAATTTGGACCATTCAATACCTAACTTAATAACGTACTGCTAATTACAGGCAGTCCCCGGGTTACGACGGGGGTTCCGTTCTTAAGACGCGTTGTAACCCGAAAATCGTCTTAAGCCGGAACGACGTTGTTGAAAACATGTCCACAGGGAAAATTTCACTAATTTCCAATTTTTCTTAGGGCCGTATCTGTAAAATTATCACTAATTTACTTTTTTCATGTGCAACACTGTGTATTCACAAATTACTGTATATTTTCATTAAAATACAAGAGAGAGAAGAGAGAGAGGAGAGAGAGAGAGAGAGAGAGAGAGAGAGATAGAGAGAAGAGAGAGAGAGAGAGAGAGAGAGAGAGAGAGAGATTACATAAAACCATTAAATTTGTTGACCATTGTGAGGCATTGTTGTTACTTTCCCAGCTGAGTGTCACTGGAGTTATGAGGTAGGGAAATTGATACAGAAAAAGATGAAGGGAAGAATTTTCTTTTGAAATTAGTTATCGTATTATTACTACTTCTATTATTATTATTATTATTTTTTTGCTCTATCACAGTCCTCCAATTCGACTGGGTGGTATTTATAGTGTGGGTTCCGGGTTGCATCCTGCCTCCTTAGGAATCCATCACTTTTCTTACTATGTGTGCCGTTTCTAGGATCACACTCTTCTGCATGAGTCCAGGAGCTACTTCAGCCTCTAGTTTTTCTAGATTCCTTTTCAGGGATCTTGGGATCGTGCCTAGTGCTCCTATGATTATGGGTACGATTTCCACTGGCATATCCCATATCCTTCTTATTTCTATTTTCAGATCTTGATACTTATCCATTTTTTCTCTCTCTTTCTCTTCAACTCTGGTGTCCCATGGTATTGCGACATCAATGAGTGATACTTTCTTCTTGACTTTGTCAATCAACGTCACGTCTGGTCTGTTTGCACGTATCACCCTATCCGTTCTGATACCATAGTCCCAGAGGATCTTTGCCTGATCGTTTTCTATTACTCCTTCAGGTTGGTGCTCGTACCACTTATTACTGCAAGGTAGCTGATGTTTCTTGCACAGGTTCCAGTGGAGGGCTTTTGCCACTGAATCATGCCTCTTTTTGTACTGGTTCTGTGCAAGTGCCGGGCATTCGCTTGCTATGTGGTTTATGGTTTCATTTTTCGTATTGCACTTCCTACATATGGGAGAGATGTTATTTCCGTCTATCGTACTTTGAACATATCTGGTTCTTAGGGCCTGATCTTGTGCCGCTGTTATCATTCCTTCAGTTTCCTTCTTGAGCTCTCCCCTCTGTAGCCATTGCCAATTGTCATCGCTGGCTAGTTCTTTAGTCTGTCTCATGTATTGTCCGTGCATTGGTTTGTTTTGCCAGTCCTCTGTTCTTTCTGTCTTTCTCCTGTCTCTGTATATTTGTGGGTCTTCGTCTACTTTTATTAGTCCTTCTTCCCATGCACTCTTTAGCCACTCGTCTTCACTGGTTTTCAGATATTGCCCCAGATATTATTGATTAGTTATTATTATTATTATTATTATTATTTATTATTATTTTATTATTATTTGAAAACTATAATAAACACGAGCATCTACCATAAAAATTCTCTCATCTCAGTAAGAAAGAGGAATTATCCTTACAAGTGAAATGGAAAGGTCATTTTCATCTCTTTTAAAATACAACCATTATGAATTTTGTAATTACAGTTTTATTATTATTTATTATTATTATTATTATTATTATTATTATTATTATTATTATTATTAATATTATTATTATTATTAAATAACTGAAATTATCAATAAACATTTTACATACTAGTACCATAAAAATCTCGGACTAGCATCACTTTTCTGTATGAGGTAGCGGGTAACTCCTCTGCCGTAGTCGACTTCCGGTTTACGAGTCAGTTGAAGTTTTTCTTTACTATTAGGTTCCTTCATTGATTTGTGTGGTAAGGGTTACGGATCATGAGGCTCGTATTTGGAAGACACCTTTCACAGCCACTCTGTGTGGATGTGGTGAGAGTTGATGGGTGTTTCTCTGTGCCTGGACTGTTTGATAACCTCTTCACTTTGGTTTCGAGGGGTTTGCATACCAGAACTAAACATTTTGAGGGTTATGCTATGTTCTTGTCAATGAGAGGAGGGACTATTGTTAAATCATTGCCTCAGCGCTATCCGGACACTCATAAGAATGGGTTCTTATTCAATCCAAGGGCGCAAGTATGCGCAGGGCTCCTCTTTGGCTTCCAGAGGAATGTTTCACTGTCGGCGATTGTGCAGGTGGTTATTTGAGAGTAGTTGTGGTTTTTCACACCACCGTACCTTTAGGAATTTCAGTTTCTTCAGAGAGGTTACTCTCGGGGTCCCGTGACTCCCGTCGCTGCGGTAACTCAGTTTTATAGTTGGCTTGGTAGAGTTAGGGTGTTCGAAGTTTAGGGAAGCAGTGATAGTCGAAATGAACTTCAGGGTGTTAGAAGTTTAGGGAGGCAGTAATAGTCTAATGAACTCTAGTGTTTCTGTTGGTCAAGCTTAGACAGAGTGTATTGTCCCTTAGGCCCTTGAGGTTAGGCAGATCCCGATGGTCATGTTGGAATAACTACTACTTCTTCAGCACAAGTCATCTACATCAGTGAGCAGTAGAGAACTGAAGGTCCTGCACACACAACTTCTCCTCCATACATGAGAGGCTATATAGCCACATGGGAGGTTCTTCAGACTCAGGCGGTACCTAGGACTCGACACCGACAGTATGGTACTTCCTATGCAAGCATCCTCACTTACAGAGCTGCACAACCAGGTGAGGAGATGTATTTTTTTTTTTTTTTTGCCTCCATGAATAAGAAGTATAGCTTATCACATGGGAGGTACTTCTGACTCAGATAGTACCTTAGACTCAACACTGACGTTGAAGTACTTTCTTTGCAAACATCCTCACCTACTGAGCTGGACAACCAGGTGAGGAGATTTGTTATTTTTTTTTTGCCTCCATGAATAAGAAGTATAGCCTATCACATGGGAGGTACTTCTGACTTAGACAGTACCTTAGACTCAACACTGATGTTGAAGTACTTTCTTTGCAAACATCCTCACCTCAGAGTTAGATAACTAGGTGAGGATACATGCTTTTATACATGCTAGGTTGCTTATGAGTTACCTGCGTATGTTCTGTGGACAGGTCGGGCTGAATGAGATTGACCCCGCCTCCGAGTAAATGTTGTTAATCGGGCTAATTCAGGTGTTCAGGGAGTGTATTGCAATATGAAGTTTTCATAATAAAACTAAAATTGTAATACTTACCTGAACACCTGAATGATTCCCACCCGCCTCCCCACTTCAATTTGATAGTGAATGATTCAATTGAGGAATAAGGAGACAGGCCACTGGAGGCCGGTATTTGCGGCAGCGTTGCCAACGGTAGCACAGGTAACTCATTTGACTAGATTTTACCTGTTAAAAATACCCACTTAGTGGGTAAATATGTGGGGATATAGTTCGGGCTGGTCAGTGACCAGGGCTAATTCAGGTGTTCAGGTAAGTATTACAATATTAGTTTTATTATGAAAACTTCATGTTACTTTCCCTTCTTTATGTATCGGATTTTTTCCTCCCCTAATTTGGTTCCATTTTCCTGATACCTCTGATTTTCCCTTTCTCCTGGATTTCACACTGCCTTCTGACCCCCACCATTCCCCTTCCTCTGTATTTCCTAGTCCCTCAAAAATTCTTTTCATTATCTGTGACACACTTTTATATTCCAGCTTTCCTTGACCAGAAGCTGCTATTACCATTTTTTTATTTTTTGAGAGATTTGTTTGTTCTCTAAAACATGAAAACCCTTAGCTTCTCGTTCAAGCAGGCTTTTCCCCATCGCTCTGTTACACTCTGATTCTGCTTTTTCAAACCTAATTAGAAAATCTCTCATCTTTTCACTTGATTCTTTTCCTATTTTAAAATAATTTTTTGTTTTACTGTAATTTTCCATTAGCGTATCTTTTAGATAAACTTCGTCCAGGTTGGATAGGATTATCTTTGAACCCTAACCTACTTCATGTCTTATGGGGATCTGTAATGGTAGCAGCCAAAAACCTGGAGCACGGAAAACTGAACACCCAGACACAAGCGCTGGCGAGGCCTTGCAGAATTGTAGGGCTCCATAACAATAACAAAGCACACACACAAACATACTACAACAAAATGAAATCACAGTCAAACAAAGCAACCGGCTTGGGAGGAGAGCAAAATCGAGTACTCTCCAAGGCGGTCAAAGAAAGACTAGTGCGTCACGAGGTTCCAAGTGCCTGGTCAGTGACCAACATCCACCTTGTATACGCATGAGTTGCCAGATGCCACAGATTCCTTGTTTTACAATCTTTGATTGTTTTTCAACGGTTTCCAGCTGGCACTAGAAGATTATTCTTAAGACCTCAGGTTTGTTAGGTATGAAAATACAAATTGATTAAAAATATGTCATTTCATCACTTATCTATTCCTCCTGTTACTCCTATTGCTTTTCCTTTTAAGCTCATTCTTATCTCTATCCCCAGATATTTCACTTTCCACACACCACAAGCCAATCTTCAACTTGTCCTCTCCTCTCCATCCTTTATATTTTCCCTGTATCCTGCTAAATTTTGGACAATCCCTTCTCCATCTTATCTCCCATTGTTCACTTTTGGATTCGGCCATCTTTATGCAACCATGCTCTGCTCCAATTGAATATTTTCCTAGACTGATCTTTCATATAAGCAACAATCATACAATCTGCCCACCTGTTCACGTTCCTAGGTCCCAGTGCAATCCAGCTTAAGACTAAATAACAATACAGCCAGACTTACAATTCTCAAATTTGTATATGAAAGTGAGCTCTCATATCTAACAGCAGAACAAGTCAGCCTCGCTGGTTCATCTAACACTGTTTGTTTATCTTTTGCACACCACACCGCCACCATCTTGTTGTTTATGATGTCACAACTTCAATAGATTCCCAAGACAGCCTATGAAATTAAACATGTTTCTCATACATTGAACAATACCCCCACTTCAACAATGCAGAAAACAAAAACAAAACAATACTGACCAAACTCTAAAACTGATATATAGTAATCAGTAACCTGCTGCTTTCAGTTCGTGATGTGCCAGTTGCCCTTTTGATAGACCAGATTGTATGAGAAGGAGAGAGCTACTAGTCTTGTATTGAGCGCAAGATCTCTTCTTATGCAATCACAGCTTTGAATGTTGATTGGATTGACTTTTGAAGAAATACTGCTTCCTGCCAGCCTCCTTCTACCTCCTCTGACTATTCTTGGAACAGTGGAGATAGGCTTCTGGCATTAATTGCTCCCCAACTGGTAAACCTGACCCCATTCACACCACTTACTTGATTCTGTGGAATGTTCTTACTGGTGTGCCAG
Source organism: Macrobrachium nipponense (assembly GCF_015104395.2). Classification (NCBI taxonomy): domain Eukaryota; kingdom Metazoa; phylum Arthropoda; class Malacostraca; order Decapoda; family Palaemonidae; genus Macrobrachium; species Macrobrachium nipponense. Next base: position 40,020,755 of record NC_087211.1, read on the forward strand.
TGTGTGGCTTCATTTTCTTGGTCCAAGCAGATGATCTCCATATCCCAAATTTTACTTGAGGTAGTGTTGCACAAAAGTTTATCAGCCTTCCTTGAGGGAATTTCTACCTACAAATTCTGTATGCCCTTCCCAAGCCTTCCTCTCTAGAGATGATCACCACTGTTCCCACCATTTTTCTACCCCAAGCAAGAACTGTGACTGCTCTTAGTACTGAGACAATTACCAACTGATATCTTACTGACAGTGATAGAGGCAAATTTAAAACAGGTAACCCTTCCTTTTCTTGTGAGAGTGACTCGCTTCATTGAGAATCTCATTCAGTTCTTGGATAATTCGAAGGAGAGCTCTAGAAACTCAGTGCCCAGGGATAGTGATTCTTCTCTGGATTTGGAGCATCATGCTCCGCCCTTACTCAGCTGTAGCCTTTAACCAGCTTGCTCTTGGCAATTTGAGCTCATGAATTGGTTCAATCTTTTCATTTCTTTTCTATATCTTGTTTCTTTTTGTAATTTGTCCTTGCTTACCCTGCTTGTCTAAGATAGGAAAAGGAAATGGTCCTTGCTGCCAGTGATTCATTCAGCACCTGCTCCATGGACTGGAAACTGTTGATTTTCAGCTCTCCACACTGAGGACCCTGAGAATTCTGTTTTAGATGACTGAATACTCTTCAGAATTTTTGCACCTTTTTAGATACTTTCAAGGGCTTTCAAGAAGGCACAGTTTTACTTTTCCAGAGATCAAGTGGTTCTATTTGAGATGACAAGGGATGAAGATCTGGATGTATTGTTAGCCCTACAGAATAAATTATCCTTTTCAGAAGTGTTTGACAGTCTGTGGCATTTTCAAGTTGGAATGACCTATCACGCCTTTGAGGGAAGCACTGGCTGCTGAATTGGCTTAGGATTCAACTTCCGTCTTGTAAAGCCAGTCTCTGTCATCCTTGCTGATGTTAAATTGTTAATGAAAGGAGGGAGATCAGCTATAAATGTCTGAGTTTTAGGTCATCAACAGATATTAAAAACATAATTCTGTGACTGTGTGGACCCATTCTTAATCTTGGAAGCCAAGGTAAAAGAAGTGGATGAGAAATTCACTTGAGTAGTCTTGCATTCTGTGATCTTCACCATCAGCGTCTCTTCATCATCCATCAATTGCTAGCATGGTTTGCCAGGTAGGAGATGTATTGACCCAGTCCTACTCTAGTGGTCAGATGGTCTAGATCTCCAAGCACTTATTGTAGATGACCCTTTCCAACTACCCCAATAGGATAATTTCAGCAAAGAGATGGCAGTCCCCCCAGTTGGCTGGAAAAAGTTGGATTGCCTGCAGTGAAGTTTTGGGTAAAGACAGAAGGAAGGGAAGGTGTTGTGCCTTCCATGACAGTTCTTCCATTAGTCGGGCTTATCTTTAGAAATTGTAGGGGTTATGGCTGGATATGAGAATAGAGCCTTATTAATGGATGTTCCTTTCTGGAGACAAGTTCCCCACTTGTGTCATGGTCAGTGGACTTCAGATTATATAGCTACAACTCTGAGAATTTTCAGAATGTGGATGACAAGATAGGGTCAGTGGTTTGGAAGTATGCAATCAAGAAGGTGAAGGACAGAGCGCTACGGTTCTACAATCACGTTTCTGGTGGTCCTGAGGGCAAGTTGATAGCTTGGTAGGCAAGTTTGTTTATCAGAACCCCATCAGGATGAAGACTGGAGTTGGGGAATTCCTGTCTTCTTTAGATTTAAAGTATGCTACCTTTATGGCCCCATCCACCCATCCCTCATCAAGGAAGTATCTTCTCTACTTCGGAAAGAGAGTTTTTAAGAACTGTGGACTATATTTTGGCTTTTCTTTCTCCACAGGATCCTTACCTTACCTTACAGACCTTACATCTGTTCGGGTTGCCCCAGGTCCCTCAGTGTGAGGCACCTCTAATGTCTACCAGAGAGTTGCTAGTACATCTTCCGGTATATTTTGCATCTTCCAATCTTGGATGGTCTGGGATGCAGTTTAGATATTTGTCGAGCTTATTCTTAAACACATCTACGCTCACTCCTGATATATTCCTCAGATGAGCTGGCAACGCATTGAATAGACCGCCTGCATTATCGATGCTGGTGCGTAGTGGATTAATGTCCTGTGTGCTTTCCTTATTTTTCCTGGTATAGTTTTGGGCACTATTAATCTACCTCTGCTTGCTCTTTCTGATATTTTTAGTTCCATGATATTTTCTGCTATTCCTTCTATCTGTTTCCATGCCTGAATTATCATGTAGCGTTCTCTTCTCCTTTCTAGACTATATTAATTTTTAAGAATTGTAGTCTTTCCCAGTAGTCTAGGTCCTTAACTTCTTCTATTCTAGCTGTAAAGGACCTTTGTACACTCTCTATTTGTGCAATATCCTTTTGATAGTGTGGGTACCATATCATATTGCAATATTCAAGTGGACTACGAACATATGTTTTATAAAGCATAATCATGTGTTCAGCTTTTCTTGTTTTGAAGTGCCGTAACAACATTCCCATTTTTGCTTTACATTTGCCAACAGAGTTGCTATTTGATCATTGCATAACATGTTCCTATTCATCATCACACCAAGGTCTTTAACTGCTTCCTTATTTGTGATGGTCTCATTATTAGGTCCCTTATATGCATATAGCTTTCTTTCTCTGTCTCCATAATTTATTGATTCAAATTTATCAGAGTTAAATACCATCCTATTTACCTCTGCCCAATCATATACTTTGTTAAGGTCTCTTTGTAGAGCGTTCCTATCTCATCACAAGTAATTTCTCTACTTATTCTTGTGTCATCTGCGAAACTACTCACTACCGAATCCTTAACATTATTGTCTATGTCTTCAATCATAATAACAAACAGTATTGCAGCTAACACCGTACCTTGCGGCACACCGGATATTACCTTGGCTTCATCCGATTTCTCGTCGTTTGCAATAACTATCTGTTTTCTGTTGTGTAAAAATTCTTTTAACCATTTTCCTACTTTATCCACGATATTGTGTTTTCTAATTTTCTTCGCTAATAATATTATGGTCTACTTTATCAAAAGCTTTTGCAAAGTCTAAATAAACCACATCTGTTTCATTTCCGCTTTTCATATTTTTGAATATGTTCTCACGGTGGACTAACAGTTGGGTTTGTGTACTTTTTCCGGGTACGAAACCATGTTGTCCTTTATTAAACAAATTATTTTTTATTAAATGTTTCATAATATTTTTCTTCATTACCCTTTCATACACTTTCATAATATGTGATGTTAGACTCACAGGCCTATAATTACTTGCCTCTAGTCTTGATCCACTTTTGAAAGTAGGGGTAATATATGCTAATTTGTGCTCAATCATATATCTTGCCTGTATCTACACTTTGTATTAATAATATTGCAAGTGGCTTTGCGATAGAATGAACTACTTTCTTTAACAAAATAGCAGAATTCCATCAGGCCCTGCAGCAGCTCCATTTTTAATTTCATAATAGCCTGCACAATATCAGCTTCATTAATATCTATGTCAGCTAAATCATTCATATTTTCATCCCTTACTTCTATATCATTATCTTCATTATCTATTCAGGGGTGAATTCTCTCTTATATCGTTCTGCCAGTATGTTGCAAATTTCTTTTTCCTTTTTTTCATTCGTTAATCTCCCTTCAATTCTCAGAGGGCCTATTTTCTATTCTTCTTTTATTCATCTTCTTCGCATATGAGTATAATAGTTTGGGGTTTTGCTTGATATTTAATAGGGTTTTTTCTTCCAAGTCCCGTTTTTCATTTTCTTTTGATTGTATAATCTTTTGTTCTGCATTTTCTATCTTACTTTTTAGTTCTATAACTTTCCATGCATTTTTTTCTTTTGCAAGACCTTTTTTTCCACTTTCTGATTTTCTGGAACAAGATCCTTCTGTCTCTTGGTATGCATGAATGATGTTTACTTTTCTTCTTCGGTATATATTTTTCCACTATTTTCTCCAATATTTTATATAATATCTCCGTATTTACCCTTATGTCATCACTTACGAAAATGTTATCCCAATCTTTGTTTAATTCTTCATTAAGTTCTTTTTTTTTTTTGACCATTTTATATTTTTACTGAATAGAAGTTGTATTTTCCATATCCTTCCCACTTTTCATTTCTTGCTTATCTCTATTTTCACTTGCTTTGGAATGAAAACTGTTAATTCTATGACATTATGGTCTGAAATACTCGCATTATAAACTATTATTTCTTTAACATAATTCATCTCGTTCACAAATACTAGGTCTAAAGTATTTTCCTTTCTTGTTGGCAGGTGATTTATTTGTTGAATGTTGTATTCTAGTAGCATATCTAATAGCTTTTCAAATTGCCTCTTATCTTCTGCACTACTATTACTCTCTTTTTTATATGTATAAGTACAACCACAATCTCCTATTCGTTCTTTCCATTCTACGAAAGGAAAGTTGAAGTCACCAGATAGGAGAATAGTCCAGTCCTTGTGATTTCTACATATATCATCCAATTTTTCAATTATTAAGTCAAACTCTTTAGTATTAGGGGGTCTATATATTACTATGTTCATCAATTTTTCAGATTCAAATTCTACCGCTATTAGTTCACATTCTGAGTTACTATATTTCTCATATATTTTTCCTTGTTTTTTGTCTTTCCCATATATTGCGGTTCCCCCTTGATTCCTATTTTTTCTATCTGATCTATAAGTTTGGAACCCTTTTATTTGATCATCATTCCCAGTCTCTTGGGAATACCAGGTTTCACTTATATTCATTATATCTATTTTCTTTTCATTTTTGGGTTGTTTCTTCTAAGTACTCTATTTTTCTTTTTGAGTTACTCGTAACTAAACCCTGCGCATTCATCACTATGATGGTTTGCGTGTTTTCTCCTTCATTTAATACTGGTAGTAATAAGGATTTTCCCATGTCTCTTTCCTGTTCTGGTATGTTGTTCTTTTTTTCATTTCCAGAAATTCTGACATTAAAAAATCCAACTTTTCCATAATATTTGATCTTCCTTCATCATAATTATTAATTTTGTGTCTGAATCTGCAATTTTTCTCCGTTTCTGCAATATCCTCTTGCATAATAAATACAGTTATTATCTCTTGAGTAGAATTTCGGAGCTGCTGATGCTTTGAAATTTTTTGCTGACACCTCTGCATATCTCATTGGTGGTTTGCTTTTCTCTTTTACCTGATATTCTTGATTTCTCTCTTTATTTGTTTCTTTCTTATTTTGGATTTTATTACTTGGTTGGTTATTTATTTGATTATGATTCATGGCTACAGGGTGCATATATTTGCATTTTTTGTCGAACTTACATCCTTTTCCTTCTTTTAGGTTTTTTTACATATGTTTTTGGGATGCAGATCTCTGCAATCATCCCCATAGCCATCTAAGTATGCACATTTACCATATATTTCATAGTTTGACATATCTTAGGATGTTTGTAGTAACATCTTTCTCCAAATCTGCAATTCCCTCTTTTCAAAAGGTTGCAGATTTTGTCTTTCTTGTCTATTTTTTCCTCTTTCCCGTCATTGTATAGATCTGGGTAGAGCCTCTTCGGATTTGCTTTTCTGTTGTCATATCGTAATTTATTTCTTCGTAGGTATGCTGCTTTATTGCCTCATATGTAGTATCAATGAGTATCTCTGCATCCATACTTTTATCTTGTTCTTTGTTTTCCTTATTTTTTTCTGTCATTTCATTTTTGTTTACTTCTCTTCCGTTTTCCTCTTCTTCTTTTTCTCTTCTTCTTCTTCCTCTTCCTCTTCTTCTTCATCCTCAACTATTTGTACATTCAATCTTGATTTAATAACATTGTCTATCCATGATAGACATGTTGAAAGACAAAAAATTCTTGTTAAATCTTTTTCTCAAATCTTGTAGTTTACCATCAGCACACTGTATGGATGGGTCGGAATGTTGCATGCAGCACATTTTCTGATTAGGTTTTGTGGATTGACTATGCTATCACCAAACCTTACACAGTTGTTGCATGCTTTTGGCATTCTTTTTCCTAATGCATCAATTAGGATATTCACAAGATTCACCTTATTCATTTTCTTTGTCGGAATATGTTGGTTTATGTATATTTTCTTTATGAGTCTCTTGACCACTTGGATTTTATTTGGAACTTCTTCAATTATTTTCAAGATGTTTTCATTAGATTTGTTCCAGTTTGAAGGATTATATCCTTCTAATATATCTATGAAGCCTTTTTTGTATCTTTTTGGTAGGGACTGTTGCTGATTTCATAGATGAGAAATGCCAGTTCCCTTCCTGCTACCTCATCGTATTGCGAATCTGCTAAACACGCCAAATTACGCCACCTCTTCCCGCAGTTGGAACTTACTGCCATCTTGTTCTGATTTATAGTATTACACTTGATAAACTAACTTAGAAGACGCTTTATCCTACTATTTTCACACTAATCTTATCACCGATAGTTCACGAACACTTCTAGATATTTCTCAAATTCTAGTCGTATGTTAAACTTGTGATATCTGTTGATTATTGTGACTTCACGCGGGTACGTCTCACCAAGCAAGATGGCTACTACGAGATGATAGAAATACAAAAAAAATATGATCTCTTACTAACTCAAAAAAGTTGGTCTTAGAGCGTATAGTAGTGTGATACGTAGATAGCAATTCAGCTCGTGTTGGCATACTATGTCTGTAGGTGTAACCTTGGATGTCAGTGCACTTTTAATGGCAGATGCTTGGAGTTACCAAACCACATCACTAGCTTGTACCTTAGAAATGTAAAATATAAATCATTCAAGGATATTTTTTAAGGACCATTTGTAGCAGTGGGACAGGTAGTGTCTGCACCATTTGAGGACTTAGCTGACATTTTATCCAAATTTTCATTGAAAATCTTTATATGAATTTTCATCTTAAAGGACTATTCAGGTTTTCATTTTGGGCATAACTAAGGACCTATGCTTCCTGGGTCATGGCCGCTGTCTCGCATGAATGGTAATTGCTTAATCCTTTCTGGAATCATAAGGAGGATTACTTATTAACAAGAGTTTCCCTACATGTCACATTCACTCAGTTCTTAGAGATTCAGTGGCTCAGTTTTTGGTTTAGATAATTAGAATCAATTTCATAATGACCTCAGTTAAGGGAACATTTATCATCTAAATAATACTACAGGCAGTCCCTGGTTATTAGCGGCCTCAGTTATTGGCCATCCGGTTTTATGGGTTTTGTCTAGTGCCGATAACTGCCGTAAATCGCTGATTTCCAGTTATCGGTGGCAGTAATAAAGTGGTATTGGCGCCGAAAATTGTTGATTTTCGGTTATTGGTAATTTTTGCTTATCTTCAAGCCGTCAGAACGAAACCCCAGCTGATACCTGTATGTGACTTCCTATGAAAATGAAGATAAAATTTTTCTGGGCTCAGTTCGTGTCGCTTCGTGAAATAATCCTTAAGTTTATTATTTCTAGGTAAATGATACTAACATTATACCAGAGAAAAAATAAATTCAGGAGGATGTCAGAATAACTGACTCTCTCACCCTAAATAAAAAGAGGGTGTCGGTATGGAGCTGGGGCGAGTGAGACCACTACCACGAACCTCTTGTCATTTAGAATTCTCCTTCATCAAAATCCCCCTCGTGAGAGAGCTGATACACAGTCGGAGTCAGCAACTACTACTACTACGCTACCCACCACGCCGACTGCAGCGCCTCTGGTGGCCATCCTTTTCGTTAGCGAACTTGGGTACACACGTGCTACTTTTGCTCTGTGATTTTCGTGTGCTTTTTTGGTTTATAACCTTCACTATGGAATTAGCAGCTATCACCGCAGCTAAGTTAAGTACCCCGAAAGGTTTTACACTAGTTTTTTGTCAGCCAGGAACTATTTTTACCATTTTTTAGGTCCGATAATAGTCACCTGGTCTGGCGCATGGCGGCCTTGCCGGCTCGCATCATGTTCGGTTAGATACTTCGGTCCCCCATATCGTGGTATCTATCCAGTGTATTTATTACCTTTATATGTGGGTTTATCACGTGGTACACAAGTTCCCACACATTTTATTGCTTTACATCGTACTATTCCGAAATCCGTTGCCTGTGCCTTAGATTAGCGTTCATGCATGCATGTCCCTTGGTCTAGGTGTTTGGGCGTGTGAGTGATTACTATTCATTATGTCTCTTCTAGTCCAGCCATCCTGGCCGTTGCCCTCCGTTTTACGTGTCAGCTAAGGCCCAGCTCCTGTAGCAGTTTTGGCTTGTTTCCCGGCGGGGGGACATTAGCCTACTTCTCCTGGACGTCCCCTTTCTCTCTCACTCGTGATTTCCCTTTCTCTCTTTATTACGATGTATTTATCATTTTAGGGGTTGCATGTTAAGGGCGATCAGTTTGGCCTAGGCTAGTTTTGTTGCATTATCGCCTTGTGGTCCAATCACGCTCTCGTGGTCAGCTCGACAGAGGCTATGTTTTGTTGCATTATCGCCTTATGGTCCACCTGCGCTCGCGTCGAGCCACTGATCGCCCTAGTCCCAGTACCCTTCCCCTCCTCCCACGTGGAGGGGGGTCTGTCCTCGCTCGCTCACGGTCGCTATAGCGACCATCCGAGCACCACTTCCCCATCCCCTCCCCCCTTTTAGGGGGGTCACAGGAGTTATGGACTTAAGGGAGTACTGCTGGACCGTCCATGTTCTCTGTGAGCTTCGAGGGAGTTCCGGTGTGATCGGGGGGGGTTGGCCACCCCCTCTGCCCGCATCAGTCCTTCTCCGGCGTTCCTTTTGCACGATTCCTCTTCCCCCCCCTCTTTCCTAGTTATAGCTGACTCCGCCAGCTATTGAAGGGGAAGGGGGATCGGTCGGTCTTACATGCTTTCCCCATTGTGTATCAGTAGTCCCCTTCGTCGTCTGATGGAGCGCCTGCTTGCTATCCGAGCGCCCCGGTGGTTGACGGAGGGGTGTTACGGCGGAGCTCCACGCTCCAAATTATTATTTAATTTATTTTACATAGTTTTAAATTATGGGTAATCCTCTCTCGTTCTCCGGCGTGTCGTACTCCTCCTTGAAACTCAACTATAGGTGTACGAAAGGTATCTGGTTTATCTAAATTCTCCTCTCCGGCGTACACCGGAAAATTCAACCAGTTTACCGGGTCCCATGGACTCTCCCACATGGATTTCAGGGGAGGATTATGCCCAAAAATTTATGCTACTCCTGTATGCAGCGGAGCATCATAAGTGGTCCTGATAGTGTATAACGATGATACTTATGTAGTGTATAACGATGATACTTATGTATCTATCCACTTACAGGCTACCAACTGTCAGGAGGCCGGGTGTAACGCTGTCCTCCAGGACCCCTGCGGGCACGAGGTCTGTCGCTCGCACACTCCCTGTGCTGTCTGCCACAAGGACTTGATCGTGTGGCACCACGATGCCTGCTCCATCTGCTACGAGCTGGTGGAACAGTTTTCGGACGGAGTAAGTATATACCGGCGTAGGTATATTCTTTTCTGGTATATACTATCACATGAATTTGTTTAATACTGCTATATAGTTCTAACAGTTTCAAATGTTAATCTTTCGTCCTTGGGGCTTCGTTGTAAGGACTACAATGACCCTCTTTTTCAGGCTGCCGCCGTTAAGGACGCCGCATCGGCTACCCTGAGAGCCTGGGTAGGTGGCTTCGGCAAGAACTCGCCGAAGGGGCAGCCATATATCTTGGATAAGAGTATGGCTGTTAGGATCTTCCCAGGCGGTAAGTCGACTGGGTATGTCGACCCCGCCGCGGCAGCTCCGACGATCGCCGCCATTCAGCAACAGGTGGAGCAGGCCCTGATGGAAGGGGGAGGCCAGGACATCTCGGCAGACGTCGCGACGCTGGACCTCAATGTAGAGCCAATGACGGTAGGTGGAGGTGAGTTGTTGGTTGAGGTGGGTTTGTTGGGCGCCCAAGGGCTTCCCTTGGATGCTTCTGGATCTTCTTCTCCTATCCCTTCCTCTGCTTCTTTCCAAGGCTTTACGGAATCAGAGATTCCAGCTAAGACGCCTACTGCCTCAGTAGTCCCCAAGGTGAAGGGGCAAAGAGAACAGAAGACCCTGGAGAGGACGTCGTCTTCTTCCTCTTCTCATAAGTCTCCGGCTCACCATCCCGTAGCAGGGAAAGCGAAGACCTCTTCTTCGCATTCGAAAGGGTCAAGAGGTAAGTCCTCTAAAGAGAAGGTCCGCTCTCCCGCCGAGCCAGTACCTTCCTCTTCTACCGGAGCTCCTCCGGTGACCCCTGTCGAGGCCAGTCCTGTTGGCCCCTTTGATCCTGTCGCTTTCACGTCAGGGGTCATGCAACAGGTGGGGGACATGGTCGGTTCAATGATGAATACCAGATTCGATCAAATGATCGCCCAGATCTCCACCTCGTTGACTCAGTCCGGTCAGTCGATTCAGAATATTTCTGATCGTCTGACGGACCAGGAGAATCGGCTGGTAGGGCTGAGCTAAGCTGCTCCTGCCGTTCTCCCCGTAGCAGGCGCCGGAGTTGCCTCGTTGCCTGACTACAACACCCTTCCCGCCTTCACTATGAGCAATCCTTGGAGGGTAGCAGCCTTTGCTCCCTTCAAGGATGGTATGATCTCCATCCCGGACTATGGAACTCGTCGTATCGAGGACTTCGAGTTCCATCCCGCCGGCCTGCAACCACCTTTCATGGGATATGCTAGGCTAACGGAAGCAGCTCTGAACAGGGAAGACAAGATCCCTAAGGAGACTGTTTTGTACAGTCGCGAACAGGCTCAGAGGGAATGGGTACGATGCCTGGAAAACTGGGATTGTACCAATACCAAGCTCCAGGCATTTAAGAGCCCTTTCACGATCTTTGCTACGGAGGAGGAGGCACCACTCCCCTTCACAACAAAGATAGCTGAGGTTACCATCCAGGCTGCCATGAAGGATGAGCCTCTCCCTCAGCTTAGGGAATCAGACCCGACGTCCCCACTCTTCCCAGCCTTTGGGGAACTTTGGGAAGACCTTCCAGCAACATTCACGGTAGGAAAACTCAAGCCGGACTGTGCCATTGATCAGTTCGGGGAGAGACTTCCTAGGCTGTCGGATAACCTTATCCAAGCCGAATTTGAGGCAAGGACTAGGTTAGGAAGAACTTTGAATGCCTTGGTGATGACAGAGGTTGCCGCCCTGACTTACGGTTCGGAGCCTCTGTTCAAGCTCCTGGCAAAGGCACAAACACAGACTGTACAGTCGGACCTGTACGAGTTTGTGGTGGCGAGACGGAACTGCAGGAAACATGTCCTGCAGGAAGCTACAATTTGGCACGAGCCGAACAAGCTGCTATCGTCTACCATCTGGGGGGCTGACCTCTTCCCAGAATCAGCTGTAAATGAAGTGCAGCATGAGGCGACCAGGCTTAACCAAAGCCTCAGGGCTCGCTGGGGCCTTTCCAGTAAGAGGAAACCTGAGAATCCTCCTGCTGGTGCCAAAAAGCTGAAAAAGACCAGGAAGTTCCCTTCCTTCCAAAAACAGCAGCAGCAACATTTTGTACAGGCAGTCCCGGTCTCTCAACCCGTGCAACCGGCAGCTGCGAAAGGTCAGAATCAGCCCATCCTCCTGTTGACTCCCCAAAGCCAGCCCTCGACCTCCTACGCTGTTTCCCCTGCTTTCAATCCCGTATTTGAAAGCCAAGCATTTCAAGCCATTAATAGGTTTGGAAGGGGAAGCAGGGCTAGGGGTGCATTTCGTCAGAGGGGTGGCGGAAGGGCAATCAACAGGGGGAAACACTTCCGTGGAGGGCGCGGAGCACGCCCTGCACAACAACAGTGAAATCTCTCAGGTAGGAGGGAGGCTGTTCCTCTTCCGTCACAGGTGGGGATTCAGCAATTGGGCACAGAGCATTGTGTCCAAAGGACTGGGGTGGAGTTGGATCAAAGGTACCCCTCCATCCAAATCATTCCTTCAATTACCAACAAAGGAATTGACAGAGTATGCAAAAGAGCTCCTTCAGAAAGGGGTAGTGTCAAGAGGCAAACATTTAAAGTTTCGAGATGCTTATTCAGCGTGCCAAAGAAAGGCTCATCAAAAAGAAGAATAATCTTAGACTTGTCCCGTCTAAACTTATTCATTCGTTGCGACAAGTTCAAAATGCTGACTATCTTGCAGGTGCGGACCTTACTTCCCCGTGGGGCCGTCACCACCTCTATCGATCTTACAGACGCATACTATCATATCCCAGTCGCGAGACACTTCCGCCCATACCTAGGCTTCAGGTTGGGAGACCAGGCATTCTCTTTCAAAGTGATGCCCTTGCGGGCTGACGTAGCCCCCAGGGTATTCACGAAAATAGCGGAAGCAGTAGTACAACAACTGAGATCACAAGGGATAATGGTAGTAGCGTACCTCGACGATTGGCTGATTTGGGCAACAACCGTCGAGGAATGCCTCAGAGCCACAGACAAAGTAATCCAATTTTTGGAACATCTAGGGTTCCAAATAAACAAGACAAAGTCCAGGCTCACACCGGAGTCACGTTTTCAGTGGCTCGGCATTCAATGGGACCTGACCTCCCCCACACTGTCAATTCCATTGGTCAAAAGGAAAGAAATAGCCAAGTCAGTAAGACAATTCCTCAAGTGCAAACGAACGTCAAGGAGAAACCAGGAAAGGACCCTAGGTTCACTCCAGTTTGCGTCAGTAACAGACGTTCTGTTGAAAGCAAAACTGAAAGATATAAATCGAGTTTGGCGCTCAAGAGCAATTGTCAAATCTCATGGGCGGAGACAAAGAACCTGTCCAAATCAGTTCCTCTCCAGTTCCCCCCTCCGGCATTGGTTATCCACACAGACGCCTCTCTAAGCGGGTGGGGAGGATATTCCCAATTCAAGAAGGTTCAAGGAACTTGGTCATCTCAGTTCTGCCAGCTTCACATAAATGTATTGGAAGCCATGGCAGTATTCCTCACTCTGAAGAGGCTTATACCAGCAAAGAACTCTCATATAAGGCTGGTTTTGGACAGCGCAGTAGTAGTACACTGCATCAACAGGGGAGGATCCAAATCAAAACATGTGAACCATGTCATGATAGCCATTTTCTCTCTAGCAACCAAGTACAAATGGCATCTATCCTCCACCCAAAGCGGGAGTAAGGAATGTGATAGCGGACGCTCTGTCTCGATCAGTTCCTCTAGAATCAGAGTGGTCCCTGGACAAGAACTCATTCCAGTGGATACGCTGGAGTGTTCCATGTATCCAAGTAGATCTATTCGCATCTCAAGCGAACCACAAGCTCCCTTGCTATGTGGCCCCCAACCTGGACCCTCTGGCCTATGTCATAGACGCCATGTCCATAGATTGGAATCAGTGGGAGAAGATATACATCTTTCCTCCAGTGAATCTTCTATTGAAAGTCCTGAACAAACTCAAGACATTCAAGGGACAAGTAGCTCTAGTAGCCCCGGATTGGCCCAAGAGCAACTGGTATCCTCTGCTTCTGGAATTGGGTCTCCGACATCGACAGATCCCCAATCCCAAACTATCTCAGTCAGTACAAATGAGGACTGTGTTCGCTTCCTCAGGAATTCTCAAAACCCTAACTTTATGGATTTCATGAAGTTTGCAGCTAAAAGAGATGCAAATATTGATCCTCAGAACATTCTTTTCTTAGAATCAGATAAGAGAGAATCAACTTTAAGACAGTATGATGTTGCTGTTAAGAAGTTAGCAAATTTCCTGAAGGAAACAAACACCAGAACCATGACAGTCAACCTAGCTATATCCTTTTTCAGATCTTTATTTGAAAAAGGATTAGCAGCTAGTATACTGTTACCACTAATAAGTCAGCTTTAAAGAAAATCTTTCAGTTTGGTTTTAAAATAGACTTAACAGACTCCTACTTTACATCTATTCCTAAAGCCTGTGCTAGGCTCAGACCTTCTGAAAGGCCTAGTTCAGTTTCATGGTTCTTGAATGACGTTCTCAAACTGGCTTCAGACACTGACAACGTTTCTTGTACCTATATAATGCTACTGAGGAAAACTATTCTTACTAAGTTTGGCCTCAGGAGCCAGAATATCAGAACTGTCGGCCCTTTCCAGAGATGCTGGACATGTAGAATTCCTCCCCTCAGGAGAAGTCTTACTATCTCCAGATCGTAGTTTTTTGGCAAAGAATGAGGACCCCTTAATGAGGTGGGCCCCTTGGAAGGTCATCCCTCTTCCACAAGACCCTTCTCTTTGTCCGGTGATGACCTTACGAGCCTTTCTGTCCAGGACATCCTCTAGATCCTCAGGCCCCCTCTTCATGAGGGAAAAAGGTGGTACTATTTTAATAAAGGGAATTAGGCAACAAATCCTTTACTTCATTAAACAAGCTAATCCTGACTCATTCCCCAAAGCCCATGACATCAGGGCAGTAGCGACCTCCATTAATTATTTCCAGCATATGAACTTTGATGACTTAAAGAAATATACAGGCTGGAAATGGCCGACAGTTTTTAAGCGTCATTATTTAAAGTCCTTGGAATCTTTAAAATTTCCGGCAGTAGCAGCGGTAAACATAGTTTCCCCTGTCACTGCTCAGTAGTCGTAGTCGAAGATCCAGATCTCCTTTCTACCTGCCTCAACTAACAATGCACCTAACCTAACCGTTATGCTCATTGGGTCCTTCAGCCTTAGCTGCTTAAAAGGCTACATATAGTGGTGTGTCCCTTATTTTTTTGCTAGGGGCACCCACAACTATAAATGTATATATGGAATTTTTGTAACTAATCGGTGTTGCACCCCTTATTTTTATGCTAGGGAAGCACACCAACATATAATTGAGATGCTGTTTGTGATTTAAATATATAAGTTTTGGTGAGTGTTCTCTCCTTATGTACTTTTTTATTGAACCTCACTTGTATTAGATATAAGGTTAACTGTATATAATTTGTTTCATTAGTTTAAGTTAACTTTATTTCATGATAATTTGTAAGCTCTCAATCAGATTATATTTACTCCTTTTTACTTCTTTTGTTTTATTGAGACCTTTCTCTTTTTTACTTTTCCAATCTTGTGCTAATTCTCTGGTACTATTTCACGAAGCGACACGAACTGAGCCCAGAAAAGGGATTTTGACAAAGGAAAAATCTATTTCTGGGCAAGGGTTTGTGTCGCCCAGTGAAATCCTCCCCTGTTCCCCGCCCTGCAGCCCAAGATTGGCATTTAATTACAAGGATGGCCACCAGAGGCGCTGCAGTCGGCGTGGTGGGTAGCGTAGTAGTAGTAGTTGATGACTCCGACTGTGTATCAGCTCTCTCAGGAGGGGGATTTTGATGAAGGAGAATTCTAAATGACAAGAGGTTAGTGGTAGTGGTCTCACTCGCCCCAGCTCCATACCGACACCCTCTTTTTATTTAGGGTGAGCGAGTCAGTTATTCTGACATCCTCCTGAATTTATTTTTTCTCTGGTATGATGTTAGTATCATTTACCTAGAAATAATGAACTTAAGGATTATTTCACTGGGCGACACGAACCCTTGCCCAGAAATAGATTTTTCCTTCGTCAAAATCCCTTTTTTATTTAAGGTATCAATTACTTGACCCCCATTTTTGAATGCAGGTACTATTTAACCATATTATGATGTATAGAAAAAGAAGGTTACAATTCATTGAGATGGATTATTATCAGTAGTATAAGGTGACATAACAAGACACTCCCATAGTCACATTTGTAGATTTCCATTGCATCTGTTGCTAATATTATAACCTAGTATTTGTGAATGTTGACTATACTTCTAACCAGTTACATTTTAAAAGAAGAGTTTTATAGAATAATAGTTAGAGGAAGAAGATCAAGAGGGAGGTAGAGAATTAGATGGCGAGATAAAATGAAGGAAGATATGGAGAGAAGAGGTTTGGTGGAGGATGATGCCTTTGATAGAAGGCAGTGGAAAGGCGCATCAGGCAACCGACCTTTTCATGTAGAGATAACGATGGGAAACAAGAAGTTTGTGGCCATGAAATATAAAAGTAAAGACAATTTAAATTGTTAGTGCAGGCAGTCCCTGTTTATTGGTGGGGTTCCAACAGTGCGATTTTTGGTGCCGGTAAGTACTGAAAATTGCCAATTAATGGTTGTCGGTGCCTCTGTTAGGTATGTATCAGCACCAGTACCTGATTACCGGTGCCAATAAGCAGAAATCGCAGATTTATATTGCTAGACAAGCACCATAAAACCAGATCGCTGATAACCAGTGACTATCTGTAACTTATAAAACCTTAGCCAGTGGGTATCAAGAAGTTAGTCTATGCATAATAGTACCTATATATGTATATTGGTTGGTACATTCTACGATTTTTTATGACAGTTTAAATACACTGAGTGATCATACATTGAGTTAAAAGTGTTGTATCCACATATATTTGATTCTGAATTTATTCGGTTTGCTTTATGTTGTGAAGTATTACATGTACTATATACATTTATGTTTGCCAGTTGGAAGTTATGAAGGCACATGTGATAGCAAAAAAGGCAAATTCTTTATTGGTGCTGTATGGAAAAAAGGATTAATTGCTTTTCAAATATAGTATACCAATTTTATTGTGAGTTCCATTAACATAATGAATGGATTCATAATGGTTTCCTAATAAAATGACTGCATGTTGTTTTGAACCTCTTTTCAGAATGTCCCAGCATCAGAAGTGTATCTACCGGGAGTTGCTCTTCTTATTTTGAGTGTAATCCACTCTCAAATTGTCTGTACAAGAAATAGTGGCATATTCTCATCAACAAATAAAAGCAGGCCAATGGGGATGAGGCAGAGTAGGAAAATTAGATTAGTACGAAGGAGTAGCTCATTATCAGGGAGAGGTCGGTGGTGTTTGTTCTTTTTAGATATTTGTAGGGGAATATTTGTTTATTGTGTCATGTAGACTATTGTCTGACGTCATTGATTGTCGTTTTATAATATATGCGGTTGATAACATTCTATATTTTTATTTATTATGTGTAATGGTTACTAAAAAATGCTGAAAACCAATATGTATGCTAAGATTATAGATTGCATTTCATATCTTGATTTGTGGTAAATGTCTAGATGTAAGATTTCCCTTTGTGGCTTGACCTGTATTAAATTTGAAAAACATGTCAGGATCATAGATTGTACTATTTTATATCTTATGGTTACATTAAGTATTGTTAGTCAGCAATAAGTGGTTTGGGCAGTTAATAGTAGTATATAGTTTATTAGATAGTATGTACCTATTCATTAGTTGCAAGTACTAGTAGTGTGAATAGAATGAAAAGATTTCATAAAATTGAAATGACTACTGACATAAATTAGTAGATTCCTTTCCATGTTTTGTATAAAATGCATGTTATTTGCTAAATTTTATACCCCAATGTGTTATGACTTCATGAGGGACTTTTTACTGCTGTTTCTTATTCTTTAATATGGTAGAATCTCATGAAAACCAAAATATTTTTGTGACTATACTTGTAAACATAGTTTTTTTATAACAATAAAGTGAGAATTGTATACAAAAATCTTCTTTTGCAGGCAAATGTATATTTTGTAATAATGGCCAACCACCAGATAAATCCAGACCGCACAGTAGTACCACCTCGAAGAAGCACTTAACCGTGCTGAAGAATAAACCCTCTCTCAAAATGTTCAGGTACTCTGTCAGCTAAAGTTATTATGATAAAAATTTTTACCAGTTCCCAAAATATATTTCTGATTTTTCATGCTGTTATTAGTCACAAGATACTAATCTAACTTAAAGACTTTACGTATTCTGTTTGCTGAGGAGGTTACATCTTAAGAGAAATAAAAAAACACTGTTGATGCTAAAGGCAAATTTAAGTTATTTGTTCTTAATTCATACAGATTTAAACTTACAAGTAAATAAATATGTAAGAGCTTTTCTTCATTCCTAGTATAGTGCTTTTATCTTTATTTTTGGTGGATGCAGGTAAATAATGAAGGAATGCAAATTGGTATTGTGGATTTATAATATGAAACCAGTTTATTTTATCACATATGTTTGAAGTACTAGTGTGTCTTACTTTTGGACCTGTTATTTTATTCAAAACACATTTTGGCTATATTTGGATTTTTTTTTTTTTTTTTTTACATTAGTTCTCCTTTTTGATGATAATATTTGATACTACATATAATTTTTACATCATATGACTTTCAATTATATGCAGGCAATTATTTCCTGTACCAAGAGATGTATAAATCAGTATCTGTACAATACTTTCACTATGAAAGCATCTCTCAGAAAACACAGAAAAAATGTTTTCTCAGTCTCCTGTCCTATTCAGAGAAATGCATGTTATTGTGAGTATCTTGATCTCATATCTTATTCAGAGATATGTATGTAAATGTGTTTGTTTTGAATATTTTACTTTCTAAAGTACATTTTGATCATTGTACTGCATATTTTAATTGTATTTTATCATATTTTGAAAATTGTATTTCAGTAATATTTACCAAACATTCATCTAGCTATAACTTTACTGATGAGGCAGAGAAGAATTTAGCAGTTATACCTGTTTGGGTTGATAGGCTGTCCTTTCCTACTTCTTAACTTGTAGGTAGCTTGAGTGAGTTTTTAGTTTTCTAGTTATTTTTTTATTTGCTGTAATTGTGAGAGGTTCTCTTTTCAGAGTAGTACCAGTTGCAGGAGTTTCACACATTGTTAATGCCAACATCATCATCTGTGGAGCAGAGGATTAGTACTTGGATAGATTGTCCAGTTTAAAGTATAATGGCCACACTCACTGTGAAGATATACTTTGTTACCATGGTCGATATACTTTGTTACCAAGTTCATCGACCAGTCCAGTTCACACTTCAGGATAGTTTTATTTAAAAGACTGGCATGTATACTTAGGAAAAATACAAATTACTTTAAAAATTTTAATGGACAAGAAAAAAAATTGATGAGAAAACCAGAAACTTACCCAAGCTAATTGCAAGTGAGGGTAGACAACAGACAGCCCACCAACCCAACCATGTATAACTGGGGAAACTCTGTCTTTATTTTACAAGTAAAGTTGTAGCTTGATGAGTGTTTGTCGGTATTAAAATAAATTATTGTTTTCATACATTCAACTTCCCTGTCAGATATATACTTAGCTATAGACTCCGTCGTCCCCGACAGAAATTCAAATTTCGCGGCACACACTACAGGTAGGTCAGGTGATCCCGCCGCCTGCCGCTGGGTGGTAGGAATAGGAACTATTACCGTTTTAAGCCAGATTTTTCTCTGTCGCGGTACTAGTAACATCGTTGCTAGTTCCTCCTGACTTGAATTTCGAATTTCATTACGCCGTTGATCTTTTGGACTGCTATTTGGTGACGTATTGGATCTTTGGTTTGGCATACGCTATTGTGGACAGTTTTTTGGATTTGGCCTTGGAATTTCTCATAATGTCTGATGTGTCGATTTCGTTCAGAGTGTGTGTGAATGAGAATTGTTTTGTGAGACTGCCGAAAGCTTCGGTGGATCCTCACACCACTTGTAAAAATTGTAGAGGGAATGTATGCTCTCAATTGAATACATGTGATGAGTGCAAGAATTTGAATGAGGAGGAATGGAAGTTGCTTAATTCCTACCTAAGAAAGTTGGAGAGAGATAGGGCTAGAAAAGCCTCTTCCAAGAGTGTAAGTAGGTCGGTCTCTAACGAGCCAGTTAGCGGACTATTGCCTATTGATAACCCTATTGTTTCCTCCCATACAGCTTTACCTTCCCGATTATCGGACTCGGCAAGCTCAACATCTGAAATTGCGAGCCTGAAATCTTCGCTTAAGCATATGGAAAAAAAAATTAAAGAACTGGAAGGTAAGTGCAGTGAAAGTGTTCCCAGTGAAGTGGAGGGTGCGTCTGATCGGCTCTGTCTCGCTCCCAGGCCTAGACCTCTTTCAAGCTCCCAAGACCAGTGGAGAAGAAATGTCGAAAGCCGCAGGGAGGTTTCAGAGAATCCCCACCGGTCAGGCGTCCCCTCGGCAGATCCTGTAGTTACGTCCCGGGCTGCCAAGGATAGTCGTTGGAAAGACGTCCTGAAACAGTGTTTTTCTTCGTCTGATTCCTCATCAAAAAAAGGATGGAGTTCAGATAGATTGTCGAGACCTTCGAAGAGATCTTGGAAGTCTCCTTCCATTTTGACTCAAGCCCTGAAGAATTTCGGAAGAATATCCTCCGGAAAAGAGGAAGAAGAAGGTATATTCAGAAGCTCCTTCTCCTGCATCGGAAATTGGAAAGAGAGACGTAGCTACGAAGATGTTAGAGGATATGCAGAAACAGATATCTTCGCTAGTAGGAGTTCTTAAATCTGATCCGCCTAGAAGGAAGGATAGATTTCTCCCGATCAAAAGATCCCGTCCTTTAGAACTATCTGAGAGCTCGGACGAGGCGCCTGCCAGAAGCCTGGCGCCAGCCAGACGTCAGGCTAGTGTCAAGCGCAAAACGCCGTCAAGGCGACATGATATATATAGGGAACTTCCTACTAGAAAAAAAGCACATGAAATGTCCGAATCGAGGAGTAAAATTGGAACTCCCGAAATCGGACGAACTCCTGAAATGAGGCGCAAAGAGCCTGAAGCGCCTGAAGGGAGGCGCAAAGTAACTGAAGATCCTGGAACTCTTTTGGCGAGGTGAAAAGAGTCTGGAGCGCCTGAAATGAGGCGTAAAGCTCCTCAAGTAATAGAAATGAGGCGCAACGCGCCTGAAAAGCCTGAAGTGGCTAAAAGGAAATATTTAACTCCTGGAGAGCCTAGAGCGCCTGAAATGAAACATAGAGCGCCTGGAGAGCCTAGAACGCCTCAAAGGAAAAGCAAAGCGCCTAGAGAGCCTGAGGCGCCTGAAAGAAGAAGCAAAGCGCCTAAAGAGCCTGAGGCACCTGAAACGAGGCGCAAAGCGCCTGAAGAGCCTGAAGCGGCTGAAACAAGACGTAAAGCGTCTAGAGCGCCTGAAAGCAGGCGCAAGGATTTGTACAATCCAGAATACAATTTGGATGAGTTATCGGAGTTTGAAGCGGACTTGGAGGCTCCTCTTAGGGATTTTTCTCAAGATCAATTTTCCCCTGACAGGGTCTCTAGGTGTCGCACAGGTGATCGTAGCCCCTGTCGGGAAGGAATTGATCATGAAAAAAGGGAACGACATTTAAGGACTTCTCCTGGTAGGGACGAAAGTTGTCGCACAGGCGACCGTCGTCCTTGTCAGGAGGGCCTTAGTGTAAAAGAACAACATCGGCCTTCTCCTGGCAGGGACTCAAGATGTCGCACAGGCGACCGTAGCCCTTGTCAGGTTGCAGCCGGTGTTGCTACAAGTCCTGCGCATTCCCGAGAGAGGAGTCCTCCGGTCGCACACTCTTCTCCGAATAAAACTCAACCGGAATTGGAGGATGTTTCGGACTCTGAAGAAAACAAGGGGGCAGGTCTTTCTGATTATAAGATATTAGCAGCCCTCTTGTTAAAAGAATTTGGAGAGTCTCTGAGTCCTGCTGCCCCTCCTTCTCCTCGGTCTTTATTTTCGAGTATGAAGGCTGCGAAGTCTTCCTCTTTCTTGAAGATGCAACCGACCATTTCAATGAAGAGGGCTTTGCAGTCGGTCGGAAATTGGCTTAAAACCAAGGAGGAGGTGGGGAAGACTGTGTTTACCTGTCCCCCTTCCAGGCTATCAGGGAAGAGAGGGATTTGGTATAGCACAGGAGAATCTATGGGACTTTCTCTTCCCTCATCTGCTGAGGCGGACTTCTCGACCTTGGTGGATTCGGTTGGCAAGGAGGCATGCACTTCCATCGGCCAAAACAAGCTGGACAAGTCTGAAATGGACCATCTCCTAAAGATATTCCATGTCTTGGAAGTTTTTAACTTCCTAGATTGGTCCCTTGGGGCTTTGGCCAACAAGACGCAAGACCCTCAGTTTTTTGAACCAGAAGTCTTGCATAGTGTTTTGGCATGCATGGACAAGGCAGTGCAGGACGGATCGGCTGAAGTGGCATCCTTGTTCGGGACAGGAGTATTAAAGAAGAGGGCTGTCTTTGGTTCATTTCTTACCAAAGCAGTCTCTCCAGTACAGAGGGCTTCTCTTTTATACGCCCCTCGGTCTAAACAGCTGTTTCCTTCTCAGTTGGTAAAGGACATTTCCCATACGCTTACTGAGAAGGCAACACAGGATTTGCTGGTACATTCTGCTAAGAAGCCTAGACCAGCTGCTTCTGTCTCGAAGAGGGAGCCAAGACCTGCCCAACAGCCCTTTCGAGGTAGAGCTTTTAGCCGAGCCCCAAGGAAGAGAGGAGGAGAGAAAGGAGGAAGATCTTCCATTAGAGTTCCAAAGAAGAACGCAAAATGAGATTCCAGTCCTCCAATCACCAGTAGGGGCCAGACTTCTGGGATTCTCGGAAGCATGGGCTTCAATGAAAGCAGAGTCTTGGTCCCTACAAGTGCTGAGGAAAGGATACCTCATCCCCTTCAAGAACAGACCTCCATTGACGACGACTCCGAGGGAGCTGTCAGCGAGATACAAAGACCCTGTAAAGAGAGAGATCCTTCTTGGGTTGGTGCAGCAAATGTTGGAGAAGAAGGCCTTCGAGGTAGTACAGGATCCGCACTCCCGAGGTTTGTACAATCGCCTATGTTTTTTGGTGCCGAAAGCCTCGGGGGGGGGCGGAGGCCGTCCTGGACGTGAGTGCATTGAATCGCTTCGTGGAGAAGACAAAGTTCTCCATGGAGACATCCAACTCGGTTCTCTCTGCTCTCCGTCCAGGAGATTGGATGGTCTCCCTCGACCTGCAAGATGCATACTTTCACGTCCCCCTGCATCATTCGTCGAAGAAATATCTTCGATTCATGGTGCAGGGAAGGATTTATCAGTTCAGGGCTTTGTGTTTCGGCCTCTCGACGGCTCCTCAGGTGTTTACAGCGTTGATGAGAAACGTAGCAAGATGGCTACATCTGAAGGGGGTGAGGATATCTCTTTACCTAGACGATTGGCTTATAAGAGCGCAGACAAGACAAAAGTGCTTGGAGGACTTGGAGATAGCTCTTCAATTGACCAGATCTCTCGGATTGCTCGTAAACCTCGAGAAGTCTCACACGATCCCCAGTCAGACTATCGTCTATCTGGGGATTCGGATGGATTCTCGGGGTTTTCGAGCGTATCCATCCCAGGAAAGAATCTCGAAAGGGTTGGAAAAAATCTCGGTCTTCCTAGAGAAAGAACGAAGCTCAGCGAGGGAATGGCTCAGTCTTCTGGGCACTCTTTCCTCGCTGGAGCAGTTCATCTCTCTAGGGAGACTGAATCTGAGACCCTTGCAGTTCCATCTCAGAAGGAGTTGGAACAGAAGAAAAGGAGATCTTTTGGATACCTTTTCCTATAGGAGAGAGTTATCAAAAACAAAAACCACTTACGATGGTTGGTTAGAACCACTGAGAAGAAACGAAGGAGTGTCCTTGGCCCTTCAGAACCCTCACCTAGTGTTATTCTCAGACGCTTCGGACACGGGGTGGGGAGCAACACTAGGGACGAAGGAAGTGTCAGGCAGTTGGACAGAAGAACAGAAGGCCTGGCACATAAATGCAAAGGAACTTTTAGCAGTGCACTTAGCACTGCAGTTTTTCGAGAACGAAGTCAGAGGCGTGGTGGTCCAAGTCAACTCGGACAACACCACGTCTCTGGCTTATATAAGAAAACAAGGGGGGACACACTCTTTCTCCCTTTACCAACTAGCAAGGGATCTGTTGATATGGACAGAAGAAAGAGGGATTAGACTCCTGACGAGGTTTGTTCAAGGAGGGAAGAATATAAGGGCAGACAGATTGAGCAGGAAAAACCAGGTCCTTCCAACAGAGTGGACCCTTCATTCACAAGTCTGCCAGCAACTATGGTCTCTTTGGGGGAAGCCTCAAGTGGACCTGTTTGCAACATTCCTATCCAGGAGGATGGAGAACTTTTGCTCGTTGGGGGACGATCCCAGAGCCCTATCCATAGATGCCATGCTCATGGATTGGAAGGGCATAGACGCTTATGTGTTTCCCCCATTCAAGATGCTGGGGGAAGTAATGAGAAAGTTCGTGTCCTCGGAGGGAATGAGGATGACATTGATCACTCCTTATTGGCCTGCAAGAGAATGGTTCACAGAGGTACAGGAATGGATAGTGGACTTCCCCAGATCTCTTCCCGAAAGGACAGATCTGCTCAAACAACCCCACTTCGAGAGGTATCACAAAAATATCCACGCTCTCGCTCTGACTGCCTTTCGACTATCGAAAGACTGGTCAGAGCGAGAGGGCTTTTCTCGCAAAGCGGCAAAGCAATTGCTGGAGCAAGAAGGTCCTCAACCATGCGGATATACCAATCGAAGTGGGAAGTTTTCCGAGATGGTGTAAGGCGAAGAAGCTGTCCTCCTCCGATACCTCTGTGACCGAAATTGCTGATTTTCTTTTGTTTTTACGAGAAGAATCCCATCTGGCAGTGTCAACCATTAAAGGTTATAAGAGCATGTTATCAGCTGTGTTCAGGAATAGGGGCCTGAACATAGAGAATAACAAAGATCTGCATGATTTAATTAGATCATTTGAAACTACAAAATTAAGAACTTCTCGCACCCCTAGTTGGAATCTGGATGTGGATCTCAAATATCTTATGTCGGAGAGATTTGAACCTCCCGATAAAGCTACTTTCCGGGACTTGACTAGAAAATGCATTTTCTTAATAGCTCTCGCCCCTGCGAAAAGAGTGAGTGAGCTGCAAGCGCTTGACTCTAGAGTGGGTTTTAAGAAGGATTCAGCTGTATTGTCCTTTAAACCTTTATTTCTAGCTAAAAATGAAAACCCCTCGAGACCTTGGCCTAGGACTTTTGAAGTAAAAGGCCTTTCTCAATTAGTTGGGAATGAAATGGAAAGAACTTTATGTCCTGTGAGAACTTTGAAGTTTTACCTGCAGAAGAAGAAGCAGTTGCAGGGTTGCAATCAAAGTTTATGGTGTGCAGTTAAAGACCCTAGAAGAGCTATGTCAAAGAATGCCTTAGCATTTTTTGTTAGGAGCATCATAACTGAAGCCCACATGAGCTGTGATAGTGAGGCATATAAGACCTTAAGGGTAAAAGCACACGAAGTACGTGCAGTCGCTACATCATTGTCGTTCTACAAGAACATGTCAATGAAGAACATCTTAGCGGCCACGTATTGGAGATGTAACTCAGTGTTCGCCTCACATTACTTGAAAGATGTGAGAGTGACATATGAGAAATGCTTCTCTCTAGGACCTTATGTATCAGCGGATACAGTGCTGGGAAAGGAGAGAAGACTGATCCTTAATATTAATTTTGTCCTTATATTTTATATTGTGATTTAAAAATTATTGGAGTTGAGTTTTTTAGGTTGTTTGAAAGGTGTTTGGGGATAACGCCTTTCAATCATATTTACTAATCCACGGTTAGGATCGGGTGATCGGGATCAGTATTTTACTCCTTTATATGCCAAGAGGCATAGGTATATTGTCATGTAAGTGAATAAGACTCTAGTGACAATTGCCATTAGGTTCTGTTGAGTAAGTGGATAAGACCCCATTGACAGTCCTTTTCAAGAGTTCTCAGCCATAGGGCACACCCTCGCTGAAGCTTTTGAGGCGAAGCAGACTTCTCAGCACAAGCTAAGAAATCTTCCGCCTAAACAGGTAGGAACTAGGGTATTATTAATTAACTTGTATTACCTACAACATATGTTGTTTACCTATTAGGTCAGTAATTAGCTGTCTCTTGCCCTCTGCCAAAGGCGCCAATCAGCTAAGTATATATCTGACAGGGAAGTTGAATGTATGAAAATGATATTGTTATTGTACAATAAAGTTTCATACATACTTACCTGGCAGATATATACGATCGTATGGCCCACCCAACCTCCCCTCAGGAGACAGGTGGAAGAGAAAAATCTGGCTTAAAACGGTAATAGTTCCTATTCCTGCCACCCAGCGGCAGGCGGCGGGATCACCTGACCTACCTGTAGTGTGTGCCGCGAAATTTGAATTTCTGTCGGGGACGACGGAGTCTATAGCTAAGTATATATCTGCCAGGTAAGTATGTATGAAACTTTATTGTACAATAACAATATCATATTATTAAAATTTATATTTTTTTTGTGTCAGATCTCATTCAGAAGAGCCTCGACAGGAAGAAACGTATCCTCTAGAGCCCAGGTCCTCTTCTGAAAACAATGTTTCTCCAGGTAGCTCCAAAGAGAGACCAAACATCATAATCATTCAGCCCTCTGGTGAGAGAGGGAAACAAGACGAAGCATGGAGTTCATCAGCTCCTACGTCATCAAGTGAAAGGAGCCCTGTGATTAGTCAAGTAAATTCAATTATTGATCCTTTCACTGCCACAAAAGTAAGCAAAAGCGAATTGGATGGCAAGGACATCTCCATGGCGAGTCAAGTCAGTTCATGCAGTGATCCTTTTGATGTTACAGGGGAAAGCAGAAGTGAAGCAAATAGCAAGTGCAAAAATGTAAATTCAGTCAATTTTTGTTCAGAAGAGTTGATGAATGCCATTAAAAAGCCCAGAGATTCATTTATACAACCTGGAGTTGATAGTGAGCCATTGTTTAATAGTAAAGTTTCTGACCTGGTCAGTGATGTGATTTGCCAGGAGAGCTTCCCGCCCTCAAAGCAGAAGCTTCTCAAGCCTGGTAAAGAACGAGAAAGTGATGGTGAAAGTGGGACTGGGGACGTAGATGCGCTGGATTCAAATAGTGATGGCTGGAATTTAAGAAAACCAAACAAGTGTGCGAGGTGCTCCAATTTATTCATCCCGGTAAGTCGTTTTTCCTGCTGCTTTAGATTGATTTTTGTGTGAGTGATGCAAGTACTATATTTTAAAAGGTGCCATGGGTACTGTTATCCAGTGGCTTCCCCAGACACCTTCAATCTCTTTGTCATGTGTTCTGTTCCCTTGAGGGTATTACCAGGATTCTAGTTTCTTTCAAGTCATGCTTGATCTGTTGTCACTTTCTGTGACTGACATGACAGAGAAGTTCCTTAGAGAAATCCTTGCAATGACTATCGTGCAAGTGTGTGTTCTGGTGCCATTAGTTCTCTTTTGACAGAGTAGGCCAAATCAGCTATACAGTAAATGCTATAAGCCCTTGAGGATGGTGTATTTGTAGAACAGGTCATGATTCTGTACCTCAGCTTGGTGATTTATCTATAGGCCAGTATTTCTTAATCCCTTTTGACCTGTTGTTAGGATATTAAAGACTTTGGACTTAGAACTCCTTAATCCACACCTGTTCTCAGCAAAGTTGGTCAGTGGTTTATGTAGAAAATTGACTATGGCAGCTAGAGCAGCAATGACCAACCTTAGTGTGCTGCGACTTTCACACAATTTTGAAAAGTTTTTATCCTACTATTGCTTTCCTCTCCTCTGAAAAGTCTTTATCCTACTATTGCTTTCCTCTTGAAAAGTCTTTATCCTACTATTGCTTTCCTCTTGAAAAGTCTTTATCCTACTACTGCTTTCCTTATCTCTGAAAAGTCTTTATCCTACTACTGCTTTCCTCTCCTCTGAAAAGTCTCTATCCTACTACTGCTTTCCTCTCCTCTGAAAAGTCTTTATCCTACTATTGCTTTCCTCTTGAAAAGTCTTTATCCTACTACTGCTTTCCTCATCTCTGAAAAGTCTTTATCCTACTACTGCTTTCCTCCTCTCTGAAAAGTCTTTATCCTACTACTTGCTGCTTTCATGCATACACTGTCAAGGAGACAGTAGTCTTTACCGTGGCCTTGGAAGTTATGTCAGTTTGCATAGGAGCATCAAGATCAAGAGGAGGAAGAAGTCAAAGCTTTAGCTCTCATATTGAGCTTTCTTCCACTATTTAGGTCTTTTTTGTAGAATTTATGGCAATTGTGGCAGAGCAAAGGATATTCAGGTACAACTCTTCGTTCTGCAGGGAAATCCTTTCACATCGTGCACATTGGATTAAGAGATGTACGTATGATGGTGATATTGAGGGTTTCAGTTCTTTCGACATTGAGATGAAATTAGTTACAAGGAAGTAGAGTATGGATTGCTTGGCTTTAACAGTTGTGTGTTTTTATTCTTAGAAGCAACAGAAGGTTTGCACCTAGTCAATGACCTTAGCCTGCTGAATGAGTTCCTGTAGCAGACCCTTTTAATGATAGATGCAACAAATTCAAAGAAACAGTCCTTTAGAATGGGAATCTCTATAGCATGCTTGGACTCCCATGATGCATAATTTTATGTCCTGGTATATCCAGCATTTAGAAATTTCCTTCACTTTGCTTGAAAGGGAAAGATATTTCAGTTCTGTACCCATTGTTTTAGCATGGTGACTTTATAGTTCGTAGCTTTGACTCCTACTGGATACAGGTCCTTGCTTTACATATCACAGATTTGATATTTACTATGGACAATCTTATAAACTACCAGAGACTTGGTTCTTGACTCATGCCAAAGTGTTCTTATGGGTCCTACGGACATAAACAATGATGCTGGGGTATTCAGTGTTTCGTCCTCTGGACTAAATAGCAATATGTGTAGGTGCACTTATGATTGCTGGTGATGTAGTTAAACAAATTTTTTTTTAACAAAAAATATTTTTTAATACAAAACCCAACAATCGTTGTGGATCTTTCAGATAAGTGGAGTATTTTGAAGGGGGAGATTACTGCCAATGGCTGTAGTATATGACAAGATTGTTATTAGTGTAAAGATAGTTTTGAAAAGAGCAGGGTGTAAAGGGATGACAACACAGCCACGAGCCTTATACTACATCAGTATATTTTATTAAAAATTTATGCACATTATCCAATCCTGTTTTGTGTGACAGTACAATCCTACCTAACCAATCAGCATATGTATACGCAACATAATTTTACTCCAGTGTCTTACTTTTATTTAAATTTTGATGGCCATCAAATCTAACCTAAATACCTTAACCTTACTATCATAAAGCTATGCAGTATCATTTTTGATAGTTGTTTTTTTGTTTTTTTGCAATAGCACTAGCACTTATTTCACAAAAACTGAAAGACATACAGATGATTAAACTCACTCTTAATAACTAATGGGTTAAAAGTTAAATTTTGCTCCTTCAGCAAAGAAGCCTATGTCCTCTCTACTGTTATAAACAAAATGTAATCATAAGTTCTCACAATTTAGCTAGCTTTCCAGTCCTCGAGCACTGCCGTTGCATTATGAAATGTCTGTTAATAACATTAGCACCATGAAAATTGGACCCATTGATCAATTTGTTCATGCAACTTACCTGTCAGATATATATATAGCTGATAATTTCCGACGACCGACAGAATTTAAAACTTACGACACACGTAGTGGGAGTCAGGTGGTTAGTACCCATTCCCGCCGCTGGGAGGCGGGTATCAGGAACCATTCCCATTTTCTATTCATAATTTTTCTGTCGCCGGTGTTGTGAACATCTGTTTACAGCACCTCCGTCTGGATTTGGAAACTTTTTGCTACTTGAGTATCCCTTTTGGTTCTTTTTTGGATTAATTGACTTGGATCGGTGGCTAGGCACACGTTATTAGTGGATTGATTTGATTTTGGTTTGGATTTCTCTTGGATAATATGTCAGGGTCTAGTACAGCTAGCGCTAGATTTTGCTCTAGGACTGATTGTAGAGGTAGGCTACTGAAAGCTTCAGTAGACCCACATACGGTATGTAAGAGTTGCAGGGAGCATGAATGTGTGTATGAAAGCCGTTGCAAGGAGTGCGAAAGATTAACAGATTCTGAGTGGAAGGCGTATGAGACCTATCTTAGGAAACTTGAAAAGGATAGGTTAAGGAGGTCTTCCTCCAGGAGTGTTTCAGGTGTGCAAGAAATTAATGTTTCTCCTGTTAACCCTCCTTCTGTTAATGCTCCTAACCCTGTAGTGTTGCCTCCGGGCCCTGAAGCAGTGTCAGTAGAGAGTAATACTTTGTCCTTAATTTTGGAGTCGATTCGTAATTTAGAATCGAAAGTGTTGGCTCTTGAGAGCAAAAAGTGATGTGCAGAAGTGCAGTGATACCCCTTTGTGTATGGAGGGTGCGTCAGATCGGCCTCGTTTCGCCTCTAGCCTGGACCTCTGCTTGACTCCCAGGACCTGGGGAGGGAGCATGTCGAAAGCCGAAGGAGGGTTACAAGGAACCCCCACCGATCTGGCGTGCCTTCGGCAGTTACTGATGAAAATCCCCAGACTGCCAGGGAGCGTGCGCGTGCACGTCTCCTCAAGGAGTGTTTTTCGTCATCGGAGGCTTCATCCCCACGTAAAGGGTGGAGTTCTCACGGTGCTTCCCGTCCGCTGAAAAGGGACGGCGCGTGTTCGTTGACGCTTCACGTCATAGCTCTCCGAATCTGCGATCTTCTCCTGACAGTGCGTTCGCTGCTTTTCCGCCGCAGAAAAGGCGTAGAGAGTCTTCGGACTTGGACTCGGGTAGTTCGTGCGAGCGATACAGTCGCGCTAGAGCTCGGGAGGAGGCCGTAACTGGGAGGAGGAGGGAGGCGTCCCCTCGCCGCTCTCCTGCTCACAGGATCAGTCCCTCCCCGGAGCAGGAAGTTTCGCCAACCAAGAGGATGATTCAGTCACTGCAGCAGCAACTTCAGGACGCTCTTGCTTCTAGAGAGTCTCTTCCGCGTCGTAGAAAGGATGAGAAGCTTCCTGTGAAGAAGTCAAGACCTTCTCTTTCTCCTCGCTCGCCTCTCTCTTCGTTCGAGTCTCCCTCTAGAGTTCGTTCTGCTCCCCAGCAGCTCTCTAGAGGAGGTGAGAAGTTCGTTTCTCGCTCTCAGGATGAGATATCTCCCGCTCGCAAGTCTTCGAATGTTCGCAAGCGAGCGGTGGACGCTGAGCGCGCTTCTGTGCAAGTGGAGCGCGCTTCCGTTGCCGCCAAACGCGCACCTGTGGTTGATAAACGTGCACCAGTGGACGGCAGCCGCGCGCTGGCGGCCGCTCGGCGCGCGCCAGCGGACGCCAAGCGTGCACTAGTGGACGCTCGGTGTGCGCCAGTGGACGCCAGGAGTGTTTTTGTAGATGTCGAGCGCGCACCTGTCGGCGCCAAACGTGTGGATTCGGACGCCAAGCGCGCGCTGGTGGACGCCAGTTCCTCACCAACGCAAGTTCAGGTGGAAGAAGGAACCCTACCTGTTAGTCATTTTTCTTCAGAGTTTCCTCCTACTTCTCCAGTTTCTGAGGAGGAAGGAAGTTAGCCGATAATTTTAGTCGAAGCAGAGGAAGAGCAGCAGCCAGTTCCTGTCTCATCAGACTATAAAGTTTTGATGCGTCTTCTGCAGTCGGAGTTTGGAGAAACTTTCCAACCGGAAGCCCCTCGTACTCCCCCTTCTCAATTTTCTTCTTTTAAAGCATCGAAGGCATCGGGGTTCGTTAAAATGAAGAAGTCGCTTTCCACGAAGCAAGCGTTCCGGAAAGTCCATGAGTGGATGGAGAAGAGGAAAGCCTCAGGAAAGTCCTCTTTGGCTTTACCGCCATCAAGACTCTGCGGTAAAGGAGGCATGTGGTATGAGACGGGAGAGGACGTAGGTGTTAAACTACCAGCCTCTGCTCAGGGTGATTTCGGGAGCATCGTGGACGCCTCCAGAAGAGCCCTTCTGTCTTCATCAAAAGTCACTTGGACCCATAACGAGTTCGACTTCCATCTAAAAGGCCTCTTCAGGACTCTAGAGGTCTTCAACTTTCTCGACTGGTGTCTTGGAGTTTTGGATGCTAGGTCAAGGAGTTCTGATACTATTAGTCTGGGGGAGCTGTCCAGTGTACTTTCTTGTATGGACAAGGCCGTCAGGGATGGTTCTGAGGAGTTGGCTACTCACTTTAGCTCGGGGATTCTCAAGAAGAGAGCACTCTTCTGTAACTTCGCAGCCAAATCCGTCTCTCCAGCGCAAAAGGCGGACTTGCTTTTTGCTCCGTTTTCAGACCATCTCTTCCCCCAGACTATGGTTAAGGACATAGCATCGAGCCTTCAGGAGAAGGCAACGCAAGATCTTCTGGCTCAGTCTTCTAGAAGACCAGCAGCTGCTTCATCTTCTGGAGTTTCGTTTACCAAGAAACCGAAGCCCTTTCGTGCTGGATCTTCCTCGAAAACAGCCTCCCGAGGAAGAGGCTCTTCCAGAGGAAAAACCCCTGCTCCGTCAAAGAGTAGGAAGTGATTTGGAAGTCCTTCAGACGCCGGTAGGAGCCAGGCTTCTTCTGTTCGCGAAAGCCTGGGAAGAGAGAGATGCCGACCCTTGGTCGCTAGATGTTGTGAGGAAAGGGTACAGGATCCCGTTCTTGAAGTCACCCCCGCTATCCACAACACCAAAGGATTTGTCTCCCTCTTATCGAGGAGAGAAACAGAAAGTTCCCCCCCCCCCCCCCCCTGTTTTCGATCTGCTGGAACAAATGATCGAGAAGCAAGCGTGGAACAGGTCTTCAACCTGGAATCTCCAGGATTTTACAAACCGTCTTCCTTCTGGGCCGGAAACATTCGGGCGGGGGGGGTTGGAGACCCGTCCTCGATGTCAGCAGCCTAAACCTTCGTCATAAAGAAGAAATTCAAGATGAAGACGCCTCAATCTGTGCTGTCAGCTTTGAGACCGGGGGATTGGATGGTCTCACTAGACCTCCAAGACGCGTATTTTCACGTCCCCATCCATCCCCAATCAAGGAAATACCTGCGATTTGTCCTGAAGGAAGGTATTCCAATTCAGGGCACTTTGCTTCGTTCTGACCACAGCGCCGATGGTTTTCACCATTCTGATGAAGAATGTGGCAAGGCTGCTTCATCTGGAGAATATAAGGATCTCTCTCTACCTAGACGACTGGCTTATTCGAGCTTCATCGCGAGACCGGTGTCTGGAGGACCTGCACACGACCATGTCGTTAGCGAAGTCCCTGGGGCTTCTGGTAAACCTCGAAAAGTCGCATTTGACTCCTTCTCAATCTTTAGTCTATCTGGGGATTCAGATGGACTCAGTGGCTTTTCGGGCTTTTCCGTCCCAGGGGGCGACAACTTCAATGCTTGGAAAAAGTGGCGACCTTTCTGGGGAAGGAAACATGCTCGGTGAGGGAATGGATGAGTTTGCTGGGGACCATTTCCTCACTGGAGAAGTTTGTTTCTCTGGGAAGGCTGCACCTCAGACCTCTTCAATTCTTCCTAGCCAACAGTTGGAAGAACAAGCAAGATCTGGAGGCGATCTTGTGTTTAACGAGAGAGGTGAAGGATCACCTAAGTTGGTGGTCAGATCCACGGAAGCTCGCAGAAGGGCTCTCCCTCAAACTTCGGAACCCCGACCTAGTGTTGTTTTCCGACGCGTCGTCCACGGGTTGGGGAGCAACACTAGGAGGGAAAGAAGTGTCGGGCACCTGGAGAGGGGAACAGGTGCCCTGGCACATCAATCTGAAAGAGCTGTCAGCGATTTACCTGGCTCTCAGGTTCTTCCAGGAAGAAATATCCGGCAAAGTCATTCAGATCAATTCGGACAACACCACAGCACTGGCATACCTAAGAAATCAAGGGGGAACTCACTCGCCTTCTTTGTTTGCCATCGCAAAGGAACTCCTTTTATGGGCGAAAGCGCAAGAAGTCACTATCCTGACAAGGTTCGTGTCAGGAGTACAGAATGTTCGAGCGGACCTTCTCAGTCGATCGAGGACAGCTGTTGCCGACAGAGTGGACCCTTCACCAAGAGGTTTTGCCAGTCGCTGTGGGACCTGTGGGGTTGTCCGCAGGTGGATGTCTTCGCAACTTCCAGGACGAAAAGACTTCAGCTGTATTGCTCCCCAGTTCTGGACCCGGGAGCAGTCGCAGTAGACGCCCTACTTTGGAGTTGGTCGGGTCTAGACATATACGCTTTTCCCCCGCTCAAGATCCTCGGGGAAGTGGATGAGGAAGTTCGCCGGCATCGGAAGGAGCGAGGATGACACTCATCGCCCCCTTCTGGCCGGCAGCCGACTGGTTCACAGAGGTGATGTCCTTCCTGGTAGACTTTCCGAGGACTCTGCCCTTAAGGAAAGATCTACTCAGACAGCCCCACTTCGAGAGGTACCACAAAAACCTCCCCGCTCTGAGTCTGACTGCGTTCAGACGTATCAAGAAGTTGGCCAGAGCGAGGGGTTTTTCAAGACCTGTGGCGAAGGCGATAGCCACCGCAAGGAGGCCCTCCTCAATCGCTCTGTACCAATCGAAGTGGGCTGTCTTCAGATCCTGGTGCAGGAAGAAGGGCATTTCCTCCACCACAACCTCTGTGAGCCAGATAGCTGACTTCCTTCTTTATCTGAGAGAGGAAGTGAAGTTGGCTGTTCCAACTATTAAAGGCTACAGGAGCGTGCTTTCTGTAGTCTTCAGGAGGCACAGAGGACTCGATTTGACTAATAATAGAGACATTCATGATCTCATTAGATCTTTCGAGACTAAGAAGGTCATCCAGCCTAAAGTACCCTCGTGGAACTTGGATGTGGTGCTCAAATTTTTTATGTCGAGTCACTTCGAACCGCTTCATTCAGTTTCTTTCAGGAATCTGACGAAGAAACGATCTTCCTACCGCTTCTGCGACGGCGAAGAGGGTTAGCGAAATCCAGGCCATTAGCAAGCAGATTGGGTTTTCAGATAGTAATGCGATTTGTTCTTTAAGTCCCACGTTCTTAGCAAAGAACGAGAATCCTTCCAACCCGTGGCCGAGGACCTTTGAAATCAAAGGGTTGTCAGAAATAGTGGGAAATGAACGTGAGAGATTCCTGTGTCCTGTCAGGGCTCTAAAGTTCTATCTGCAGAGAACTAAAGCTTGCAGAGGTTTGTCTGACAATTTGTGGTGTTCAGTGAGGAAGCCTGATATTCCTATGTCGAAAAACGCACTGGCGTTCTTCATCAGAAGTACGATTAAAGAAGCTCATGATAAGTGCAGTGATTAAGTGATTTGAAGCTTCTGAAAGTGAAAGCTCACGAGGTGAGAGCTATTGCTACTTCGGTAGCTTTTCACAAAAATATGGCGCTCAAGATATTTTGAATGCCACATTTTGGAGAAGCAATTCGGTGTTCGCTTCACACTACCTGCGGGAGGTGAAAGTGACATACGAAAATTGCTTCTCCCTCGGACCATACATTGCTGCAGACACTGTTTTGGGGGCAGGAGGTAACACTCATTCTATCCTTTAGGGATTAGGGGGGTTTTTAACTTGTGTTTTATGGTTGTGTGGGGTGACCGCCTGGGGCGGGTCTCCCTTCCATTAGCTTAGTTAAGTGGGATACCTTTGGTAAACTAAGCCAGGTGGTGGTATTTTTGTCTCGTTGCCCTCATTAGTATGGTCCATGGTCTAGTCACGTCGTGGTCTCGCCCGTTGACAGATCATCTGGAGTGCACCAGCTTCATAGGTCTCTACCTTGCTGGCAACTCTAGTAGCACAAGCAGACTTACGTGGCAGTAATCACGAAGCCAGCTATGCTAACAGGTAAGGAACCAAGATATCAAATATCTGCATATATGTGTTTCCTAAATCCTCTATTCTGTCTCTCCCACCACCAAAGGTGGGATTCAGCTATATATATATCTGACAGGTAAGTTGCATGAACAAAATGATATTGTAATGATACAATTAAGTTTGTTCATACTTACCTGGCAGATATATATAATTAATTACCGCCCACCTCCCCTCAGGAGACAGTGGAAATAAAAAATTATGAATAGAAAATGGGAATGGTTCCTGATACCCGCCTCCCAGCGGCGGGAATGGGTACTAACCACCTGACTCCCACTACGTGTGTTGTAAGTTTTAAATTCTGTCGGTCGTCTGAAATTATCAGCTATATATATATCTGCCAGGTAAGTATGAACAAACTTAATTGTATCATTACAATATCATTTTTAACAAAAAGCAGTCACCTTTATCTGTGTATGTTCAGCCAGTTCCAATATCTGTTTTTTTCTGGTGTAATGGTAACTTCTCACAGTATAAGTCCCCCTCAACTTGGGACCACCTTGACGTGGTGAGGGGGCTCTCGAACCTCTGGAATTTTTTTTCCCCCTAGGTTTGAACCCAAGAATCCCATATAACATTATATATTTTGGGATTAATATTTGTGGAATTTTCCACTTTCGTAAAAATTTTCAAATGTAATAAATAAGAAACCATATACGTAGTAGCTTGACGTGAAGTTAAATCTGAAGCTAAATAGTAAGAACTGGTAGATCAATCATCTGCCCAACAATGTTCGAACCTATTTTTTCAGGTGAAACTATTCTGTGGAGCTGGACCACAGATTCCAGGGGGCCTGGCTCTAGGAATAGAACTCTCGGTATTCTGTCCAGTTTGCTCTAATGTGGTTAGGATGGGGACAATTGTATTATCGTAATACTCTTAGTCCTAGAAAGCAAGATTTGCTGACACTTGATCCATACTAATCATGTTATGTCATCCCCTTTTAGGGTAGGGTAGGGATGCGGACATTTGGGAGTAATTTCTCACTTATACCATTGGGGGAAAGAATTTTTTAACTTCGACGTTACGTGTTTTTCAACTTTTTTTTTTTTTTTTTTTTTTTTTTTCAAGATATTAGTTTTTTCTCAATATTTTTATGATTTGTGAGCTTGAAGATTTGAGTAACCCTGGGCCCCATGATGGAAAAATTCTGGCACAGTTAATGACTATTGGTACGTCACTCCCGAAACTCCTTGGGACAGCTTCAAACAACAAAAATGATACAAGGGACCATCCTGTTCCTGGTAAAATATCAAATCCAGAACACCTATTATGGTGCATAGAAATTGAAAAAGGAACAAACAAAAACCAATTTGTAAACTCCAATATCATAACTTTGATTCTGAATTAGGGACAAGTAATCCACCCACAAGCAAGGTACATAAAACAAGGATTGAAAAGAAACAAAAATTAGTGACAATCCC
Source organism: Macrobrachium nipponense (assembly GCF_015104395.2). Lineage (NCBI taxonomy): Eukaryota > Metazoa > Arthropoda > Malacostraca > Decapoda > Palaemonidae > Macrobrachium > Macrobrachium nipponense. Next base: position 40,057,640 of record NC_087211.1, read on the forward strand.
ACATTGGTACATTTTGATGCCCTCTTTGGACCAGATAACTGGTCAAGATTTCTAGTCCTCAAAACTGAAAACAAAATTCCTACAGCTATACTAGAAAACAAATTACTCAACATATATCCAACACAGGACATGGAATTTAGATACATCAAAGATAATGAATGATTAACCCAAGTAATCAACAAAAAGCAGTCCACTGCCATTTGAATATAACTTAAATAAATAATATAAAGATAACAATTACAAGCCACAAAACACTGAATTATTTACAAGGTACAGTCATTCTACCCAAATGAACAAGAACTAGTTCTTTCAAAACTACTACCACTAGTCTCCTTAAAATTGAGATATAAACTGTGGCAGCTAGTCAGTAGGCACTGTTGAACTGCAGCTCCCCCTATAGATTTCATATATATATATACAAAATTATGAATATACATGAATATGAGAAATTAAGTATAGATTATCAATAATCCTTAAAAAATTAGTACCATTCTATTGTTTTTGTAAATAAAAAAATTGCAGATGTATTGAAACACTATGTGGTACTACTGGTGCTCAGCAGTTCTAATTTTGCTAGCAGGGTGATGACGTGGTAGCTAGCCCTCACGTAAAGTTGGGGGAGCACTGCCCTCTCAAGCAGTGTTAGTCTCGCAGTTTATGTTGACGGTGTTTTGAAATGTGTCAAAGCTTAATCAATATGTACTATTAGCGATAGTGATCAAATTAGTGACGAGACGGAGGATACGTAATGTAATGCAGAATAATCAACTCGGTGGAGAGAGAGAGAGAGAGAGAGGCCTTTTATTTGTAAGACTTAGGATATTATGAATGAATATATATATATATATATATATATATATATATATATATATATATATATATATATATATATATATACATACATAATGGGTGTCTGTCTGTCTGTGTATGTGTGTTTGTGTGTGTGTGTGTATGTATATATATATATATATATATATATATATATATATATATATATATATATATATATATATTATATATATATATATATATATATATATATATATATATATATATATATATATATTATATTATATATATATATTATATATATATTATTATATATATATATTATATATATATATATATATAGATATATATATATATATATATATATATATATATATATATATATATATATATATATATATATATTATATATATATATATATATATATATTAATATATATATATATATATATATTTTATATATATATATATATATATATATATATATATATATATATATAATATCATATATATATATATATATATATATATATATATATATATATATATATATCTTATATATATATATATATATATATATATATATATATATATATATATATATATATATATAATATATATAGTATATATATTATATATATATATATATATATATATATATATATATATATATATATATATATATTATATATATATATATATATATATATATATATATATATATATATATAGATATATATATATATATATATATATATATATATATATATATATATATATATGTATATTATAATATATATATATATATATATATATATATATATATATATATATATATATATATATATATATATATATATATATATATATTATATATATATATATATATATATATATATATATATATATATATATATATATATATATATATGCAGGCAGTCCCGTTGGGTTACGGCGGTCTCGGCTTATGATGTTCCGAGGTTAAGGCTCTTTTTCAATTATATTTCATCAAATTATCTCCAGGGTTAGACGCATGTTTTCCAGGGTTAAAACGCCTAACAACACTGATCTGTAGATGAAATATGACACCAAAAATGCAAAATAATCAATATTTAAAGTTTTTTTTTTTATGAAAAGGGTCCGAATAGGACCGAAAGTACTCAGGCCAACTCGTTTTTTTTCATTTTTTTCCTTAGTGGCAAAATAAACCTTTTATTTATACATTGCTCACGTTTTATATCCTTCGTGATCAAGTTATTCATATATGTCTATATGGTTATATTTATATATATAATAATATATACTAGTAAATATATATATTTATATTATATAATATATATATATAGACTATATAAATATATTAATATTAGATATAATATTATATTATATATATAATAATATATATTATATATATATATACATATATTATACGTCGGCGCAAAAAAAAAACGAAAACAAACGGCCACTACATTGTAAACAGATCATAGCAATGATATAAAAAAAGGAAAATAAAAGGGAAAATTTTAGTTCACTTATATCTTTTTTCAATACTTAGACATTTCTCCATTATTTTTTTGAGTACAGCTTTTTAACCTTCTTGGCATTGAATGTGCTAAATCTTTGAAATATTGTGCATCCATGTCTTCAAACCAAATTTACGGATGGCATCCTTCAATTTTGGGGAGGACGTTTTCTCATCTGCTAGTGCCTTCAGTTTCCGTTTCATGTATGCCCAGCAATTTTCAATTGGGTTTAAATCTGGTGAATTGCCTGGCCAGTCCAATTTCTGAATATTAAATTCCTTAAGAAGGTTTGTGACCTTTGTGAAATCGGTGGCAAGGTGCTCCATCTTGCATAAATACACGCATGCCCAAAAGTTCCTTGTTAGGGACTAATTCATTTTCTAAGACATTTTCATAAATCTCTCCATTCATTGTCGTGCTCTCTGGGAGAAAAGATAATACCCCCACTACCCCCATATCCGCTGAAACATCCCCATACCATCACATAAGCTGGATGTTTCACAGTCTTGACTGTGTATTTTGATGCATAGCGGTTAGATCCTTGGGGCCTCCTTACTTTTTTTTTGCCAGCGCTATGATAATGTGGAAGTTAGATTCATCGCTAAAAACTACCCTTCCCAATCCTTTTCAGTCCACTTCAAATATTTTCTGCAAAAAGCCATCCTTTTTTTCATAGGCTTAGTGAGGAGTGGCTTCTTTGCTGCAACACGACATGGGAGACCAAGGTCTTTCTGCAATCGATGTTGCACAGTCCGTTCAGATACGTTCCTAAGGCAGATCAGGTTTTGAGACTTCAAAATTTTTGGCTGGCATTGATGGATGTTCCATAACAATCCTTTTTAAAATGTTTATCCGTTCTTTTTGTAGTTTTTTCGTGGACTCCCTGAGCCTCTCTTCCGCTTCAGTGATGAATCAAGGTCTCCTGTCTTGGAGCGGTGCCACCACAATGAGACGTGCTTTTAGAGATTCCCAGCTCTCTTGCAATAGCTGACATTGACTTGCCAGTTTTCCATAGGGTCACAATTTCTGCTTTCTTAACCAAGGATAAGGAAGTTTTACGCCATAATTCATTAGCTAGCGCGCAAGAGCGCCAAA